>NC_054474.1:124894929-125201065 GCF_017639515.1 Carcharodon carcharias
CCTTTATGGCAAGATGATTTGAGTACAGGAGTAAAGAAGTCTTGTTGCACTTGTATAGAACCTTGGTGAGGCAGCACCTGGAATATTGTGTGCAGTTTTGGTCTTCTTACCTAAGGAAGGATACACTTGCCATAGAGGGAGTACAACAAAGATTCACCAGACTGATCCCTGGAATGGCAGAATTGTCCTACGAGGAGGCTGGGCCTATATTTTCTAGAGTTAAGAAGAATGAGAGACGAAGCATACAAAACTCGTACAGGTCTCGGCAGGGTAAATGCAGGAAGGATGTTTCCCTGGCTGGGGTGAGAGTCTAGAACCAGTTTCAGAATAAGAAGTAGGCCATTTAGAACTGACATGAAGAGGCATTTCTTCACTCAGAGGGTGATGAACCTTCGGAATTCTGTGGAGGTTCAGTCATTGAGTCTATTCAAGACAGAGATCGATAGATTTCTAGATAGTAAAGACATCAAGAGATAGGGGGATACTGCAGGAAAATGACGTTGAAGTAGATCAGCCATGATCTAGTTAAATGGCGGAGTAGGCTCAAAGGGGTGATTGGCCTACTCCTGATTCAATTTCATATGTTCCTAGGTGGCTTTGTGTTCAGCCTGAAAATGTTCACAGACCCTTTCTGGAAATCTCAGATCCTTTAGCAAGAAAGTTATAAGATTCAATTTTTAGCCTTTGTTACCTTTTAGAAATACAATTTTTTTTTACCATTTTGTTTCTTTTAAAGATTTTTCAGCCTCCTGCTTGTCTCACCCTCGAAATAAAAATGTTAAGATGCCGTTTTCATTGTTCCTTCCTTATGTTTTACTTTCATTCTTCCTCACCATTGGCTCATGCGCACAGTCATGGTTCTGACCAAATTTAGAACTGCAGAAATTTATTCTATGGGCAGAATTTTGCCTTCGCCAGCCAGGCCTGAGAGCAGCTGTGAAAGCGACTGCCGCCCATGACCAGGGACCGACCGTAATTTCACGCTGGTGGGCCAATTAAGGCCTGCCCAGTGTGAAATGTGCGGTGCAGTGCTGCCCGTGTGTGGGGAAGAGTGGGGAGGAGGGCGAGCGCAGAGACAGCTGCCTCAGGGAGATGAAGATTTTTGAAAATAAAGAAGAAAGATTTTAAAAATGTTAATAACATGTCCCCTCATGATAGAAATTAGTTTGAAAATTTTTTTAAATGACTGATCGAAACCTCATCCCGCCCGTGGATAAGGTTTTGCAAAAAACCCAAAGATTGTAAGGTCGGACGGGCAGCAAAAAAATTTCATATAATTTGATCTTTAATGGCCTTAAAAGGCCTGTTAATTCTCGGCAGCCATGCTACCCCATATTTTTAATCAACAAAATAGTCTGTGGCCTGCTCTCCTGCCAGTAACGGCAGGCCTTTCCCTGACATGCAACTTGTCAAATGGTTCTACAGAAAATGAATAACTTACAATAGTAACCATTCAAAACCACAACTAAACAAAATGCAACAGGTCCAACAGCTTTCAACACAGTGTTACTTTTACCTGTTCAAGATGTTCAGGTCTTGCAGCTACTTCCATCTGTTGGTATGCTTGATCCTTCTGGAAATAAAAAGCACTTTTTAAGAACTTAATAGATATTCATGCAAAAATAATAATATTTGATCTTCACGTTGGATTGTAGGATGCAAATGGAGTGTATCTGAGGGTAACTGAGTGAAGAATTGGGCCAGAATTGTTCCGTCAGTGAGCTGGGGGCGGGGCCTGCTCACCAACGTGAAAATGATGTGGGATGACGTCGGTTGCTGGGGTTGGGTGGGTGGGGGGGGGGGCGGGCGGGTGGGGAGAGCCCCGACATCATCCTGCCCCACTTAAATATCCAGGAAGCCGGGCGGACAGCAAAATCAGCTGTCCGCCCGCTGACATGTCAATGGCCAATTTAGGCCATTGTCAGGATAATTAAGCCAATTAAAGGCCCTGCCCATCCAACCTTGAGGCTGGTGGGCCAGGAACCTCAGCAGGCTTCTGAAAAAACATGAAACCTCATCCACTGGCAGGATGAGATTTCATGTTTGTTTTAAAAAAATCTTTAATAAACTTTATGTGATATTTATTAACATGTCCCATCTCATGTGACATTGTCACATGAGGGGGACATGTTAATAATTTTTTTATTTTTCTATTTTTTAAGTTTATAAAACTCTCAGCACTCTCCCTGAGACAGCACTTAGTCTCAGGGAGATGTGCGCTCTTTCGCGCGCATGCGTGAAAGAGCACGCTTTGACAGGGGGAGCACAAAGGAACGTAGTGGTAGTAGGGGATGGTATAGTGAGAGGGATTGACACTGTTCTCTGTGGCAAAGAGCAAGAGACCACATGGCTGTGTTGCCTGTTTGTGACATCTGTTCTGGGCTAGAGAGGAACTTGCAGTGGGAGGGGCAGGATCCAGTTATCATGGTCCATGTAGTTACCAATGACATAGGTAGGACTAGGAAAGAGGTTCTGTGTAGAGAGCATGAGCAGCTAGGCAATAAATTGAAAAGCAGAACCTCAAAGGTTATAATCTCTGGATTATCACCTGAGCTGCATGCAAATTGGCATAGGGTACATAAAATTAGAGAGATGAATACGTGGCTCAAAGACTGAGAGAAGTGGGTTCAGGTTTGTGGGGCACCGGCACCAGTTTTAGGGAAAGTGGGGCTCTACCATTGGGACGGTCTACATTTGAACCAGGCTGGGTCCAGTGTTCTTGTGAATTGCATAGCTAGGGAAGTAAAGGGGGTTTTAAACTAAATAGTGAGGGCAAGGGATCAAATGTGGAAAGATGTGGTATATCAAAGAGTAGAGACAAGGTAAGAGAGGAAAATAGTAATATGGGAAATGATGGGTGGAGAATGGCAGGAAGGGATGGAGAGAAAACCTAAGAATGCACAATGTATCAAGACTAGATGTCACAAAGATAACAAAAAGACTAAACTAAAGGCTCTGTACCTGAATGTGTGTAGCATTCATAACAAAGTAAACAAAATTGATAGCGCACACTGAAGTAAATAAATATGGTCTGATAGCCATTATAGAGACCTGGCTGCAAGCTGACAAGGCATGGGTCCTGAGTATTGACCGTCAAAAAGAATAGGAAGCTAGGTAAAGGTGGAGGAGTAGCACTGTTAATCAACGATGGCATTTGTGCAATAGTTAGAGATGACCTTGGTTCAAGAGATCCAGATGTAGAACTGGCTTGGGTGGGGATGAGGAACAATAGGGGAAAGAAGTCACTAGAGCGAGTGGTCTACAGGATCCCTAACAGTAACCACAATGTAGGCCAAAGTATACAAGAAGAAATGTTGAGTACATGTGATAAAGGGACAGCAATAATCATGGGTGACTTTAATCTACATATAAACTGGAAAAATCAGATTGGTAGTAGTATCCTGGTTGAAAATTTCATTGAATGCTTTTGAGATAGTTCCTTATAGCACGGGTTAGAGCACGTTCTGGAACCGACCAGACAGCAGGTCATATTAGCTTTGGTATAGTGTAATGTGACAGGATTAATTATGGAGTAAAGGTAGCAGCGACCACAATGTGACTGAATTTTACATCCAGTTTGAAAGTGAGAAGAGTGGGTCTAAGACTAGTATTTTGAACTTAAATAAAGGTAACTATGTGGGCATGAAAGCTGAGCTAGCTGAAGTGAATTAGGATACTAGGCTAAGGGATAGATCAATAGAGAAGCAGTGGCAAACACTTAAGGGGATATTCAGAATACTGAGGATAAGTATATTCCTACTATAAAGGCAAATTCTAAAGGGAGGATCCACCATCCGTGGTTAACTAAACAAGGAAAGCACCAAACAAAGAAAAAGCATATAACTGCATGAAGATGAGTAGCAGGTCAGATGATTGGTCAGAATATGAAGAACAGAAGAGAATGACTAAAAGGTTAAAGAGGAGAAAGAAATTAGAATATGAGAAGAAGTTAGCTAGAAATGTAAAAATGGATAGCAAGAGTTTCTACAGGTATTTAAACAGGAAAAGAGTAGGTAAAGTGAGTGTTGGTGCTCTCGAGAGCATGAATAGGGAGTTAATAGTAGATAATAAGGAAATGGTGAATGAAATGAACAAATGTTTTGCTTCTGTCTTTGCTATAGAGGATACAAAAAAATATTCCAGTAAATTCTGTAAATTGGGAGGTGGAGGGGGAGAGAGGAACTTGGTGAAATTACATTCACTAGGGAAGCAGTACTGAGCAAACTGATGGTGCTGTGGGCTGACAAGTCTCCGGGTCCAGGTGGACTTCATCCTAGAGTCTTAAAAGAGGTGGCCAACGAGGTAGTAGATGCGTTGGTAATTTTCCAAAATTCCCTAGATTCTGGAACGGTTTCATCAGACTGGAAAGTAGCAAATACATCCCCTCTATTTAAGAAGGGAGGGAGGCAGAAAACAGGAAACTATAGGCCAGTTAGCTTTTGGGGAAGGTGCTGGAGTCCATCATTAAGGAGCTGGGTGCTGAGAAAAGCTCAAGGTAATTGGGAAGAATCAACGTGGTTTTATGAAAGGGAAACCATGGGAAGAATTTTTTCCTTGGCGGGCGTATGCCCGACCTGAACTGGAGAAAAATAGTGCGCGATGACGCCGGGCAAGCGCTCCAATGTTATCGTACATTTTTGCAATATTTCGCAGGCACGCAAGAAGTTGCAGTGTGCCCACTGGCAATTAAGAGGCCTGTTAAGGCCCTTAATCAATTCATTAAATGGAATTTTTCACTGTCCGTCCAACTGTTCAGTTAGTATAGTTAGTTTAGGTAGTATGTTGTGAAGAAGACATAAAGAGTTTGCAGACGGATACAGGTAAGTTGAGTGAGTGGGCAAAATTCTGGCAGATGGAGTATAATATGGGAAAATGTGAAGTTGTTTACTTTGGCAGGAAGAATAAAAAAAAGCAGATTATTACTTAAATGGAGAACAGCTGCAGAATTCTGAGATGCAGAGGGATCTGTGTTCTCGTACATGGGTCACAAAAAGTTAGTATGCAGTGTAGCATGTAATCAAGAAGGCTTATGAAATGCTATCCTTTATTACAAGAGGAATTGAACATAAAAGTAAGAATGTTATGCTTCCGTTATACAGGGCATTGGTGAGACTGCATCTCGAATACTGTGTGCAGTTTTGGTCACCTTATTTAAGGATGGATGTAAATGCTTTGGAGACGGTTCAGGGAAGGTTTACTAGATTGATACCTGGAATGGGTGGGTTGTCTTTTGCGGATAGGTTAGACAAGCTGGGCGTGTTTCCACTGGCATTTAGAAGCATGAGAGGTGACTTGATTGAGTATATATAAGATCCTGAATGGTGGATGTGGAAAGGATGTTTCCTCTTGTGGGTGAGTCCAGAACTTGGGGTCACCCTTATAGGAGAGAGATGAGGAGAAATATTTTTCTCTCTGAGGGTTGTGTGGCTTTGGAACTCTCTGCCTCAGAAGGGAGTGGAAGTGGGGTCACAGAATATTTTTAAGGTAGAGATAGATAGATAGATAGGTAGATAGATAGATTCTTGTTAGGCAAGGCAATCGAAGTTTATTGGGGGCAGGTGGGAATGTGAAACTCGAAACACAAACAGATCAACCATAAAGTCATAAGATTAAGATCATAATGAACAGTGGAGCAGGCACAAGGGGCTGAATGGCCTACTTCTGCTCCTATTTTGTATGTTCATATGTAAATAAAGCAGGGAGCAGAGGTCTTGTTTTATGTTCATCATTTATCTCCTATGAACAAAAAAGAATTTCATATCATCTATACCTGTGTTCAAGACTGTTAATTTGGTTTGATAGATGAAGAAAAGTTTTGATCGGATACTACACCAAGAGGTACTCTGGTCTTCATCCTTCAAATGGCAGCTTACTGAGTATTAGTTTGACTATGGAAAACATCACTGCTGAACCCAAGCTTCTCAAGCATCATTTTAAACAAATCTACAACTAAAGCATTACAGAGGAAGTACATCAAGATTTTAGATCACACAGTAACCTCCAACACGGTCAACAATCCTCAACAGTACATTACTAAGAAAACTTCTCTTTCAAAGCAGAACACAACATCCTTGGAACAAAAGAAACAATAAACTTGATAGACATATGTTTGGTAGAGCCTTGCTGTGTTTCACATCATAAAATTTTCCAGTGTAGAAGGGGTCCATTAGGCTTATCATGCTTCTATCAGCTCTCTGAAAGAGCTACCCATTCAGTTCCATTCCATGCTAATATCTTTTAAAACTTTTAACTTTCAATTATTTACTCACTTCCTTTGTCCTTACAACCATCTACATTAAAAAAAAATAAAATAATCCAGAAGAGAGTTGGATAATGTGGTTTAAATGATCTAGGTTTTCCAATAAGCTTTGGCTTAGCATTTTGGCTAGAGACTGAATGTGAGAAAAATGGAAGCTTTTTATTCTATGTAAACAAAACAAGTTGAACCATGAGAATTAGGCAGTGAAATAAGAGAGCAGTTACTCGGACATCACATACACAGTAAAAGACAGCATTAAGACGCCAGTAAGGCAGTTAGACCTATGAACCCATTACACATCGCCACATCAGTGCCCATAAGGAGAGCAAAGTGTGGTGCGTGTACCATGGCAGATTGCATGAGGTCTGAACTGCAGCCAGGTACTAGAGGCAACCCATGGCTGTTGACCTCCCCTGCAATCTCCATCCTCGGGGGATTAACCTGATAATGAAACTGGAAATTCAGACTTTGGAAACAAATCGATTCATTTCTGATATGGATAAGTGAGCAGTAATCAATGTAATAAAATATGTTTCAATACATAAAATATAAAGGTAGCACTCAGTCTCTTTCTGAACATAATACTTTAAACAGAAGTGTAACCATAATCTAGCCTAAATCCACTGAGTACACTGGCACTGATTTTAAAATCCCATAGCTCTAAGGCTGTTGGCATGAGACTCCAAAAATCTCTTTGAACCTCCTCTCAGGTAAACAGGCTCTTACACAGAAATACAAACCAAACTCCTGAAGAGAAAAAAAACTGCAGGGTTATGGGAAAAAGGCAGGAGAGTAGAAATAGAGTTGTTCATACATAGAGCCCACATGGACATGATGGACTGAATGGCCTCTTGTGTTGTGACCGTTCTAGGATTCTATTG
Organism: Carcharodon carcharias; assembly: GCF_017639515.1. Classification (NCBI taxonomy): domain Eukaryota; kingdom Metazoa; phylum Chordata; class Chondrichthyes; order Lamniformes; family Lamnidae; genus Carcharodon; species Carcharodon carcharias. The sequence continues at coordinate 124,902,070 of NC_054474.1, forward strand.
TTGCACCACCATTTAACTTCTCCTTATTAAAGTTGAGTCAGTGGCTGTGAAATTGGGCTTGGTAATGCCTGTTGTGTGGGTGTCACAGAGACTGTTCAAGACCAAAACAGCATCTAATGTGCACATGCATATTTTTGCTACAAGTCATACCAAATGCCATCCTGGTGATGGCAGCTAATGTCCACCGGACGTATGCAGAGCAGGCAGATCATTTTTTCAATTAGCGTGCATCACAGCTTTGACACCAGTTGTTCCATTTTAGAGCTTAAAACTTGAGTAAATTCCCCCTCAACTTTGCACCTGAATATGATGAAATTAAAAATAAAGAATACTTGTAGGGGGGCTAAAGAGAAATGGTATAACAAGGTGTGTGAAGAAGTATGAGTCAGAAAGAAATCAGAAAATGAGAGTTATGCGCCAGAAGGTGAAACCTTTGACAGATAGAAAGGGATAACAACAGGTAGTGGGTGCATGAAAGGCAAAGGTGGCAAAATATTCTTTGAAAGGAATGCAATAGCTAAAAGGTGGACAGAATATATAACTGAATTGTATAATGATCCAAATTGTGGGATCGCTCAATAGGTACAGGCAAACAATGGATCAAACATTACGATATCAAAGGTAAATAACGCTTTGAAATTGAAGAGTACAGGAAAAGCTCCAGGCATAGATTGAGTAATAATAGAACATCTGAAAGCCCTTAGAGAAACAGAAATGGAATTGATAACAGAAACTGTGATCAACTATATGCCAAAGAATACATCCCAAGTGACTTGAGACATTTATTATTTGTTAAGATACCTGAGAAACCTAAAACAATGGAATGCAATCATTTTAGAACAAAAAGTTTAATGAATCATCTCATTAAAGTGATCTTGAAAATCATTATAGAAAGAAATAACACATTTGAAGCAGAAATTAGAGCTACGCTAGATTTATGTCTGGTATAGGAACAAGAGAGGGAATTTTTAACCTAAGAACAATCTTCCAAAAAATATTAAGAAGTAAACAAGGACGTTTACATATGCTTCATAAAAAAAGTGTTTGGTTGTGTTTATCAAAACACAAAAGCTGATTAAGGTGCTGCTGAAATGTGACATTGGCTGTAAAGGCATGAGATTTATCCAGAGCCTATACTGAGACTAAATAGCAAGCATCAGGCTAGAAGATGGACAATCAAATGTGATTCAAGTGAAGTGAAGGCTGTGTACTGTTGCTAAAATTATTCAATCTGTACATAGAACAGATATTCAAAGAGGCAGAGGTACTCCACAGGATCACACAATTGTCACAACACAGGAGGAAGCCATTCCGCCCATCATCTGCACCAGCTATCCGAATGAGCAATTCTATTAATGCCATTCTCTGCCTTCTTCCTATAACCTTGCACATCATTCCTTTTCAGACAAGTCTAATTCCTTTTTGAATACTTCAATTGAACCTGCATCCACCACACTCTCAGTCAGTGCATTCTAGACCTTAACCATTCGCTGTATGAAAAAGTTTTTTTCTCATATTGCTTTTGTTTCTTTACCAAATACTTTAAATCTGTGCCCTCTTGTTCTTGATCCTTACATGAGTGGGAACAGTTTGTCCTCATCTACTCTGTCCAGACCCCTCACGATTTTGAATAGCTCTACCAAATCTCCTCTCAGCTTTCTTTTCTCCAAGGAAAACAGTCCTAACTTCTCCAATCTATCTTCATAACTGAAGTTCCTCATCCCTGAAACCATTCTCACGAATCTTTTCTGCACTCTCTCTAATGCCTTCAGATCTTTCCTAAAGTGCAGTGCCCAGAATTGGACACAATGCTCCAGCTGAGGCCGAATTAGCATCTTCTACATGTTCATCATACCCTCCTTGCTCTTGTACTCAGCCCTTATTAATAAAGCCTAGGATACTGTATACTTTATTAACTGTTTTGCCAACCTGTCCTACTACCTTCAATAACTTTTGTACATATACACCCCTGTCCCTCTGCTCCTGCATCTCCAATTTAATATTGTCACTTCATATTTCTCCACACTGAACTTCATTTGCTACCTGCCCGTCCATTCCACCAACTTGTCTACATCCTTTTGAAATTCTACATTATCCTCCTCACAGATCACAATACTTCCAAGTTTTATATCATCTGAAAACTTTGAAATTGCGCCCTGTACAGGTCGTTACTATGAACCAGGAAAAGCAAGGGTCTCAATACTGACACATGGGCACTCCACTACAAACCTTCACCCAACCCAAAAGACATTCATTAATCCCCACTCTCTGCTTCCTGACACTCAGCCAATTTTGTATCCACTTCCCAGAGGTAAAGCTTGGAGGCAAGAACATGATGAACTTGTGGTATGCTGACAACATGGCACTACTTGCAGAATTAGAAGAGACACCACAAAATATCATAGAAAAAGTAAAATCTAGAAGCTTAGATTGAGTTATGAACACCAAAAAGACAAAAGCAATGGAATACATTAGAAGAAAGGAGTGAGGATTGAAGTAGATGATGTCACACTGGAACAAGCAGATAAGTTTGTCTACTTAGGACAAAGGATAACAGCAGATGATAGATGTGATGCCGAAGTCAGAACACAAGAAGGATTGAGATAGCCGTAAGTAATTTTGTGAAGCCGAGGGATGTGTTAACAACGAGAAAACCCAAACTTGAAACAAGGAAAAAAACTCTCAAAATGTTACATTGTACGCACATTCCTGTATGCCTCAGAAACCTGGACAATAAATAAAGATCTATGGAACAAAATAGAGGCCTTTGAAATGTGGATGCTAAGACGTGTGCTTAAAATTCCATATACAGACCAGAAGACCAATGAAACCGCAAGAACAAAAAGAATTTTAAAAAATGACATCCAGAAAAGAAAATGTCGGTATTCTGACCATTTGATCAGAGCTGAAAAGCTACAGGGATCTCTTCTAGAGGACAAAATGGAAGACATCAGAAAGGGGGTGTTGACTTAGGCATAGTCACATAGCTGTTGCAGACGAGCTACAGTGGATGTGTGAAGGTGGCGTAAGATAAACGAGCATGACTTATCATGACAGTAGATCTCCTGGTAGGGGTAGCTACAAGCAGGGGCAGGAAGAACCTTATACAGCTGAACATGCAGGAAGGACCAGTGCTACTTGAAGGGATCATCAATTACCTACCAGGTTTCTGGTTGATTTATTCAGGCTGTTGCTATAATTTTGCAAAAAAATTGGTGCTTTCCATTGTTCTTTCAAGTTGGAAAATATGACAGAAAGTGGTGTGGCAGGGAAGTTATAGCATAGTGGTAATGTTACCGGACTGGTGATCCAGAGGCCGACTGAAACCCTGGAGATTGAGTTCAAATCCCACCGTTGAGACTGGGGGAATTTAAATTAGGTTAATGAAATAAATCTGAAATAAAAAGCTAGATGAAATCTGCCATCCTTACCTGGTCTGATCTACACATACCTCCCGACCCATGGCAATGTGGCTGACTCTTAACTGAATGGTCTAGCAAACTGCGATGGAAAAGTCAAATAAGAATAAAGCTAGATGGACCACCTGGCATTGACTAAGGCACCGGACGCAACAAAGACACACCCTGCCAAGTCCTCCTTATGAATGTCTTTGAATTTGTACCAAAAGCTGTCCGTCAGACCAGTCAAGCCACAGCCTGTTACAGTCATACTCATAGAATCATGCCGTGCAGCCAATGCCCCCGATACCCATGGCGGCATAATGGTTAATATCCATGGAGTAGCCCTGGGACTTTGGACTCTGGAACCCATGAGTCTCAAGGCTTCAGGTATAAACATGGGCAAGGAAACCTTATCATCACCTACCATGCTCTCTCAACAGATGAATCAGTGCTCCTGCATGGTAAATTACTTGGAAGAACCAGAGGTTAGCAAGGGTAGAGAAGTTACTCTGAGTTGGGACTTCAATCTCCATTACTGAGAGTGATTTAATAGCAGCACTGCTGGCTAAAACCTGAAGGACATGTCTTCCAGACTGGACCTGTGATGACAGAACAAACACGAAAACCTAGTCAACTTCGTCCTTACCAACCCACCTGTCACAGATGCATCTATCTATGATAGTATTGGTAGGAGTGACCCCCACACAGTCCTTCTGGAGATGCAATCCCGTCTTCACATTGAAGGCACTGCCTATCATGTTATGTGGCATTACCAGCGTGCGGAATGGAATAGACTTGGAACAGATTTAGCAGTTCAAAACTGGGCATCCATGAGGCGCTGTGGACCATCAATAGCAGATCTGTATTCCACCACAATTTGTAACCTTAAGGTCTGACCTAATCTCAATCTACCATTACCATCAAGGCAGGGGAACAATTCTGGTTCAATTTAGTATGTAATAGAGCATGCCAGAAGCAGCACCATGCACACATAAAAATAAGATATTAACCTACTGAAGCTACAACACAGGATGCCAATGGATCAAATCAAAGATCTGCCACATCCAGTCATGAGTGCTGGTGGACAACTAAATAAGTAAGTGGAGGAAGAGGCTCAATGAACTTCCCCATTCTCAGTGATGGCGGAGTCCAGCACATCAGTGTAGAAGACAAGGCTGATGTGTTTGCAGCCATCTTCAGCCAAGGGTGCTGATTGGATCATCCATCCAATAACTATTACAAAGGCTATGGGCCCTGAAAACAGTCTGGCTGTGGTCCTGAAGACTTGTGGTTTGAACTAGACACATTCCTAGCCAAGCAGTTCCAGTAAAGCTACAACACCGACATCTACCTGATAATGTGGAAAATTTCCAAGGTACGTCCTGTGCACAAAATGCAGGGCAATTCCAATCCGGCCAGTTACTCCCCCATCAATTACTCTCAATCATCAGCAAAGTGATGGAATTAGTCATCGATAGGGCTATCAAGTGGGTTTTCCACAGCAATAACCTGCTCACTGGTGCTCAGTTTGGGTTCTGCTAGGAGCACCTGGCTCCAAACCTCGTTACAACCTTGGTCCAATATGGACCACCTCTTTCAATGATATAGAATAGCTTTAAACAGAAGACTAGCTTCAAGTGGTACTAGGAAAGTATGATTTTGGGCCTCTGATGATGCATTACTTTTTTTTAATCATTTACAGGATTTGAAAAGCATTGGCATTTTATTGCACATCCCTAATTGCCCTTGAGAAGGCAGTGCTGAGCCAACTTCTTGAACTGTTGAAGTCTATCGTAGTGGTTTTGATACAACTGAGTGGTTTGCTAGGCCACTTCAAAGGGCGGTTAGGAGTCAACTACATTTCTGTGGGTTTGGAGTCACAGATGGGCCAGACTGGGTAAAGACAGCAGGTTTCCTTTCCTAAAGGGTATTAGTGAACCTGTTGGGTTTTTACGACAATCTGGTAGTTTCCTGGTCACCTTATTGAGACTAGGTTTTTATTCCAGCTTTATTTAATTTGCTGAATTTAAAATGCCAAACTGCAAGCAGAAATTATTATAATAAGCAAACAACACAAAGTTGGTGTGTCGTATACATTTCGATCAATGGGTGGGGGTTAATTGCTCTTCATGATCCCTGCACCCATTTTTAGGGGCTATGCAGTTTGGATCCTTGTGCTAGTTAGAAGCTGTTTATGTAACTAGTAACTATGTTATTGGCTAATGAATGTTGGCCTTCTCTATTATGGATTTGGATAAAGAGGCCTAGATTTCAAAGTGCATGGCGAATGCCCTCCTGAAAGAAAAACAGCCTAAAGTCAGAAGAGTTAAGTTAGGGGATTTCATTGTATCCACTGAACCCTTTGTTTTCAGGCTTTATAAAACCCTAAGACATAGGAGCAGAAATTAGGCCAATCGGCCCATCGAGTCTGCTCCACCATTCAATCATGGCTGATATGTTTCTCAACCCCATTCTCCCACTTTCTCCCTGTAACCTTTGATCTCCTTACCAATCAAGAACCTATCTATCTCGGTCTTAAATACACTCAATGACCTGGCCTCCACAGCCTTCTGTGGCAATGAATTCTATAGATTCACCACTCTCTGGATAAAGAAGTTTCTCCTCATCTCTGTTCTAAAAGGTCTTCCCTTTACTCTGAGGCTGTGCCCTCAGGTCCTAGTCTCTCCTACTAATGGAAATATCTTCCCCACGTCTACCTTATCCAGGCCTTTCAGTATTCTGTAAGTTTCAATCAGATCCCCTCTCATCCTTCTAAACTCCATCGAGTATCAACCCAGTGTCCTCAAACATTCCTCATATGTTAAGCCTTTCATTCCTGGGATCATTCTCGTGAACCTCCTCTGGACCCTTTGCAGGGCCAGCACATCCTTCCTGAGATACAGGGCCCAAAATTGCTCACAATACTCTAAATGTGTTCTGACCAGAGTCCTATAAAGCCTCAGCAGCACATCCCTGCTTTTATATTCTAGTCCTCTCGAAATAAATGCCAACATTGCATTTGCCTTCCTAACTCCCGACTCAGCCTTCAAGTTAATTTTAAGAGAATCCTGGACTAGGACTCCCAAGTCCCTTTGCACTCCAGATTTCTGAATTCTCTCCCCATTTAGAAAATAGTCTATGCCTCTATTCTTCCTACCAAAGTGCATGACCTCACACTTCCCCACGTTGTATTCCATCTGCCACTTCTTTGCCCATTCTCCTAACCTGTCCAAATCCTTCTGCAGCCTCCCCACCTCCTCAATACTACCTGTCCCTCCACCTATCTTTGTATCATCTGCAAACTTAGCCAAGATGTCCTCAGTTCCTTCATCTAGATCATTAATGTATAAAGTGAAAAGCTGTGGTCCCAACACTGACCCCTGCAGAACTCCAATATTCACCGGCCACCATCCTGAGAAGGACCCCTTTATCCCCACTCTCTGCCTCCTGCCAGACAGCCAATCTTCTATCCATGCTAATACCTTGCCTCTAACACCATGGGCTCTTATCTTACTGAGCAACCACCTGTGCGGCACCTTGTCAAAGGCCTTCTGGAAGTCCAAGTAGATAACATCCATTGGCTCTCCTTTGTCTAACCTACTCCTTACCTCCTCAAAGAATTCTAACAGATTTGTCAGGCATGACCTCTGCTTGATGAAACCGTGCTGACTTTGCCCTATTTTACCATGCACTTCAAAGTATTCTGAAATCTCATCCTTAATAATGGACTCTAAAATCTTACCAACAACCAACGTCAGGCTAATCGGCCTGTAATTTCCCGTCTTTTGCCTCACTCCGTTCTTAAACAGGGGGGTTACATTAGCGATTTTCCAGTCCTCTGGGACCCTCCCTGACTCCAGTGATTCCTGAAAGATCAACACTAATGCCTCCACTATCTCTTCAGCTATCTCCTTCAGAACTCTGGGGTGTAATCCATCTGGCCCAGGTGATTTATCCACCTTCAGACCTTTCAGTTTTCCCAGCATCTTCTCCTTGGTAATGGCCACCATACTCACCTCTGCCCCCCGATTCTCTTGAACTTTGGGGATGTCACTCGTGTCTTCCACTGTGAAGACTGACGCAAAGTACCTAAACAGTTCCTCCGCCATTCCTTTGTTCCCCATATATAACAGTAGAAGTTAGCTTACCAGCAACAGGTTGATAGTGCACCCCAGCCAAACCAGCAAGGCAGGTAAGGGAAAAGCAGCAAGTACAGAGGAACAGGAGTAGACCATTCAGCCCACTTAATTACATCAAATCTTAACTCCATCTCCCAGCCTTGGTTTCATAACCCTCAATAAGCTTACCTAACAAAAATCTATCAATCTTAGTTCTGAAATTTTCCACTAACTCCAGCTTCTTTGAGCGATAGAATTTCATATTTCCACTACTCTTTCTGTGAAGAAATGCTATCTGACATCATCCTCGAATGGCCTAACACCAATTTTAAGGTTAGGCCACTTGGTTTTGTGCTTCCACCAGAGGAAATAGTTTCTCTTCTTAACCAAACCACTCATTTAATTATCTGAAATACCTCAATTAGATCACTCCCTCATCTGCTATACCCAATGACTATTGTGCGTCATTAAGTTATCACAGAATCACAGTGCAGAAGAGACCCTTCGACCCATCGAGTCTGCACCGACACGAGAAACACCTGACCTACCTTCCTACCTAATCCCATTTACCAGCACTTGGCCCATAGCCTTGAATGTTATGATGTGCCAAGTGCTCATCCAGGTACTTTTTAAAAAACGTGAGGCAACCCACCTCTACCACCCTCCCAGGCAGCGCATTCCAGATCGTCACCACCCTCTGCGTAAAAAAGTTTTTCCTCACATCCCCCCAAGCCTCCTGCCCCTCACCTTGAACTTATGCCCCCTTGTGACTGACCCTTCAACTAAGGGGAACAGCTGCTCCCTATCCACCCTGTCCATGCCCCTCATTATCTTGTACACCTCGATCAGGTCGCCCCTCAGTCTTCTCTGCTCCAACGAAAACAACCCAAATCTATCCAACGTCTCTTCATGCACAACCATTCATGGGACATCCAAAGAGAAAACACAAGCAAAGGGGTATATACCTCAAAATGAATCACTAGCTCACGCTCCGTAGCACACATCACAGGGACACCAAGAAAAAGTAGTGGTTGTTTTTTTGGGAGAATGATTAAGGAAGGCAAAGAGATCAAATCTTGGAGTTATTACTTCACTCAAACTCCCAAGATTTAGTTATGGCCTGGAAACCACTTCCTTGTGAAGGCAGTTATGAAATGAACATTGGGGATTTACTCTCTTTAGATCATTTCTGCACCAACAGTGCTGCCAGAGCACACTAGTCACTGATACAATGATAGGGCTGCAGTAGGATTCATGATTCTCATATCACTGCTGGAAATAAATACAATTAAAAATAGCAAGTTTTACGTATAACAGAAAGCTTGAAAACTTAGCTTAGCAAAGGGATACGAAGGCAAGTCTGGTTAAATTTTAGAGATTCACTATTTTACTTGTGCTCAGGATCAAGCACCACTTGCAAAAGCCCTTGCTCACTATAAATTAAAGTGTGACCTTACATGCACAGTCCCTGGTTAATGATAAACTATTACTCCAATGAGCTCACCAGAATTGACAGCTTATATTCTCCTAGCCTTCTGCTAAACACTCTTCTGAAGTATGCAATTTAGTTTATAAACTACGAATAAGGTTTACCATAAGTAAAAATTAAACAACAGGCAAAAGTCAAGACCACTGATTTTACTTGATTACAGATCTTTCATTTCCTTGAGTACATGATACCTGACCCTGGGCCAGCACCCCTGGAATAAACTCACACATGGGATGTTATCCATACTCAAGGAGTATCCATGAAACCATCTCTAAGTCGGCTGCAGTGTGACGGAACAGGGAGACTTGAAACGTTAGCAGAGATCAGTCAAGTATCTTTGTCATTGCCTGACAAGGAGCTCTCAAAACGTGCCCTACCCATAGATACTGTGTGGAGTCTCCTCCATCAGCAGAACCAAGTTTTTTCAGATTTGGACAATGCCTCCGGAAGGTCCAAAAACAATAGCACCTGGCTGGCACTTGTCTGGAACAAAGGGCAACACATTAAGTGTAATTTCTTTCCCAAACCAGAAAATGCAAGCTACGACTAGCAACCTTCTATAAGCACCATTCACAGCTCCTCAGATACTTAAACAGTCCATTTCCAAATGCAGCAAGACCTGGATAATATTGAGGCTTGGGCTGACAAGTGGCAAGTTACGTTTGCATCACACAAGTGCCTGGCAATGACCATCTCCCACAAGAGAGAATCCAACCATCGCCCCTTGATGTTCAATGACATCACTGAATACCCCACTATCAACATCTTGGGGGTTACCATTGACCACAAACTGAACTGGACTAGCCATACAAATACTGTAGCTGCAAGAGCAGGTCAGAGGATAGGAATCGTGCGACAAGTAACTCACCTCCTGACTACCCAAAGTCTGTCCACCATCCACAAGGCACAAGTCAGGAGTGTGATGGAATACTCCACACTTGCCTGGACGAGTGCAGCTCCCACAACACTCAAGGAGTTGACACCATCCAGGACAAAGCAGCCTGCTTGATTGGTAGCACATCCACAAACATTCATTCTCTCCACCACCGATGCACAGTACCATCTACAAGCTGCACTGCAGGAACTCACCAAGCCTCCTTTGACAGCACCTTCCAAACCCACGACCACTGCCATCTAGAAGGACAAGGCCAGCAGACAGATGAGAACACCATCACCTGGAAGTTCCCCTCCAAGTTACTCACCATCCTGACTTGGAAGTATATCGCCATTCCTTCATTGTCGCTCGGTCAAAATCCTGAACTCCCTGCACTGTGGGTGTACCTGCACCAAATGGACTGCAGCGGTTCAAGAAGGAAGCTCATCAACACCTTCTCAAGGGCAATTAGGGAAAGGCAATAAATGCTGGCCCAGCCAGTGAAGCCCACATCCCATGACTGAATAAAAAAAATTAACAGAAAGTGTAAGTTTTTCTTTGACAGCTCACTTCGTCTGTCACTTGTTTATTTTGCCTAAGGACTATAACACACAATTACCGTCATTACTGCAAGAATATCTGCAGTCAATTACTGGAAAATTTAAAAGTATTAATGATCAAGCACAACCTTGTAATATGCTAAGTATCAATTCTAGGTCAAAGCTAAGGCTGAGTGGTACAGAGTGGATCGTTGCTGGATCAGGCCGTGGGTTCAAGTTTCACTTCAAAGACTTTAGCACGTAACGTAGGATAACCTGAATCCAGTACTGAGAGGGGTGCTACACTGTCACATGCGCTGTCTTTTGCCGAGTTGTTAAACCAAGGTTCGATGTGTCATTTCAGGTAGTGTAAAAGATTCCCTGTCCTGTTCCAAGGAGAGCAGGGAAGCTGTCCCAATGCTCTAGCCAACATTTACCCCATTGCCAAAAGACTAATTGGTCACTTCACTACAATTTGTGGAACCTCGCTGTGTGCAATTTAGCTGCTGGGTGTACCTATGAAGACAATGACAAAAATTCAAAAGCAAATCACTGGCTCTGATGTCATCCCTATCCAAAACATCCAAGTTTATTTCTCCCCTTAATCTAAAAGGAGTCTAACTATTGTATAGTACATGAAGCACTTGGTTGAGATGCATTATTGTTACTGTGGGGATTTCAGATTCACACTCCATTAAAGTTTCAGTTGTGATGAGCTCTAATGGTTCAAAATGGTTAAATTACAGAAACCGTGAAAGGTCCAAAGTTTAATACCCAGTCTGAGCTAGCACAACTGATCTCAGTACCACCAGTTTTGGGCAGGTGGGGAGAAGAGAAACCAATGATCACAGCCCAAAGTAAATGGATAGACATCAGGAGAGGACAGAGAATGTGTTTCAAAGACAGGATTCAGATGGCTGTGATGCTCACAGCCTTTGAATAACTTGCCTCACTCTCTGGGCTCACAGGGAACAGTCACTCAGGCAAGGATTTAGAGACATGCTCTGCCCTTGGGACCATAACCCGGCACATAATGGCTAACTAAAAGAATAGAGGGGGAAAACGATCAAAGAAAAAACAAGATGCTCTTATCTGAACCCCTCAAATAAATCAAAATTATAACTCTTTACATTATGCACTTTATCTGTTGGTACATTGCTGGCACAAATCTGTTATTGTTCCACTCACTTTGTGAGTTGGCCTCTTATCCATTCCCAGCTCCAGCTTCCTTACTAACAATAGTGTCACTGTAATAGAATAGGAATAGGCCATTCAGTCCCTTGGGCCTGCTCTGTCATTCAATTAGATCATAACACAGATAGCATTTCCAACAGTGCAGCACTCCTTCAGTACTGCACTCAAGCGTCAGTCCAAATTATATGCTCAAATTTCAGAGTGGGTCTTGAATTTGCAGCCTTCTGACTCGAAAGCGAGAATGCTACCCACTGAACCACAAACACCTGAGATGGTGGCAATTCCTCTCCTCTGTAAATTTACCAAGAGTTACTATCAATGCTGGATTGGCCAAGGAACCCTTATCATTTCCTTACTCAGTGGAATGGGATGGATCTTTTTCCATGGTGTCAGGTATAGTTTCTTCTCATTCCAATCACAGTACTCCTGGCAACTGTCCACAGGCAGGTCCCAGGGGAGCTCACCAGCCAGCATTGCATTGCATCTACACTCAAATGTTCATGTTATCCTACCCTTCTAACTTGCTCACTTTGAAACACACAGCTCAAATTCAGTGTAACCCCCATCAACTGCCAGGGTAACTAAGTTCAAAACTTCTCCGTAATCTTGGAGTACCTGATGCCAGCACCTGATCTGATGCCTTTTTCTATAGAAACTCTTGCTATCTGTCTTTATATTTCTAGCTAGCTTTCTCTCGTACTCTAATTTTTCCCTCTTTATCAATCTTTTAGCTATTCTTTGCTGTTTTTATATTCTGTCGAATCTTCTAACCTGCCACCTATCTTTGCACAATTATATGCTTTTTCTTTAAGTTTGATACTATTTTTAGTGTTTTTAGTTAACATGGTTGGCGGGTCCTCCCCTTGGAGTTTTTCCTTTTTGTTATATCTATTCTTTGTATTCTGAAATATCCCCTTAAATGTCTGCCATGGCATCTCTATTGATCCATCCCTTAACCTAAATTGCCAGTTCACTTTCACTAGCTCTGCTTTTATGCCTTCATAATTGCCCTTATTTAAGTTTAAAATAATAGTCTTAGAACCACTCTTCTCCTTCAAACTGAATGTAAAATTCAATCATATTATGATCACTGCTACCAAGGGACGCCTTCACTATGAGGTCATTAAGTAATCCTATCTTATTGCATAAATGCACAATTCCAGGTCTAGTACAGCTTGCTCCCTGGTTGGCTCCAGAACACACTGATCTAAGAAATTATTCTGAAAACATTCTATGCTACTTTTGGCCATCTGATTATTACAATCTATATGTAGATTAAAATCCCGCATGATAATTGCAGTACCTTTCTGACAAGCTCCCACTATTTCTTCTTTTATACCCTGTCCTACTGTTTGATTACTGTTAGGGGGCCTGTACACCACTTCCACAAATGACTTCTTGCCTTTATCATTCTTCATCTCTACCTTAGTTTCCTGAACTTAGGTCATCCCTCTCTATTGTGCTAATGTCACCTTTAATTAACAGAGTCACCCCTCCACCTTTTCCTAATTTCCTTTCCTTCCTAAAGCTCACATACCCTTCAGTATTCGAGGTGCGGTCTCACCAATGCCCAGAAGCATAACATCCTTACTTTTATCCTCTCGTAATAAAGGATAGCATTCCATTAGCCTTAATTACTTGCTGTACCTGCATATTAACTTTTTGTGACTCATATACTAGAACATCTAGATCCCTCTGCACCTCAGAATTATGCAGCCGTTCTCCATTTAAGTAATACTCTGCTTTTTTGTTCTTCCTGCAACTTCACATTTTCCCACATTATACTTCATTTGTCAAATTTTTGCCCACTCACTCAGCCTATCTATATCCATCTGCAGCCTCCTCATGTCCTCTTCACAACATACTTTCCTACCTATCTTTGTCATCTGCAAATTTAGCTCCCATGTCTTCACTCCCCTCAACTAAGTCATTGATGTAAATCGTCAAAAGTTGAGGCCCCAGTACAGACCCCTGTGGGACTCAACTCGTCACATCCTGCCAACCAGAAGACCCATTTATCCAAACTCTCTGCTTTCTACCAGCCAGCCAGTCTTTTATCCAGGCTAATATGTTAACCCTACACCATGTGCTTTCATTTTCTGTAATAATCTTTGATGTGGCACCGTAACAAATGCCCTCTGGAAATCCAAGTACAGTACATCTATAGGCTCTTTTATCCACTGTCCATGTTACTCCTTCAAAAAACTCCATTAAATTGGTTAAACATGGATTTTCCTTTCACAAAGCCATGCTGACTCTTCCCGACTGCCTTGAGCTCTTCTAAGTGCCCAGCTTTAACCTCCTTAATGATCGATTCTAATAACTTCCCCATGACAGACGTCAAGCTAACTGGCCTATAGTTTCCTGTTTTCAGCCTCCCTCTCTTCTTGAATAAAGGGATTATATTTGCTACTTTCCAATCTGATGGAACCTTTCCAGAAACTAGCGAATTTTGGAAAATTAACACCAGCTCATTAGCCACTTCTTTTAAGGCCCTAGCATGTAGTCCATCGGGACCCAGAGACTTGCCAGCCCGCAGCTCCATCAATCTGCTCGGTACTGTTTCCCTAGTGATTTTCAATTTCACCAAGTTCCTTTCTTCTGTTCACTTCCTAATTTGCAGCTATTACTGGAATGTTTCTGTATCTCTATAGTGAAGACAGAAGCAAAATATTTGGTCATTTCTTCTGCCATTTCCTTATTATCTACTATTAACTCCCCACTGTCACCCTCTTGAGGATCAACACACACTTTACTTACTCTTTTCCTTTTTAAGTACCTGTAGAAACTCTTTCTATCTGTTTTTACATTTCTAGCTAGCTTCCTCTCATACTCTAATTTCTTTCTCCTGATTAACCTTTTAGCCATTCTCTATATTCTGTCCAATCATCTGTCCTGCCACTCATCTTAGCAGAGTTGTATGCTTTTCCCTTAAGTTTGATACTTTCCTTAACTTCTTTAGTTAACCATGGATGATGGGTCCTCCCCTTATAATTTTTCTTTATAGTAGGAATGTAGCTATTCTGAATACTCTAAAATATCCCCTTAAATGTCTGCCACTGCTTCTCCATTAATCTATCCTCTAGCCTAGTATCCCAGTTCACTTCAGCTAGCTGAGCTTTCATCCCCACACCGTTGTCCTTATTTAAGTTTAAGATACTAGTCTTAGACCCACTTTTCTCCCTTTCAAACTGGATGTAAAATTTAATCATATTGTGGTCGCTGCTACCTAGCAGTGCCTTTATTCTGAGGTCATTGATTAATCCTGTCACGTTTCACAATACCTAGTCTAATATAACCTGCTCTCTGGTTGGTTCCAGAACATGCTGCTCTAAGAAACTCTCTCGCAAGCATTCTAAGAACTCCTCATCTAGGCTGCTACTGCCAATCTGATTTTGCCAGTTTGTGTGTAGATTAAAACCACCCATAATTATTACTGTCCCTTTATCACAAGCACACAATATTTCTCTTGAATACTTTGTCCTATACAGTGGCTACTGTAAGGGGTCTATATACCACTCGCACTAATTACTTTTTTCCCCTACTATTCCTCATCTCCACCCAAATCGATTCTACATCCTGATCTCCTGAACCAAGGTCATCTCTAACTATTGTACCAATGCCCTCTTTGATTAACAGTACTACCCTTCCACTTTTACCTTGCTTCCTAGTCTTCTTGAATGTCATGTATCCCTCATTATTAAGGACCCAATCTTTGTCATCCTGCAGCCACATCTCCGTAATTGCTATCAGATCCCATTTATTTACTTCAATGAGGGCCATCAATTCATTTATTTTGTTATGGTATGCTACGTGCATTCAGTTAGAGAGCTATCAGTTTGTCTTTTTGTTATCTTTGTAACATCTAATCTTGACTGTTGCTTTATCCTTAGGTTTTTCTCTCTGTCCCTTCCTGCTATTTCTGACCCTCATTTCTCATATTACTATTTTGCTCTCCTGTCTTGACTCTACACCTTGAATTTCTACCTTTACCCAAGCTTGATCCCTCATGTTTAGTTTAAAGCCCTCTATACTTCCCTAGTTATGCAATTGCAAGGACACTCATCCCAGCATGGTTTAGGTGTAAATCATCCCCACTTTACCCAGTACTGATGACAGTGTCCCACAAACCAGAACCCACTTCTGCAACACCAATCTTTAAGCCAAGCATCCGTCTCTCTAAAATCATTTGCTCTGTGCCAATTTGCACGTGGCTCAGGTAAAAATCCAGAGACTATTACCTTTGAGGTTCTGCTTCTTAATTTGGTACCTAGCTCCTCATACTGATTTTGCAAAGCCTCTTTCCTAGTTCTATTTATTGGTCATTGGTACATATATGGACCATGACAACTGGATCCTCCCCCTTCCACTGCAAGTTCCTCTCCAGCCCTGAGCAGATGTCCCGAACCCTGGCTCTGGGCAGTCAACATAGCTGTCCGGACTCTTGCTGTTTGCTGCAGAGAACAATGTCAATCCCCCTCATTATACTATCCCCTACTAGCACTACATCCTTTTTTTGCTCCCCCTGCTTGAACAGCTTCCTGTACCACAGTGCCATGGCCAGCCAGTTCATCCACCTTGCAGACTTCGCTTTCATTCACATAGGTTGTGAGCACCTCAAACCTGTTTGAGGATTGCAAAGTCTGAGGCTCCTCCACTATTGTCTGCTTGTTCCCCTTACCCGCCTCACTGACAGTCACATCCTCCTGTCCCTCACTGCTAACCAAAACAGATGGCCCTCTTCTAAGAGGTGTGACTGTCTTCTGAAACAAAGTATCCAGGTATTTCTCCCCCTCCCTTATGTTGTGCAGTGTCCGTATTTCGGCTTCCAGATCAATAATCCTGATCCGGAATTCCACAAGCTGCTTACTCTTCCTGCAGATGTGTTTGTCATGGATTGCCTTGGCATCCAAAAGCTCCCACATTTCACAGCTGCAACATAACACATGTCCTCCCATTCTAACTTATGTTATTTAATTAATTTACTTTAATTACTTTCTTCCTATGTATGTTACAATTTACTGTGTTTATCGAATGTTAGTACCACTAACAACTACAAGTTATATGCTTCTTAACTACAAGGTATGGGTTTTAGATGTTTGTTTAAATTACTTTATTTTTATTGCTTTTTTATCTTTATTGTTTTATTTTAATTTTAAAATTTTCAAAGTTGGTTTATTATTTTAAAGTTTTAGTTCTTTTTATTTATAGATCTACCGTAATTCACCTGTCCCTTAGACTGAGCACTTAATGGCCAATCAACTTACTAGCCTCCTGTGACATCACAGTTATTTTTTCTCCTTTTTCCCAGACTGCAGCTTCGCAGCAGCTGAAAGTGAAATAGTGCACTGCTCAGCTCCGCTCCTCACTCGAATCCCCGGTCTGTATTTATAGGCGCTCCTCAGCTCCCGACTGTCTCCCGCAGGTCCGCTCCAACTCCCAGCATGGTAGGGGTAATATACTGGCATGGATAGAGATTGGTTAATGGACAGGAAGCAAAGAACAGGAAATAAATGGGGCTTGTTTCAAGTTAGCAGGCTGTAACTGGTGGGGTGCCACAGCTATTTACAATCTACTGTAGATCATGGCATAAAAGTCAACCTGCTGTATAAGGCAACCACACTTTTCCCATCCCAAAAATCGTGTTATTGCATTAACTTGGCATGTAAGTTGACCCCTGGCATTTTAGCCACGACATACTGTACTTGCATTAGTAGTCAGATTCAATTTTTAGCCCCACTAATGTATGTTTTACTTACCATATAACTGGGTGCAAGGAACTGAGCAGTTACGAAGATGTTCAGGAGTTTAAGATATGCACACAGCACAGACCCGGTATAGCGAACAATGAAGAGAAACGAGTCTTCCAACAAAATCAATGAAATATGAAGCTGCTGTACGGAATGAAAATGTCTAGTGTTGTTGCACAAGACCAAGATCTCTTAGACTACCAAAATAATTCAATGCCAAAACTACAGTTCCTAAATATTCATCATCAGACAGCAGCAAAAACATGATTACCCATTATGCCACATCAGCAACATGGGTGAAAAACCCATCAATTTTGATATGTCCAGCTACCGAACTGTGGAATTGCAAGGTTCGAAAACAGTTTGACTGGAAACTAAAGGGCATGAGAAGCAAAGATTTGTGGTGGTACTAGCCTGCATGGGCAACTGAAGGAAATTAAAGCCTATGGTAATTTTCAAATGTAAAGCCATACCGAAAATCAAGTTCCCTGCAGGGGCTTTTGTGCATGTCCATGACAATGGCTAGATGAATGAGGATGGAGTGAAGTTAAGGATCAATTTTATGTGGGGTGGATGTACTGGTGGTCTACGTAAACAATGCAGCTTATTAGTGTAGGAAATGTTCAAATCCCATATAATCGATGAGATCAAGAGACACCTGCAAAGAAATAATGCCCAAACTGCAGTTATACCAGAAGGTCTATAATGTCCGTAGTTCAACCTTCGGATGTGTGCCTCAACAAGCCATTCAAGGATCACATTCACACTGAATGGAATAAGTGGATTGTTGACGGAGAAAAAATGTTTTGTGTGGTTTTGTCATCAAATCATGGGATGCTATTAGTGCACAAACTAATTTAATCAGGTCATTCAAAAAATGCAGAATATCTAATTCAATGGATGGAGAGGAAGATGATTTGTCATGGAGGGATGATTCTAAAACCAAAAGCACCACATCTGATCCAGATTGGGATCCTTACAACGATGCCATAGCCAAAGTGACTCTAAATTAATTCGATTAACTCTTTGCATCGAATGCCAAAGGCAATAAATGACAGGTTTTAAGACATTTTTATTGTGGTTAAAGGTATCTTTGTACAATCAGTTTATTCAATAAACTGTGCTATATTAATTTAACTTGAACTACTGGCTTTTTTCACATTTCAAAATGTGAAGAAAAATTTTACCCATGTTGTAAGGTGCTGGCTACTGTTCTGATGGAGTCTTAATAGTCATACATACATTAACTGTAAGCCTTTATTGACCTATAGAACTATTTACAAATGTACAGTAAAGGGTACAAGCTAGGAGCTGTCTCCATGCTTGCTGGTACACATGACTCTGTCCAACACTAGACTGATTCAGCTTGGATCATGTGCTATCTTACATCACTATGTGGGCAATATTGCACTCAGTCCCACATTAACCCTATATGTGCCATACTCTTAAAAGACAATCCACACTGACAGTTCACATTTTATACTCAGAATACAAATCTTTGGAACGATTTTTGGAAGCTTTAAAGGTTGACTTATACGCTAAGCTAACATCTACAATATATTAATTTCTTAGATGAAGAAACTGAGAGTAATGCATCCACATTTGCTGATGATACAAAACTAGGTGGGAACGTAAATTATGAGAGGACACAAAGAGGCAGCAAAGAGATATAGATAGATTAAGTGAGTGGGCAACAAGCTGGCAGATGGAGTATAATGTGGAGAAATTGAAGTTTTTTCTACTTTGGTAGTAGGAATAGTAAAATAGAATGTTTTTTAAAAGGTGTAAAATTTCTAAAGATTGATGTTCTGAGACGTTTGGGTGTACTCATAAGGAACACAGAAAGTTAGCATGCATGACATATCAAGGAAAATGATCCTCTGCCTTGAGTGTTGGATATGGCCTCCTATGAGTTGCACTTCTCTGCTGATCCCCTCTCTCTGTAGAGCTGCATGTCTGTGAGCAGCACACTTCTGGTGCTGCTGTTCCTGCTTGGTCTCCCTCTCAGGTCCAATCTAAGAGTGTTAAGTGGCATCCATGCTGATCTGATAAATCAGAGCTCCAAAGTGCAGATCAGACCATCAAGCCTTCAAAGCGTAGGTGACATCTCCAAACTGTTTCAGCACAAGCAAGTGAGAAAGCAACTGTGAGTACTGAGTAATCATTAGCATATTTCTGCCTGTCATGGCTTCAGCTCCCTCAGTTGCTGCTGTGCTCTTGCCTTGTTTTCTCTGGTGAATTCCTGGAAGCTCGAGGAAACTTGGACTCAAAGTTGAAGTAAAAATCCTATGTCAATCTGGTTCTAATTCAGCAATTAATAAAAGTCAATTCACGGCAACCTGTCTCTCCCAAGGAGACTGTATGCACACAGCTTAACACATGCGGTGAAATGCGAAAGAGCGCACATCTCCCTGAGACTAAGTGCTATCTCAGGGAAAGCACTGAAAGTTATAAACTTAAAAAATAGAAAAATAAAAAAATTATTAACATGTTCCCCCTCATGTGACAATGTCACACGAGATGGGACATGTTAATAAATATCACATAAAGTTTATTGAAGTTTTTAAAAACAGACATGAAACCTCATCCTGCCAGTGGATGAGGTTTCATGTTTTTTCAGAAGCCTGTTGGGGGTCCTGGCCTGCCCACCAGCCTTAAGGTTGGATGGGCAGGGCCTTTAATTGGCTTAATTATCCTGTCAATGGCCTCAATTGGCCATTGATGGGTCGGTGGGCGGACAGCTGATTTTGCTGTCCGCCCGGCTTCCTGAATATTTAAGTGGGGCGGGATGACATCGGGGGGCTCCCCCCCGACGTCATCCCACGTCAGTGAGCGGGCCCCGCACCCAACTCGCCGACGGAAAAATTCTGGCCATTGCTCCACATGAAAAATCTCCCCACAGTTACCAGGATCTAGTAGCTCATTTTTCAGCATTTCCCTCCATAATGCAAACATTCATTTACCATATCTGAGAAGACAATGCAAGAATAAAATGAGAATTTTCAGAATAAATTATTTCATCTTTAATTAGAGCGCATAACTTCACTTGGAAATTTTTAAATCTAGGTTAGATAATGAGAGATGCATGCTGACAGACCAAAGTGGGTGCAGCATCTCAAGAATCTACAAAAACTCTTCACCAAGGTTACATAATACTGTGTTCACATTATAATCTTAGGCCCATTTTACTTTCTGAAGACAACAACAATCTGAAAGAACAAGAGAATGCAGCCACTAAAACATGTGTATGTACTGGAGAGCATAGAACAACAAAAAGACCGACCCTGAATCTAAAATGAGATGAACTATGAAGAACTTTACATAAGCTCTATCCTTCCAGACCAGAAAGAAGGCAGTTAAGGAAGGAAACTCCATTAGAATGCTTATATAGAAGGTAAACCCAGAACATCACTTCAAATTAGGCTGGGGAACTATAATTATTGTACATAAATTTAACTTAACAAAAAGAATATTTGAAGCAGATTAAAGGAGGAGCATCTTTATTCAAACGCTTGAAATAATCTACGAGATAGCATTGTAGAAATCAATGAAACAAAAATTAGTTGAGTTCCACAATGGGAATGCGGGGAGGGATTGGAAAGAAGTCTGCTCCACCAAAATACCACCTATGTAGTTAAGTTAAAAATATTCTCTTACCCTAACCTACAAGTTTGTTTCGCAATTTCTTTCATACAAGTGAATTAACCACTGCAGAACTTAAAAGACCAGTTACTAGGGAGTAGATAAATAGTTATAACCATATTTTATGACAGTTCACACACCAGTGCAACTTACAGACGCACACTACTGCATTGCTACATTTACTTACATGGGGCTATGGTCTAAGTGGCTAGCATTGCTGTCTACACAGGAAAACAGAATTTCAAAGCTGACGAACTATAAAAACAATTCATATAATTTATAGAAATTAGTCAAAACAATCTTTGAAGCACTTATCAGTACATCTCCTTTCTGTTAAATCACGACCAACCTCTTTCTTGGTATCAAAATACTCTGAATGGATAATGTTTTTTCCTGTCTGTAAGTAAAAATAATATTCACACAAAGCACATTCATATTTTAAAATTATCTGTAAATTAGAATTAGAGAAAATCAGAAATTAAACAAGCACGACTTTTAATTTACTCAAATGTAGGATAGAGTGGTGAGTTCAAGGTATTTTCTAACCATTCTTTCATGTTGAAAGGCCCATTGAAACAGCCGAAGTTGGACATTCTGTAACAAAACTTTGCATCAGCAGATTAATTTGATCTGGCCAATAATCTGGGTATGCAAGGTTCCATCAGATTTTACAAATTCTGCAATCATAGGATTTTTGGAAGCTAAAGTTGCTAAGGCAGAATGTACATTTAATTCTTTCACCCCTTCACTTAAACTAAGTTCACAAAAATATATTTTATTAGATGAAAAACATAGGTCAGTTCCCTTGGTGAACTCTGTCTTTTTTAAAATCCAGTATCACGCTGTGGTTTTTTGGCTGAATGCTGTGCCAAGTCTGCTGAATTTGGCCAGGCTCTGATCCAAGAAATATAATAGTTACGGGCCATGCAAGCACTTACCAAGGTCTCCTCTGTATCTTCAGCCCCTTCTTTTGTTCTCTGATTTGCCTGATAAATGCATAGAAACAGCATCATTTAGTAAAATACAGTAATGTAGCTATGAGAGAGCATTACAACTTGTGGCTATTCGTACTTTTCCTGAATTTAATCTCCTGAGAGGGAATTTGCTATGTGCCAAAACTTGATAAAGATGAAAAAGAAACACTGAAATTTATCCCTAAACCCTAATTGTAGCGCAGCAACTATGGGCTACACAAATGTGTTTTATTTCATCTGTAATTCTCTTTCTGACCCAACTAAAAGTCTTGTTTTAAAAAATATCAACATACAACAGTTACAAAGGAACTGAAGCAGCTTCAATCTTATTTGAGTGAATAAACTAAATTAGTTCAAACTGCTTGTTGCTCTTTTTTGTCAGTTGGTACTGTAAAAGATAATCAGATTCAGTTTCAGGATTCATATAGGCATACTGCATCTTGTGTTATTTTGCTCATAGTCATGTCTGCAATTGGCAGCATGACTGAGAATGAAGCCAATTATTTGGTATAGATCTACTGGGTGATGTGTCACAAGGTCACTGTGATCTCCACTCCTCCAACTTGATGTTTATTCCACACATTGGTCATTCCTTGTGTGAAGTAGTAGTTTCCAATTTCTGTTCTGAAAGGTTTCCTTTTCTAGTCTGAACCCATATTCCCTTGTCCTACTCCCAAAATAATATCCTGGGCTAACGTTTTCTTTACCTGTAACATCTTATGTGCCTTTACAAGATTATTTCTTAACTTCATTTCTTGGGTGTAAAACCAGAGTTGTTCCAGTCTGTTTCAATAACTAATACCCCTGGCATTAGGGATGAGTCTTCTGGTTCATCTCTAATTTTAGTCCATGAATGTCTTTCTCATATCTTGGCAACCAGAAAGGGATGCAGTACAGTATTCACAGTGTGGTCTGACGAGAGTGTTATAAAATTTGATCATTACCTCCAACCCACTGATTGGTCCAAGTACTTCAATATCCTATTGAGTTTGTTGACAGTTGCTCTATCTTGGTACCACGTACTTAGTGTTCAGTCTAAGATTCCTAGGTCTCTTGCAGCCTCATCCTTAATTATTTTAACACCATCCATGGAGTACGTTCCATCTATTATTCATTCCCACAGGTAGCATTTAACATTTGTCTGCATTAAACTTCAACTGTCATTGTTCTGCCCACTTACACATTTTAACCAATCCATTCTGTGGTTACACCGCTGCCTATTACGATTACATTGATCCTCTTAGGTTGGCATCATCTGCAAATTTCACCACTTTGCATTGTGCTTCTGGATAAAAGTCATTTATGTAAAATAGAAATAGGAATAGTCCAAGTATTGAGCTCTTTGGCACCCTACTCAGTACTTTCCCCTCATTTTGATATTACTCCTCTAACAAATACACACTGAAGATCAGGAAATAACTAGTTTCTTATCTGACCCAGTGTTTACCTTGAATCCCCACACTTTGAATTTAATTAATAGTCTTTCACGTGGAACTGTGTCAAAAGATTTTTGGAAGTCGAGGTACATCACATCGTATGGATGCATTTAAGGTGAAATAGACAAGCATATGAGAATGGAATAGAGGGTTACAATGATAGATATGGATGAGGAAAGATGGGAGGAGGTTTGGGTGAAGCATAAACATTGGCATGGACCGAAAGGCCTGTTTATATGCTGTATATCCTATGTATGTAATAGGGATTACCACAGTCCAGTTGGATGAAGTGAACTGGAAAAACTATTGGGCAGGGGCAGGGGAAGGGGAAAGAAAAAACAATCTCACCAATTTATGGACATCCACTGTTGGGCTCAGGTAGTCATTTTCCAAAATCAATCCTTCCTTTTCTTCCATTGCAAATTCTTCAAAAGCTTGGTCTTTGATGTTTGAATTTTCAGCTCTAGAAACAGAAATATTTTCTTTACATATAAATCTCAATTATTTTCAACCATTAACAAATTTTCCATGTGGTGCATAAATTACGTATCAAAGAGCAATAATATACTGACCAGTCCGATATGGCCCATTAATTCTCCCTTTCAATTTTCTCTCTTCCCCCAGCCCTGCTGAAACCAGTTGGGAATGGTTCCACAGGAACGAGCAATCCTCATCTAAGCAACCATTCATCTCACTGGGGTGTTGCGTTCCGGTTTGGACATTGCATTTCAGGGAGGGGATACTGGCCTCAAAGCAGATGCAGCTCAGATTCATCAGAATGACACCAGGCTTAAAGGATTAAATTATGAAGACTAGTTGCATAAAATTGGCTTGTATTCCCTCAAGTATAGAAGATTGAGGGCCAATCTGATCGAAGTGTTTAAAATGTTAAAAAGTTTCAATAGAGTACATATTTCCTCTGGTGGGGTGAATCAAAAACAAGGGGACATAATCTTGAAATTAGAACTAGACCATTTAGGAGTTAAATCGGAAAGCACTTCTCCGCACAAAAGGTAGTGAAACTCCAGAACTTTCTCTTCAAAAGGTATGGATTCTGGGACAACTGGAACTTTCAAGACTGTGACAGGTAGATTTTTACTAGGTTAGATATGGATCTACTGATCAATGGATCAGCCTCGAGGGGCTTAATGACCTACTCCTGTTCCTGTGACTATATGTGACAGTTTGTGTAATTCCAGTTGAGTTTACTCCTTTCTTCACCCAAGGTAAGTCCATGAGGTTTTCCAGGTAGGAGGGCACATGATTATAATCTGGAGGAGGAACCTTGGTCGATTTTTCCCTTTTTTCCCCCAGGGATGCCAATTCAAATGTTCAACTGCCTTTCCAGTGAACTCAGAAAAACTAGTGAAAGTTGAACCTTTCTACTGTAAATGGCTCAAAAGTATATCGCCAAATATACTTACTCACTGAGCCTAGGAGTAATTAAAAAATGTTTATTTCTAGTACCATAAAACCTGTGTTTACAGTTCTGCTCTACAAGCATTAAGCTTTTATTTCTAAGTTACTTACACTCAGTGAATTAATAAAAAAACCCAATGCTCAAATTTCACTTCCACAGGCATAGTAGATTGTTATGTAGCAACTGTGTCCTTATGGCCAAAACTATCCAACATTAAAGTTCTGATGAAAGTGAGAAAATCCACACCCATACATGTGCATAAAGACATTACCTTTCCAATGCCCAAGAGAAGAATGCATCCTTCTGATTTATTTCCTCTGATGTTTTACTATCATCTGTCCATCTGGTGGATGGCAGAGTAAGGCTGTCCTGCTCAGCAGCAAACCTGAAAATGTAGAACAGGCAAATAACTTCTACTACCACCGTTAAATTAAATGTGGATCCAACAGAATTATAGAACTGCAGCTGACCAAATAGTACTGCTTCTTATCACATTTATTGTGCAAAATTTCTGATCAAAAATATACAAAATCCTGATTAATAGGGTGTTTTATGAAAGCGTGTAAGCATCTGTCAGGACTGCATGATGAGCTTGATTTCTTTGGTAACACTGGATAATTTCCTGATCTATGTATCATAGAACTGTTATAGCGCAGGAAGCCATTTGGTCCGCCACGCCCACACCGGTTCGCTGAATGAGCAATTCACCTCGTCCCATTTCCTCTCTACAACTCTGCATATTCTTCCTTTTCAGATAATATTCTAATTCCTTCTTGAATGCCTCGATTGAACCTGCGTTCA
The DNA here is from genome assembly GCF_017639515.1 of Carcharodon carcharias. Taxonomy (NCBI): domain Eukaryota; kingdom Metazoa; phylum Chordata; class Chondrichthyes; order Lamniformes; family Lamnidae; genus Carcharodon; species Carcharodon carcharias. The sequence goes on from NC_054474.1 coordinate 124,927,708, forward strand.
CTGCACTATCAGGCAGTGCAGTGTTAAAAACATTCCCATTCCTTAACTCCCTTCAGATTGTTGGGAAGGATTATGGGAGAAAGGGTGTCATGGGGAATGCAGAAGTCAAGTTTTGTGGCTTCCTTTAGACCAAGACCATTCTGTTGATATTTTCATTTCAGCCTACATAATAATGACGGGGAAGGTAAGTATGTGAATACTTTTCTTCAAAGTATTCTGTTGTCTATTGTCAGGATAGATGATTAAAAGAAAATGCAGTTAGCTTTTTAAAACATCAAATTTCCCACGCAAAAGGAATATCTGTCTTGAATGGTTCCATGGCTCCAGGGTGCTAGTGATGTTATGGATGGTGAGGAGTCCCACTCTAGGAAGGATCTCAAGGGCCTGGAGCGGGTGCAGAACATACTTAAGTTGAGGGAATTTAGTTATGCGGAGAGACTATAGAAGCTGGAATTGTTTGCCCGAGAGCATAGAAGATTAAGGTGGTGTTCAAAATTATGTGAAGTTTTGAAAGAGTAGATAGGAAGAAACTGTTTGTACTGGCAGGAGGGTCAGTAACCCAACGACACAGATTTAAGGTATTTGACAAAAACACCAGGAGGGAAATTAGGAGAATTTTATTTTTAAATGCAGTGAATTATTATGATCTGAATTGCACTGAATGAAAGGGTGTTGGAAGCAGATTCAACTGTAACTTTCAAAACAGGATTAGATTTATATTTGAAGAGAGATTTGTTGGGCAATGGGGGAAGACCAAAGGAGTGGAACTAATTGAATAGATTTTCAAACAGTCAACTTGATGGACCAAATAATCTCCTTTTGTGCTGTAAGATTCTATGATCTTAAAGTTTAGATAACAGTCTAAGCCTATTCTGATTTCCTCAAGTCAAAGTGCAACATATTACTATATTGTGGATGGAACTAACCTTCCAAAGTAAAAAAAAAATAGAGACGACGTGAGGGAAACAAATACACATGGTAGTGTGTAGTGGTTACATATGTTGAATCTTTAGAAGTTAAAATTATAAATTATTTATAAACATCAAAATACGTATTAAACTAAGTGAGAAAAAAGAACAGAAGATTTTGAAAGCAAACAGAATGTATCATCTATGTTTTGTTGAAAATGAGAAAATATAAACATATTCTAATGATTAATAACTTCAAGTCACAGACAGGCCCAAATATATTTCCAAGAACCAATCTCAAAATGTCAAATTTAACGCTGATTTCTTAATAAGTTATAAACTAGTTCTGCCAAACTTTGAATGCTAAAACCTTTCACCCCCACCCCCCTTCACTGCTGAGGGACACCAGGAATGTAACAGTGAGCAAAACCCTACATTCAACCCTATGTCACCCCTCCATGGTCTGTTAAACACACACCCCGGCTTAAGCATTCATTCCTGCCAATATTGGTGTATTGTGGCTGTACTGCAGCAAGTTGCCAAGGCTTCTTTGATTGCATCTTCTAATCCTGTGACCTCCACCATCTGGAAAGATGAGGGCAGCAGATGCATAGCAACACCATCACCTCAAAGTCAAAGACCACCCAACATGGAAACATATTGTTGTTCCTTCATTACTGATGGATCAAAATCCTGGAACTTCCTACTTAACAGTATATGAGTGAATCTGGGAATATCCTTCACCGCATGCACAAACGGTGGTCCACCTCTACCTTCTCAACAGCACTTAGGGATGGGCAATAAATGCTGACTTTGTCAACAATGCCCATATGCTGAGATTAAAAATAAAAAGATGGTGTGCTGCCAAACCCAGCAGCCTCATCACATTGCTGCAAAGCTCAAGGACACCCACCCCAATTCTGTCCAAAACCTGGCATTGTTTCATACTGTCAACAAAGCCAAGGACTGCCCCATTTGTATCTAAAATCCTACCTACTATTGATAAGTATCAGTAGTGAACTCCCATAAGTATATCTTGAAACAAATTTCATGCATATTCTCAGCAACTGTTCGGCAATGAAAATTAAATATGTAGATAAAGGGAAAGAAAAAACCCCCACTAAATTATGTACAGATTACTGTACAATTATGGAAACAATTCCTCCAACATCATTTGAACAAACTGAAACTTGACTAATTCAGTCTGTTATGAATATCTACTTCACAGTTCATGTTAATACTTTAGAGATAATGCTTAGTTCTGGGAAGATTAAACTTTAACTGTCCTAGGCCCAACCATCTTCAGCTGCTTCACCAATGACCTTCCTTCCATCATAAGGTCAAAAGCGGGGGTGTTTGCTGATGATTGCACAATGTTCAGCACCATTCGCGACTCCTCAGATACTGAAGCAGTTCATGTCCAAATGCAGCAAGACCTGGACAATATCCAGGTTTGGGTTGACAGGTGGCAAGTAACAGTCGAGCCACACAAGTGCCATCCAATGACCATCTTCAATAAGAGAGAATCTAACCATCGCCCCTTCACATTCAATGGTATTACCATCACCAAATCCCCCACTATCAACATCTTGGGTGTTACCATTGATCAGAAACTGAACTGGACTAGCCATATAAATACTGTGGCTACAAGAGCAGGTGAGAAACTAGGAATCCTGTGACAAGTATCTCACCTCCTGACTTCCCAAAGCCTGTCCACTATCTACAAAGCACAAGTCAGGAGTGCGATGGAATACTCTCCCCTTGCCTGGATGAGTACAGCTCCAAAACCATCATCCAGGACAAAGTAGCCCACTTGATTGGCACCACACCCACAAACATTCACTCCCTTCACCACCCACTAACAGTGGCAGCAGTGTGTACCATCTACAAGATGCAATGCGGAAACTCACCAAGGCTCTTTTGACAGCACCTTCCAAACCCACAACCACTACCACCCAGAAGGACAAGGGCAGCAGACACATGGGAACACTACCACCTGGAAGTTTTCCTCCAAGCCACTCACTAGCCTGGCTTGGAAATATATCATTGTTCCTTCACTTTTGCTAGATCAAAATCCTGGAACTCCTTCCCTAACAGTATCGTGGGTGTACCTACATCACAGGACTGCAGCGGTTCAAGAAGACAGCTCACCACCACCTACTCGAGGGCAATTAGGGATGGACAATAAATGCTGGCCTACCCACCAATGCCACTTCCCGGAAATGAGTGAAAAAAAAAGTTTTAAAAGTGGGATAAATGCAACTAAAGCAGCTTGTAGTCTATTACACTTAAAAGGTTGGGACCATGTTGACTTAAGGGGTTAACAGCTGGAAAGGCAAGATGTTAAAACAGCAGGTGGGCTTACTTAGCTGGAAAGGTAATGTCTACACTGTTGGCAAAGAAGCGCAGTCCGGAGAAATATTTTGTTTTGGAAGATAGAGCTAAATTAGTTTAAGAGCCTTCAGCGAAGCCTGAAAGACTATGTCATCATGGAGATGGGTGGAGCTTAAGAAGGTTCTCTGGTTTCAATTTACCTGAGTGTTCTACAGCAGGGGAAGTCAATACTAAAAAGGTGTGGCTACTAGCAGGCTCCAGAGCTAGGGTTCAGAGAAGTCATGGGGAGCTGAGGAGGTTGCTGGTTCTGTGCTGGAGGCAGTTAGGGCTTAGAAGAGCCCTGCAAGCTATTTATAGCTCAAAGCAGCCAGGAGACCAGAGTTCAGAGAAACTGGGGGTAGTGCCTTAGCTTAGTGGAGCTGGCGATCTGTGAAAGAGTTGCAAGTGTGTTGGTAATTAGAGGCAGGTGTACATCTGCAGCGGCTTTCTGAATGAGCAATTTACCTAGTCCCATTATCCCACTTTCACCTGATAACCCTGCTCATTCTTCCTTTTCAGATAATAATCTAATTCCCTTTTGAATGCTTTGATTGAACCTGCCTCCACCATACTATCAGACTGCGCATTCCAGATCTCAACCACTCACTGTGAAAAAATTTCTCTTCATGTTTCCATTGCTTCTTTTCTCAATTACTTTAAATCTGTGCCCTCTCATTCTCAAATCCTTCCACCTGTGGGAAGTTTTTCCTCATCTAGTCTGTCACAATCCCTCATCACTTTGAATACCTCTATCAAATCTCCTCTCAACCTTCCCTTCTCCAAGGCAAACAGTCCCAACTTCTTCAATGTATCTAGGTAACTGAACTTGAAGGGAGGTTAAGTTTTACAGCATGAAGGAGCACCATTATGTCAGGTAGTGTACAATTTTGATGCGAAAGTGAAGCTGTGTATTGTTATGGCTACAAAATCTAAAGGAGTTTAAGTAAACAACGTTCATTCAAATGCTGGTTGCTATAAAGGTTATTATATCTATCCGTGGAACGCAGTCTCAGAAGAAATTGGACCATCAGGTGAGCAGTCATTGAGGAAGTCAGAGTTGTAACAACTTTGGAGGGATTTCAGAGGATAGATCTTCTAAAGTGAAGAGCTGAAATCCCTCCTGAGGAAGTCAGAGTTTTACTGAGGTTTTGTGACTCTCAGAGGTCACTGATGTTTGGGGGGGGGGGGTGCGGGGGGAAGTTGCTGAGAAAGCTGTGGGATCTATCTTGGTCGTATCTGCCATTTAATGTACAGTGTGGTGTGTTCAACCACAGTTTGACTGCCAATTCATATTTACCTCATGCCAATTCTGAATATTAGGGTATAAGATAAATATTGTAGTGTGTTCTACTTTTCTGACTTTGCATAGTTAAGTTCATTTTTGTTTGTTTAAAACTGTGGCATCTTGTGGCTTTATTCTCTTCTTGGGTAACTGGGATTTCAAACTTTGTATACTTTAAACAAAAAATTACTGGTCCTAAACGGATTGTAACAAGTCCTTCTTAAATTAGTAACATGCTATAAAAAAGTATATTCTCCATCTCACAATGAACAACGGCATAAGGGATGTGCTAGCACTAAAAAACAGTTCACTCACCGATTCTTTTCTTCACCAGAAACATCTTCGGCTTGAATGGCAATACTTGGGATTCCTATTAAATATAAGCAATAGGTTAAATTGCACCAATGACTTTCCAATACTTCTTTCTTAAAGAGAGACAGATTCTCAAGTCATATGCAAATTTCACTTGACTAATCTAAATCAAGGTATATAATTATTAGCGTTGGGAAGGTTCTGGCCTAAGTCAGATCATTTGCTTGGGAAAGCATATTGCGTTATCAAGCAAAGAACCAACAGAGACATTAAACTGAAATGGGATGAAACTGACAGAATCAGGTTCTGCTCTACAATGTGCAGTAAATATCCTGCAAAATGAGGGACAGAATCTAACCTGCACTGCGCGACTGGACGACACAATGTACTGTAAAGGCTGCAGCAGATTCCGGCCTGCACATAAGTGATGGGCAGCTCCTGCTGGTTGTGGAGTTCCTTTTGGGATGCAACAAAATGTCTTCCCCGTGCTGATGAAGCAGAGCCTCCCATTTTGTAAGTGGTACTGTTGGTAAAGATGTAGGGAGTAAGGTCCCAACTGTATCATATTCTGGGATATCCTTCAGTGTCCAATTTGAGGTTTCCAGCAGTGTATCCATGCTTTTACTTTTTCTCAGCAATTTCACAACCTTATTTGGTGATTCACTGTGAAATCGTGCCCACATGGTACTGTGGCTTTTATCAGCAGATGTTGCCATATTGGTATTTTCCTATTCAGGGAAGAAACAGAGCATTATAACAATTCTTACTTCACTGACAAAATTATGGATTTACAAAGCGCACGCATGTATTATTTTAAATCAATATAATTGATTCAATTGTTACAGCACAGAAGGAGGCCATTCAATCCATTATGTCTGCGGCAGTTTTCTGAATGAGCAATTTACCTAGTCCCATTACCCCACTTTCACCTGATAACCCTGCTCATACTTCCTTTTCAGATAATAATCTAATTCTCTCTAGGATGCTTTGATTGAACCTGCCTCCACCACACTATCAGACTGCGCATTCCAGATCTCAACCACTCACTGTGTGAAAAAATTTCTCTTCATGTTTCCATTGCTTCTTTTCTCAATTACCTTAAATCTGTGCCCTCTCATTCTCAAATCCTTCTACTTGTGGGAAGTTTTTCCCTATCCACTCTGTCACAATCCCTCATGATTTTGAATACCTCTATCAAATCTCCTCTCAACCTTCCCTTCTCTAAGGCAAACAGTCCCAACTTCTTCAATGTACCTAGGTAACTGAACTTGAAGGGAGGTTAAGTTTTACAGCATGAAGGAGCACCATTATGTCAGGTAGTGTACAATTTTGATGCGAAAGTGAAGCTGTGTATTGTTATGGCTACAAAATCTAAAGGAATTTAAGTAAACAATGTTCATTTAAATGCTGGTTGCTATAAGGGTATTATATCTATCCAATAAAAGTTCACTATTACCATCAGAACTTACCCTCTTTGCTTTTTGTGAAATTGGCACTGATTTCACAGGTTGCATAGGAAGTTGAAAATTCTCAAAATACCTAGATACCAGCAGAAAATACTATGCTTTCTCTAGCATAAAGATTCAGTCAAAATATTTCGCAGTAACTTCAAAGATATAAAATTGTAAGTGGAATATACAAAGGAATTCGATTTCACTGAACTGAAGCTAAGCAACTCATTTGTCTGGGCCAAATATGTAATTATTATTATATCTATTCTTCCTTTCCTTCTCCCAAATCCATATGTTGCATAATGCAGGTTTTAAAACTTCCATATTTCTCTACTGGTACCACTTTATCACCATCAGAAGACATTTAATTGGATGAGGAAGTTTTGAAGTTTGAAACAGTTTTGAAGGCCATCATGGTTAATACACCTGTAAAACACTGTGCTCTTGGTGGCTGGCCACAATATTCTCAATTGGGAACACTTGCGTGAGATAATTAAACAATATACAGGAAACACAAATGTGTTAAGGACCTACAAAATAAAATTCAACAATATAGTTTGGTTCAATATTTTCTATTCATTGACTATTCAGTTCCAAATGATAGAAGTCATTGTGAAAAATTTTGCTAATCAATCATAAGGAAAACTGACAGAATTTGCAAAATTTACTTCAAAATCAGGCATTTGGCCAGAATTGGAAGATATAACATAACAGGTTGGTTATTCCCTGTGAATGCCAATCTAAAGTTTCATGGTCCTGGCACCAAGCATTTTAAATATTAATTAAAGCATGGTATATACATGTACAAATCTGAATATAATGCACAAAGGAACAGTTCTCTGCATTGGTGGCATCACTAAAAATGTTCAGATTCTTTAAAACTCAATGAGTCAGCATTTAATCTTCACTGGGAAACTGGTTTACACTATTGTCATGCCCAGTGAAGGCATGTCCTATTCATAAATTAAAACCTGGACTTTGTTCCTGTGGAACCTTCTAGACTTGTTTTTTTTTTAAATGGACACTCACAAGGTGGCTAGGTGGGCTGCCAAAGTGTCAGATAACCTCTACAACTTCAACACAGACTATCTTAACCTTTTGCAAAGTTTCTAGTTGAGTCATCCTGGGTTTGGGACTTGCCCTTGAATGGACATGCCTAGACAGAACCCTTTTGTAGAATTTACACCTGCCATTGTTCAAAGTTCACTCCAGAACCAATAGACTTTTAGATTTTCATCTTTGAGGTGGGTAATGGGAGTCAGGAAATTTCCCAGCTTGGCATGCCTGGTCGGGAGAAAATGCCTGCAAAGGTGGGATTTTTATTCTGCCTGGGAAGGGGTGTGGGGCAGGAGTGTGCTGGAGCCAAGCACACCGCCTCTAAGAGTTCGGAGGCAGCTAGAGGGTGGCTGGGTGAAGGTTGTTTAAAAGGCCCACCTTGGTGGTTTGGGACTTTGTTCCAGTTATAATAAAAACAGTAAGGCCCTCATCCCCTTCAACATCACTCCCCATGCCCCACTTATGCCCTCCACCCACCCCCATGGCCCATCATGCCAAGCTATGCCCCTCCATCCACCTCCTTGGCCCCTCATACCCTCTATGCCTGTATGGCACTTCCATGCCCATTCAGCCACTATATACTCTATAAAGCCAATGAACTCCATAGTAACAATAAGATGCGTTATAAAAAACTTTTAAAAAGTCATTCATTCATAAAATTGCTTTTACTGCAGGCCAATAGAAGTGCCAATCAGCTAGACCCTTTAAACATCAATAACATAAACTGCAAGCACTTGAAGCCTCTTTATTTTGGTAAATACATATTGTGAAATTGGCAGAAGGGATCAGAGCTGTCAGGCAAGCAATGCATTCCCTGTGGCAGAGCTATTTCTAATGGATCTCTGGACGCTCAGGCAAGAATGCATAATGAGACTTGGCAAAAGGTGTCAAGTTCTTGAAGTTTCTGCTACTGATACTTTAAAGGGTCTGGATAATTGCCACGTTTATTGGCCTCTAGTGAAAGCAGTTCTTATGAATGAATTTTTAAAAGCTTTTTTAATGCCTCCTATTGTCACTATACAGTTCACTAGTTCTACACAAGAGAGTATAGTGAATGAATGGTCATAGTTTTCCATTGGGGGCGGGTGGGTGGAGGGGCATAGCTTGGCATGGGGGACATGACGGGCCATGGGGTTGACGAAAAGGAATAGATTGGCATGGGGAGCATAGTGGGTAGGTAGAGGGGCATAGCTTGGCATGGGGGGAATGGGTAATACCTTTTCAACATACCTTTCAAAAGGTTCCCTCATCCAGACTATGAGTCATGTCATCCCTGACGTTCCATGAATCACGATTCTTTGAAAAGGTGGCCCAACTCCATGAAAATTGCAGAGGACTAAAACATGTCTATCCCCTCAACTGAACTAGCCAGGTCGGGAGAGCAGGGTGTGTGCTTGCAACCTGAACCAGCCCGTACCCTTAAAACATCACTGCTGAAAGTCAGAAACCCTGGGAATGAGGTTAGGAATCCTGGAATCAGGACTTTTCTGCCATTTTTGCCCTTTCACAGAGTCTCCCCAACTTCATGAAAATTCAGCCCTATGTCTTTAAGTTTGGAGTTTAACAGAGCTGACTGACCAGTTATCCACATGTGAAAGACCATCATCTATCTCCTATTGTGTAGTGAAGTCTTTGGATTTCCAAACCATTCTGGTTAGACAATACCTGTATTGGTCATGTGACTAAAACCGGCTGGAGATAACAGGTTTTGATCTAAAGACCCAGAAAAGACCTGGGCAGTCTCCAGAAGATACCACAAGCCACAGCAGCTGCAGAAAAGGCAGTGTCATCTTTGCCTTTTAAGAACCTGGAAGTTGTAAACTCATTAAAAGTCTCCTAGCCCGATTCCTAAATCCATCTGTAAAAACATTGGACCTTCTGATACATAAACCACAAGTGCGCAACTTCATGACCTATATAACATTCGTCTTTTGAAGGAAATCTTTCAATAAACCTGATATCCGACTCGTTATCTGAATTCAACTAAACTACAATTCAAGAGTGAAAAGACTTCCCTCACCGGACACACAAAAACCATTTTCCTACAATGACCTAGATGTATAAACTATGAACTATTCTGTTTACAACTTGTAAAAGTGCTCTAAGCTCTTTAATTATATTCTTTCTCTAGGGTGTGAGTGTGAATGCTAAGGATTAATGTAGCGTTTAGACTTGGGGTGCATGTGTGACGGGCTTGAGTGTGAGTTTAGAGTGATGAGATAATTGCCTTATCCTGGCAGCACGGATGAAGTCATTCGTCCTCCATCTGCATTGGATGGCCAACCTCCTCTGTGCAGCATTGGCACTGATCACCACTGCCACTAAGCTGGAGTAGTAATGGTGCTGGCCTTCCTTAGGCCAGATTGGGGGTAGGTGGCATCAAAGTGGCAAGGAGGATAAAGCAGAGGAGAAAGATGCAGAAAACACATGTGCCATGGGTGCTTAGGGGGATGGCTGGGTCCAGTGCAGGACTCAAATGTTCCATAATATGGCACCAAGGATCATCTGATCCATGCATATTTCAGCTGAGCCTTTCGAACCCAGGGGGATAGCATGGTCTGCAACTCATTTTGAGCTGCATTTGACAACACTTCTATTTAAGGTGCAGCTTTAAACAGACCCACTCTTAATGCCATTGAATACTGCAGATCTGTCTTGAGAACTCACCATCCCCCTTCAAAGACCTTTGCTCCCTTCATCATCTCTTCCCTCTTTTCCAGTCTTGACATTAAAGAATGTAATCTAAAATGTAGCATCATGTGTCGTGTGATGGAATCCGCGGTTTCAAAGCTATTATTTTTGAGACAGACCTTAATTGAAAACGGAAACTGAGAAAGAGAACTGATCCTTCCAGGTTGTAAGGAAACCAAAACTGAAACTGAGATTGATAACCAAAACTACTGGGAGACTAAAACTGGTTGAAAGTACATAAAATGACACAGAGCCATCAGAGCTCAGATAATGACCTGTGATGCAGAATAGAGAGGCTGAAGAAGACGGAGGCTAGATCCAGAAGCTAAGAGTAGGTAAATATATAGTTGCTGTGGCTATTTCTGTTTTTGCAGGTAACATTGGTGGAATTACCGTCATATGCAGAGTTGAGGAGATTCTGCACATATATTATTTTTGGTAAAGACTCGGGGAAGGCCTGTGGAACTTGGACTGGTTGTGCGCTGCTGGCGGCTGAGGATCATGCTAAATCCTAGAAAATGAGCTGAAATTGTGTGTGGAAGACAGACTTTTGAAGGACTTCTTGATGAAGACAGGAATTTTCCAGCTCCATTAGCGTCAGGCATTACGGTGGATGTGGGGGGTGGAGAAATGAATGTCTAGCGAACTGGTTTTATGCCATTTGCTGCAGGATTTGGCACCACAGGGAAATGGAGGGCGTCCACTGCCAATGGCCACGAAAGTGACTGTGGCGCTCAATTTTTACTCCAGTGGCTCCTTACAGGGCTCTGCAGTTGACCTGTGCGGGATCTCGCAAGCCTCCATGCACTAATGTACCCAGGAGGTCATGGACGCCACTTTTACAAAGGCACAGAACCTTGTGTATTTTGCCCAGGATCAGGAAAGGCAGGAAGCAAAAGTGCTAGGATTTGCGCAGATCTCTGGTTTTCCTCAGGTGCAGGGTGCCATCGACTGCACTCACGTGGTGCTTAGATCTACATGACAACAAGTAGTCAACTACATCAACTGCAAGGGCTTCCACTCGCTGAAGGTTCAGCTGCTGTGTGACCACCACAAACACATCCTATAGGTTTGTGCACAATTCCCAGGGAGTGCCCACAACTCCTATATCCTTAGCAGATCCCTGACATCTTCCAGGGTGCAGAGAGGCTGCAGAGTTGGCTCCTCTGGGACATGGCTGCTGACACCCATGCAACGGCCTCAGATTGCAGCAGAGCGACAGTATGTCAAGGCTTATGCTGAGGTCCGGACATTGGTGGAGTAAGCAATAGGCATTTTGAAAATGAGGTTCCGGTGCCTCCAGATTCGGTGGAGCACTACAATATAGTCCCCAGAGGATGTGCGCATCGTCGCTTGATGTGCTCTCCACAACCTGGCGCTGCAATGGGAGGGCGGGGGGAGAAACTGGCTGAGGAGCAGATGGAGCAGCTGCATTTATCTTCCAATGAGGAAAACGTTGAAAAGGATGATGATGATGAGGGGCTTGAAAGTGAGAATGACGGTGATGAGGGGCTTGAAAGTGAGAATGACGGTGATGAGGCCATTGCACTGGCCAAGTGAGGCAGGCATGCTCAGGAGGCTGTCATAGCTGCAAGATTCGTGCAGAATGATGAGATTCATTGAGGATAGTCCTGACATCCTCACTTTGCACCTGTGAATGTTTGATTCCTGTGTGGCTGATGGCAGTGCACAAACACTTAGTGATTAGGCTCATGTCATGCAAATGCAGCGGAGACCCTAATAGTCACTAGATTCCAGGAGGATGATGACAACGACATGCAGTGAGGACACTCCATAGATCTTCACATTGCCTCTGTGAATGTCTGACTCCTCTCTGGCTGAGGGAAGCCCACTTCTGCTCTGTGATCAGGTCACATCATGGAGATGCAGCTGTGAAACTTTAAATGCACATTTGCCAGCCTTCAGCACCTGACCCCTTCAGAAGCACAGCATCACCAGTCACAGATGCTGAAGAGATTTGGGGGGGTTGGGGGGGGGGGGGCACCTCAAAAAGTGCTGAGAGCACACATAGAGAATGATGGAGCTCTGTGACGCCTTCTCACAACGTTCTAGCAACAATAACAAGCACCATCAAGATGCAGGCATCACTGAGAGGTGCGCACCTGATCTTCCTCTCTATGGCCCAAGGGCCGCTGGCTGACTCTTTGAAGAGAAGGGGAAGCTGGAGTGAGATCCAGCTGCCCTGTAACCCTCTCGCGTTGACACTGTTTGAGGCGAACTATGGCATCAGCGATGGAGATCAGCTGCGCAGCAGTCAAGACTGATGTCTTGGACCAAGGTGTCCATTGCAGCTACTATTCTACCAGTACTGACCTCGGTGCATTGACATGCTAGTGCTATCACCTCAGACTGAAGGCAGATGGACTCCTCCATCATGTCTTGGAATCTGAGGAGCGCAGCAGACATCCCTTCCTGATACTTCCAAGCTTGTCTTTGCAGCTCCAGCAACTGAGGTATGACTGAGTTCAGAGGCTCCTCATCTGACTCGGACTCAGCAGATTTCTGGCCTCCAGCAGCCCTCTGAGTTTTAGTAACCTGGGAAGTCTCTGCCGCCACCTGTTGTGGAACAGACAATGGACAATGTCGAAGGGTCATGAGGACTCGAAACGTCAACTCTTTTCTTCTCCGCCGACGCTGCCAGACCTGCTGAGTTTTTCCAGGTAATTCTGTTTTTGTTTTGGATTTCCAGCATCCGCAGTTTTTTGTTTTTATCTCAATGGAATGCGCTCACCAGATTGTGACCCTGACGTTGCTCTAGAACTAGGTCCCACTGAGGTTTGTGTCTGTGCTGGTGGAGGGTGTGCACGAGCACTGCGATGGGTCAGCAGATTCTTCTTCCGAGGTGTCTTTGGCTTGAGTCGGGGACCTGGGTCATGGAACCCCTAAGCTGCTTCCCACAAGTACCTCCAAAAGCAAGGAGAAATAATCAGTTTTCGGCAGGGGACTGCGTAACAGGTGAACTGACTCTCACCATGGTTATCTGATGGATGTTGCACTGCTGGATCCTCACTTGGTTGAGCACCACCAACCTCACCGTCAGCACAGGAACAATCCAGATCATCACCAACCAGACTTTATTTTCCAGTCTGTCAGGACCTTGAAGTCAGGCATTCCTCCACCATTCTGCGATCTCCCCTTCTGTTGTGTGCCAGACTGTCCTGCATGAATATTGATGGAGAGAATGTAAGCAGGACACTTGCTAGGCCAATGATAAGGATGTTTGGCATGAATGGGCAATGAGTGGTGCCTTGGATAGGATGAGGACACAATCCCCACAGCAGGTGAAGGTGTGTGAGGGAGTGAATGGTGATGTCCCTTAAATGAGCAACGAGTGAGATCCCTGTGGATGTGATGGGTTTGAGAGTATGTGAGTTGAGAGTGACTTACACTGGCAGAATGGAGGAGATCATTCATCCTCTTTTGGCACTGGGTGGCTGTTCTCTTTTGCAGGGCTTGGCGCTGACCACCGCCTCCCATGCTGGGTTGCTGAGCTTGCTTGCTTGCCTTCAACCAGAGCGGGAGTAGGGGATTCACTGCACGCTCCCACTTCGTCCAGTAGGTGCCCAAGGGAGGCGTTGCTAAATTTGGGGGCAGCATGTTTCCTCCATTTTGTAACCATGACTTTGCAACAACTTCTGATCTCTAAGAGTGCTAGCTCTGTGCAGGGGCACCCTTTAAATATGGTGCCTGGATTACTGAAGGCCTGAGATGATGAATCAGAGGCTGCCCTGCCAGCAATCCAGCATGTTTCCTGAGAATGCATTATTGATGAGGTGGGATGTGCCGTGAACAGGACGATAAGGCGCATAAACCCGCCATTGTGCAGGTGGGTAAAACATCCCTTTTCCCTCCCGCTCCTGAACTTTGTGCAAAGCTGGGACAGTTCCGCCCTAAGAGTGATGTTACATATATATATATATATATATATATATGCTGAGTGGGCTGCTGAGACAATTTGTAAGATCTGTCTTAGTTGTATCTGGCGTTTAGTGTGTAAACTTATAGCCAACAATTGACTGAATTTGCCTCTTAATTCATGTTTAGCTTATGTTGATTCTGGGTTTTAGAGTATAGATGGTTACCCAAGTTAGTATTTAGTCATTGCTTTGTTTGACACAGTGAAAAATTCTTTTGTTTTAAATCATGAATTCCTGTGACTTCGATTTTCAGTAAATAGTTGGGATTTCCGATTTCTTCCTTTAAAAATTGTTATTGGTCTCAACCGAGATCATAACAATTCAAAAAGTTTAAAAGTGCACTTTTACAGGTGACCTCAGTGAACCATTCAGTCCTCTGTACAACATGGTGGTTTCTGCTCTTGAGCACTGCTACGTGGTACACCTCTTGTGGCCTTGGATGAGGTGGATTCTGCATAAGTGCTTTTTCTGCTTGCGGTTAAGATGGAAGTGGCAGTCATCGCTGCACCAACATCAATGCAGGCGCCTCATTAGGGTTGACACCCTCATTGGCGACTGCCTCAGCTGTTGGCTGGCACCGGAGAGGAGCATCAATTGGGGTGCAACTGGCATCCAGTCCAAATATCGTTGTGCTATCAGTGCTACTGACTGATCAATACTTCATAGCATGGCATTAATTCTGTACTTTGCTCCTGCATCCACTCAGAGTGCTGCAGCATATGGCTTTCCATAAGGTTGGCCACTTTCTCAATGATGTGAGCTCATGCATTCAAATCTCTGAGCCATGATGGCACATGAGCTGAATGGATTCTTCCATTCTCAGCTCATGACCCGGCACTGCATTAGGAAATTCTAAGATATCTGTTGCTTATCTGCACTTATCTGTTGCTGCTAGCCAAAATAGAGCCTCCTTTCTAATGACTTCCGAGACGGTGCATCAGCATTCAACTTAGCATGCTTGTGTCTGTCTTCAATACTTTGAGCAGGACTGCCCATAACTGCCTCTCTCATCCTTTCCTGCTTACTCGTGAGTTGCTCTTCTTCGCTGATGGAAGGTGCCCTTGTAAGATATGACTGTTCTTACTCTGCTGTTTTAGTTCCTTCTGAGTACCCTGGTGCCGTGCCAGGACCCTGCCATGCCTCCTCCACATCAGGACCTGTGGGAGACACAAGATCATGAGAACTAGTCTTTGAGAGTGGAAGCCTCTGCAGTGCTGAGGCTCCCCAATGCTATCAGATGGGGAAAATTGCACTCCACTTCCTTCATCCATGCATTGTAGTTATCTTTTTACCCTCCCCAGAAGGAATGCCCAACAGCCCTCCCCTGACTTGCTCCTGTGGGGCCTGGTGATTTCCATGATCCCCTCCTGCATGGCAGTGATCACGTGCAAATGGGACACTCCTCCTCTTGTAAGAGCCCTCTCTTTGTCATTGTGAGTCCATTTCTTTTGCAAGGCCAAAAGAAAGATAAAGCACTATTGGCCTCTGTGACCAATGCCAGCAGCTCATTGACATAGGAAGCTGTATGTCTCACCGCTGGCAGGTCCTCATCAACAGCAAGGCTCTCAGCCTTGGTGAAAGTCAGTAAGTACCCTGGACACACATCACCTCAGGCTCCTTAGCTGATGTGTCTGCTGGAGGTTGAATACCCAGAGGCCTGTCATCAGGGTGTCGTTGCACTCACTTTCTCAGAGTGAAGAAGTGCATTGAACCTTTTACAGCACTCACCCCAATTCTTATGGGCCACAATTTTGTTGCTAATGGGTTTGTGGTTTCTCCTTCCATCTCCGAAAAAAGGACGTTTGCCTTTCCTCATGGCCTCAAGAAGAAATCTCAAGGTCAGGATTGGAGAATTGAGGGGCAGCCCTGGCTTGGATGGCAGACCTGTCATTCTTTCTGAAATCCTGGTGTCACATTAATGGTTGCAGTTGTGACTTTAAATGCAGCCACACTTTCAGCATCCCACCTCCATCCTGCACCAACCGTCCAATCTACCCTCCAGCCAACTAGCGGCGTGCCTCCACAAAACTCATAGCTGAGACCAATTCCTCCTGCAACATCACCGCCCCCCCCCACCCCCCTCACCCAGGTTGAGAACCAAAAACAGTCCCATCGTTGGTTTCCCGACCTTGGAGATAAAATCAAGCTCCAGGTGGTTACAGATTTCTTCCGGTTACACTATAAAAGTGTTTAACATAAACAATTTTCAATTATACAAAGAAAATACTTGAAATATTCAGCAGATATGGCAGCATACTTAGAGAGAAAAACAGAGTTAACATTTCAGGTCAATGACCCTTCATCAGGAACAAGAGCAGTGGTTTCAGGAATGCAGAATATCTTGGAGATTTCTGTAATCATGGGTGGATCTGAAACATGAAAGGCAAAATATTTGTTGGAATCCACATGGAATAAGCCAGAGCCGGAGATAGTTGCTGAAGGAGATGTGGCTGTGAAAGTGAATTTTGGTAGACATTTGATCAAATACAAAAAGGGAAACAGAAACCAATGAAGATGAACAACGTAAAAGTGACAAGCAGAAATCTTATTGGAGAGAAGAGCGGACATCTTTAAGGTGGGCACTCCTGGAACGAAAGTGACAGTAAATTACAGTCCTGCGGACGTTGGAAAGTTTTTAATAGATATAAAGTAATAAGTTTAAAAAAAATCTACATTGGAAAAACATTACAAAATAACCCCCCAAAGGAAACCAAGTACTCAGGATTAGGAAAGAACTGCTGGGTAGAGAGGTTTAATATAAGAGAATATAGTATTTTGGTGCATGTCATGTTAAAATTTGGTAACAGGTCTCATGCAAATACCTTCAAGGCCTCATCCCTCCCTTTTCTATATCCTCATCCAGTCCTACAACCTTCCCCAGAACTCTCTGATTCTGGCCTTTTGGGCTCGCAACCTTCCAAGATTCACCCCACCATTGGCAACTGGGATTTGGAATTCAGTCCTTCAATTCCTCCACCTTTCTCTCAAACTTAGTGGTCCTCCTTAAAATCTACCTTTCACCAAACTTCTTGGTCACCCCTTCTTCCTTGGCTTGGAATTTATATTTGTCTATTAACATCTCTGTTGAAGCACCTTTGGATGTTCTTCCATGTTACAGATGTTTTATAAATGTAAGTATCAGTAAAATGGATAGACGCAAAACACACTTTGCATCAAAATAGCTCATGCAATTTGTGAATGACTAACTCCTTTAAAAGCTTCCTATACTATTGCTACTGTTGGAGTTGAGGATCTTGGTGCATCACCCTATAGGGAAGTGCCAACAGAGATGTTTGACCTTATTTGATGAAAACTAGATTCTTCTGATGGACTTAAGCAGCTTTCAAGAAAAATATGGTTGTTCAAAAGGAAATAGTTCAATCTAAGTAGGATTGAAGCATTTGTTGGGATAAATCATTCAAAGGTAAACCATTAAGAACTAAAGGGGTTTGGCAAGTCTACCTACCACATGTAATACCACACACACAGACCAGCAGATATCCTTCTCCATTACTTTCTGGCAATTCACGATAATAGATTTTGAATTAAAAATGCTAGATTCATGTCGTGGGTTATTCCTATAAAGGCTTACACCCAAAACGTTGACTTGTCTTTTTACCTTTACAAATTTCCAACATCTGCAGTTTTCCCTTTTGTTTTAATCGCCCCTAAAACAACAAATTGATCCATCTTACTTAAATCTAATACTTGATCTTGACGAAGGTGTTTGTCAGGGCAGAAGCTGATTCCACACACATTCTCCAAGAGTTTACTGATTTCACCGAATATGAAATTCGAGGCTTTTCGCTGTGCTTTCCCTGAGCGGGAATGACCCCGCCCTCCCTCGTGGCTTCATTTTCGGGGAATGGCATTAGCTTCTCATGCCCATAACCTCTTCAAAATGACTGAAACACGAGCTCCGGGTCTATATCTATATGCAATGATTGCGTGGTTAGGTAATTTTAAAGGGTGGATTTTCTTTTTTTGTCGCACGACAT
Source organism: Carcharodon carcharias (assembly GCF_017639515.1). Lineage (NCBI taxonomy): Eukaryota > Metazoa > Chordata > Chondrichthyes > Lamniformes > Lamnidae > Carcharodon > Carcharodon carcharias. The sequence continues at coordinate 124,945,717 of NC_054474.1, forward strand.
TCGCGGTCAGGGAACCAGCACAGGAACATGGCCGCCGCTCTGCTTCCCTCCATCAAACTCACCTCAGGCACCCTATTCACACCAGGTAGAACCACCGACATCCAATTAGCGTTAGGGGGTAACTTCCCAGGCGACGTTAGCAACCCCCACCCCCCCGGCCACCACCTTCACCCGCCCTCAACTAACTATTCGGTCAGCCAAAGCGCAGCTATGGGCCCAGCTACAACCGCCACCATCGCGCCTCGTCGGCAAGCCCGTGATGTCAAAGGGTGGAAGGGAGCGCGCGAGGCCAGTGACGTAAGAGAATCCAACGGGTCTCTCGCGCGGTCGGTGACGCCAGAAGGTTGTCGGGTGCGCGCTCCGCCCGGTCTCCCTCGCACTTCTTAGGATTTGCGGCAGCAAGAATTGGCGTCGCCTCACCCGCGGACTAATGAGATCGCAGGATTCAGTGCTCGCGTGACGTCACGAGCCGGTGACGTTGCAGCGGCGGCTGTTGCCCCGAGTGGGAGGAGCCAGGGAAAAGGCGGCAACTGGTGGGAAGCATTCTTCTCACGAGGCGGCATTACCGCTGAAACCGCAGACTTCTGGCGTGATGCGACTGTATGAATCCATCTTCTCCTTTACGTTTCACAGTAAATATTTTCAGTTTTAAATGGCCCAGGAAGCACTGGTTGTTTTTCTTAAAATATTTTCACCGAGTGAGATAGTCAGAAATGACAAACCTGAAATACTCGATGGACCAGCTTTAGAAAACAAACTCAGGGTATGGCCCAAATGGTGATCTCTAATCAGTTCTTTCAAAGCAACCATATGCCCTTAATCAGCAAATACTGGTTACTGTGCATTTACTCAGTCAATTAATCACACTGATGGGTTGGGGTAATGTTAGTGCTTGGAGTGAATTTGCTTCCTGTTATTTACATTTGATTTTTTTTATTGATCATATAAACCAGGATGAAATGTAAGAGGTTTATACTAATAATTGAATCCTAAAGTCAAAGGAGCCCCTTTAGCCCATTGTGTCTGTGTTGGCTGTTTGAAAGAGCCATCCAATTAGTCTTACCCCCTGTTCTTTCCCCAATGTCCTACAAATATTTCCTTATCAAGTGTTTATCTAATTTTCTTTTCAAAGTTATTGTTGAATCAGTTCCCACCACTGTTCCAGGTGGTACATCCCCAATCATAAGAACTCGCTGTGTAAACAAAAATTTCCCCTCTGGATTCTTTGTTCCAATGTAAATCTGCCAAGGGAACAATTTATCCTTACCCTATCAAGCTCCTTCATAATGTTGACACAGCGATTACGTCTCACCATAATATTCCCTGCTTTAAAAGCACAAAGATCATAGTTTCTCAAGTCTCCCCATATAACTGAAGTCCCCAGTCCTTAATATAATTCTGGTGGATCTCTATTGCACCCAGTCAAAGGCGTTAACATCCTTTAGAAAATATAGTGCCCAGAATTAAACATGATGTTCTAGCTGAGGCTTAACCAGTGCACTATAAGGTGTTATGGCACAGCAAATGGTAAATGCTAGGCTGCCCAAATCCTAGAGGAAAACTTGAAGCAGCTGCCATAAATATTTGCAATTTGTACTTATTTCAAGGTGTGGGCTTCGAATTCAGTAAAAAGGCCACCAGGTCTTACAGGTTTCTTAAAACAAACTAAATTAAACCTCTAATAAAAGAAAAATGATTTTAAGCACATAGATAGGTTTACAAATTACTACTACAATAACTTCTAGCTCCCTTGATTAATCTAACGGCCAGTTACCCCTCTGTTAAGGCAGCAGTAAAAACATATATTTTAAAAGACGCAGACAAAGTAATACAACACCCTGAACAGTCAAATTTGAAGTGAGTTTTCTTAACTTCAGTTCTTGCAGACAGGAGTTTGGGCATAGAGGCTGGGGGCTTTTCACCCTTGTTAGATCTCCAACACACAACCTCATCTCCTTTATGCAGATTTCCCCTTTGAATGTAAATTTCCATTGTTTTACTACATCTTTGGACTTTACCTTTCTAATAATCAAAATCTATTATAGTACCAATTTTACCAGTAATCTTTGGGAAAAGTAAACTCACTGTTTCTTAACTTCTCCTGGCTAGGTGAAACATTTCACCACCTCTTTTGAATTAAAGGTAGTCTGGTTTATTTAAAAAATGCAAATGTCCCCTTTACACCTCACATTCTAAAACTTCACCCATGTTTACCTACTTAACATTTCAAACCTAATTTCCCAGCTGATCAAAACATCCAGACTAGCTGTCTGCAATTCAATTAAAACCCACACACACAGACCCATGGACACAGACCCCACTATTATTCTACACTAAATTCCAATAACATTATGAAAATTATTATACCTTTCTGACAAAGGTTTAAAAGAACTCTTAAAAGTACTCTTCCAAATCCATGACTTCCACATCCTTCCAACCTCATTTGTGCTGTGAGTACCGCATTGCATCCTGCCAACTTGGAATTAATTACAACAACATAGGAGGAAAATGTTGCTGGCAAGTACATGAGATATGTTTCCAGCAGTACCCTATCTGCCACATTTTAAGTGGCATCTTAAGTGAGGGTTATATCTCAATTTTATTGTTCCCTGCTTAATAGCCAAATGTCAGTTGTAGGCCAGGGATATAATAGGTGCTCAAATTTAACTTGTAAGACAAACTTTTACTGTTGTTAAAATCCTATTGTGTAGTGCGTTTGGAATCTTTCTACATAGTTCATAGTTCCATGACTCTAAACACTTAGAGCAGAGGAAGATACAGGGCTAAGGGGAAAGAACCAACAAGGGTAAATGGAGCTAAGTTGAGATCAGCCATGGTCTAATTGAATGGTGGAACAGGCTGAAAGGAATAAATAGTCTATTCCTGTTCCTATCTTCCTTCCTATGGAATCAGGATTTCTTTTCTCCAAAAGCCTTAAAAAAAAACATTCTTGGCATGTGGTCAGGCTGGCACTTGCTGTCCATCTCTAGTTGTCCTTAATGTGTTAGTGATGGGCCATCTTCTGAAATGCTGCAGTCTATCTTTTGAAGGAAACCGCAGTGCTGATGGATAGATAGTTCCAGAAATTAACCCACTGACAATGAAGCAACAGTGGTATGTGTCCAAGTAGGAATGGTGTATGACTTGGAGGGGAATTTGGAGATGATGGTATTCTCATGCACCTCTTGCCATTGTCTTTCTAAGTGTGGGAGGTTGCAGACTTGGGAGGTGCTGCTGAAGAAATCTTGGCAAGTTTCTGCAGTGCACCCTGTAGATTGGGGTGCCAATCAAGTAGACTGTAATGCTTTGCGAGGTAATACTGCTGTGCTCATGACTATATTCAAAAAGGGAGTCAAGCCCCAATTTTTTTTTCTTTATTCTTTCCTGGAATGTGGGAGTCACTGGCAAGGCCAGCATTTGTTGCCCATCTCTAATTGCCCTCGAACTGAATGGCTGTGCCTGGAATCACATGTAGGCCAGACCAAGTAAGGATGTCAGATTTCCTTTCCAAAGTGGCATTCGTGAACCAGATGGGTTTTGGCAACATGCAATGATAGTTTCATGGTCATCATCACTGATGCTATTAAGCATAAAATGATGCACAATGGCGTCGGGTGAGCATCCTGATGTCATCGCGTACTCATGCGATATTTCACTCAGCGGGCGCGCACGGGAGCCGGAGCCACGCCCACCCTTAATTAACAGGCCAGTTAAGGCCCTTGACAACCCAACTGATGGAGATTTAATGTTGCCATGTGACTTTCTGCTCGTTGCACCGGCAAAATGGGCAGGCGGGCAGGCCACAATTTGCAAAACCTCATCCACGGGTGGGATAAGAAGGGTCAGCAGCAATGTCAATGTGAGTAGTGAAGAGTTTTGGAGATAACTTGCTGCTGGTAGCTTATTGAGACTTGGCAGCTTAATCTTTGATCAAGGTTTCATTCATAGCATTTCCAAGCTTCACTTCTGGACTCATTAGTGTCTTCCAGGCCTCCAGAGGATTTGGATGGTATGGACCCTTCCAGGTGTCAGAAAGCCTTCCCTTACCCTGGTAAAGGGGATTGTGGTCTCCGCTAGAGGCATCTCCCCTGAGGAGAAATAGAGAGGCAGAAGGGAAAGGAGGCCACGTGACCCTATGCAGTTTCCTGGAGAGGGACCTGTGGGAAGAGAGGCACAGGCACAAGGGGGCAGGGCCAGAAGGAAGTTCAAGGCGGAAGGAGCCGCAGAAGACACCACTATCCTGCTGCCAGGGTTTACAGGCAGCAATGCAGCTACCTGAGTATGCCTGAAGTGCAATGCTGAAGGAAGTTCCGCCTCTCAAGGGCGACCGTGACCTCCATTTGCCAGATGATCGGGTCTGAGATTAGCTCCGACGTTGTGGGGGGATACCCCATGCCAGCGGCTCTGAAGGTCACAGTGGCCCTCAACTTCTATGCCTCCGGCTCTTTCCATGGGTCAGTGGGGGATCTGTGTCGAGGCTCTCAATCAGCTGTCCACAGCCGCATCAAGCTGGTGACAGAAATTCTGTTCAGGCGGGTATTGACTTTCCTTCATTTCCATATGGATGAGGCCAACCAGGCTGAATGAGCCAGAGGCTTTGCAGCATTTGTTGGGTTCCCCCACATGTAGGGTGCGATTGACTGCACACATGTGGCCATCAAGGCGCCAGCGGGTCAGCTGGGTGCCTTTGTCAACAGGAAGGGATTCCACTCCATGCCCGTGCAGATAGTGTGTGAGCGCAGGATGCAGATTCTGTAAGTGTGTGCAAGGTACCCTGGCAGCTCCCATAATGCATATGTCCTGAGACTCCCAGGTGCCAAGGCTCTTCAGTGCTCCAGCCTGACTGGGTGGATGGCTTCTGGGTGACAAAGACCATCCCTTGAAAAGGTGGCTCACGATGCCTCTCCGCCACTCAAGAACAGAGGCGGAGCAGTGTACAACAGCAGCCTTGGCTCTACAAGGGCGGTGGTAGAGAGAACCATAGGTCTCCCGATGCTTAGATCATTCACGAGGCGCAATACCCCCCAGAGCTGGTGTCACTGATAGTGGTTGCATGCTGCGCTCTCCAGAATCTGGCACTGGCAAGGGGGGCCCCACTGGAGGAAGAAAACCTTGATGCAGCTGCACAGGCCACAGAGGATGAATCCAGGTGATGAGAACGCTGAGGGTGTGGAGCCAGACCTCGGTAACCTCCAGGGAGGCAGGGACACCAGGGTCGCCTTGATCCAATGCTGCTTCAGCTAGGCTGCCAAATAAGAACTACCACCTCATGCCAGGGCTGCTGCCTCCATTGTGGATTGCAGAAATGACTCTTTCCTTGGCCCCCAAGATACATTCAGTGCTTGTGCAATAAAGGTTCGAGCCACCCACATCCAGCATTACATGCTGGCCTAACCTACACCTACAAAATAAATGAAGCATATTCAAGTCAATAACACAAAAGCAAATGTAATTTTATGTTGGAACTCACATAGTCTTGAACAGAAAAAAAATGGTGTTGGTAGTCACACCATTAAAAAAGAAAAAGAAAATGGGAGAACAAAAGATCACTCGTGACCAGTCCCTCTTGTGCTTAAGGTGCTTTAAATTTACATTTATGGTGCTACATCTAAGTGCTCCTCCCTCGCTGACACCGGCATTGGAGACAGCCTGCTGACTCTGCTGTCCTATTGGCCTTGATGACCTTAGTGGTCGTCCTCTGGCCAGCGGAGCTCATGCTGGCCCCACCTGGGAGGGAACGGCCGGTGCTATGACAGGCATTTTCCCACTCACTGCAGACTCATCAGATGCCATGGTCACTGGCAGAGAGGTGGAGGAGCTGCTGCTGTCATCCAGAGTGTCCTGAGAGGAGCCTGCAGACGACAAGCAGCTCACGTGTCAACGTGAGGTTGCTGTGGACCTCTGCTCGCCATTGATGGACGGACACATAGCTGGGATACTGGGTGCTAGCTGAGGCCAGTGCCTGTGTGAGGACTTGCAGATCCGAGTGCAACCCCAGGAACCCCTGATTCTGTTCCTGGAGCAGCCTCTCCATGAGTGTCGCCACTCTCTCCATGGAGGAGGCATTGCGCTTGGCTATGAGGGTCAACGTAGTGCTCACGCTCCGCTGGGACTCCTCCACAATAGAGGCCAAGGCACACATACTCTCTTGGGTCTCTGCCAGATCCTTCCGCACACCCCACTGGATGTCCAGCATCTGCCGCCTAATGGACGACTCCAGAGGCTCATCATCAGCCTTTGACTGAACATCGTCTTTGTCGCCAGCAATCCTCTGACTGCCAGCACCCTGGGCAATCTCTGCCTCCGCCTGCACCTCAAGCGAGTGTGAAGTGCCCTCAGCAATGTGCACCAAGATACTAGCCACCGAACTAATGCCCACCGAGGTGCTGGTATCTGTGCTGATGCCTTCTTCAGAGAGCAGGTGTGACGCAGGTACTTGGGGAGCATGGTGGTCCTCCAGTGTTGGGGTGGCCCTTCAGAATCCCGAGAGTGTATGCCTGCTGGCAAATCTAAAAGGGAGAAGAAGTACATGTCATTAGTTAAAGTCATCACACTGTCACTGTGCATGCCAGGCACCCTGGTGAGACAATGGTGCCCTCATCTTTTAATGATCAGTGGAGACTCCAGGTTTGATGCTCAACCAATGAATAGACTGCACTAGAATGGTTGCACAAGCCGAAATTCTCACCTCAGTGCACTGCACTCTTACCTTTGTCTGACACCCTAGCCTCACCATGGTCACTTAACCAAGATGCATGGCACCTCTTGAGCTCCAAGGCCTCCTGCTCATACCGGGAGAGGATGAGTAGGTGTGGGGACCTCTGCCAGTCTGTGACCTCTCAATGTTGTTATGGGATGTCTTCTCTTGAAAGGACAGAGGAGCATTGATTAGTCTGCTCTGTACCTGCAGCATCATTGCAGCCTGGCCAACCCCAACTGAGGAGCACCTTGCAGGGTACATCCGAGTTGTAGCCCTTGAGCCAAAAGGCACTTAGTCAAAGCAGCCAGGGCTCAGCCCCTTGGCCAGCACCAGTGTGATTGACAGTTGGCACTCACACTCTAACACCCCTGAATTCCACAGGGGATGGCCAGCCCAAAACAATTGAAAACGCTGACCCATGCCAACATGGTACTCACCCTCCCTGATGGGGCAGGTCATTGAAGCGCTTCCGGCACTGCACCCAGGTGTGCTGCACCATGCTGTGGCTGCTCACCTGGCTGCCACCTCCTCCCATGCCCTCTTTGTGAGGTGCAGTGGCCTCCTCCTCCCATCTTTGGGGACAAGCGTGTTCCTTCTGGCAGCCACCTCCTCCAGGAGGGCAGCGGGGCACTCGTCAGAAAAACGAGCCAGTGTCAAATCATGGTCGGGCCCTGATCACAGGCAGCGGCAGTCAGATTTCTGACCGCCCCCGCTGAGCCCGCCTGACGAAGGCAAAATACTGCCCTATAGCTCAAGACAAAATCAGTAGTCACTTAGACAAGTGCGGGATAATTAAGGAAAGCAAGCATGGATTCATTAAGGGAAAATCATGTTTAATTAACTTACTGGAGTTTTTTGAGGTGGTAACAGAGAAGGTTGATAAGGGCAATGCTGGTGAATATGGATTTTCAAAAGGCATTTGATACAGTGCCACACAACAGACTTGTGTGCAAAATTCTGACTCATGGAATAAAAGGGAAAGTAGGCACTTAGTTAAGAAAGTGGCTGAGTGACAGGAAACAGAGTAGTGATAAAAGGTTATTTTTCAGATTGGAGGAAGGTCTCTAGTGGAATTCCTTAGGGGTCAGTGTTGGGACCCTTGCTCTTCTTGATATATATTAATGACCTAGGCAATGGTGCGCAGGGCATGATTTCAAAATTTGTGGATGATATGAAAATTGGAAGTGTTGTCAACTGTGATGAATATAATCTTGAACTTCAAAAGGGCATAAACATATAGGTGGATTGCGCAGACAAGTGGCAGATGAAATTCAATGAGAGAAGTGTGAGATGATTCATTTTGGCAGGAAGAATGTGGAGATACAGTATAAAATGAAGGGAGAAACTCTGAAGGAGGTTCAGGAACAAAGGCACCTCAGTGTATGTGTACTTATGTCATTGAAGGTGGCAAGGCATGTTGAGAGAGCAGTTAATAAAGCATATGGTATCCAAGGTTTTATTAATAGCAGCATTGAGTACATGAGCAAGGAGGTTGTGATCAACTTGTATACGACACTAGTTAGGCCTTAGTCTGGAGTACTGCATTCAGTTCTGGGGCGCCATACATGAGGAAGGATGTGAAGGTATTGAAGAGAGTACGGAGGGGATTCACAAGAATGATTCCAGTGATAACTGGAGCTATGAACATAGATTGGAGTGGTTGGGTCTGTTTTTGTTGAAGAAAAGAGGGCTGAGAGGAGACTTGAGAGAGGTATCCAATATCCTGAGGGGTATGTACAGGGTAAATCGTGAGAACTGTTCTCTCTCAAAAGTAGTCAAGAACTAGAGGGCACAGATTCAAAATAGTAACTAGAGGGCGCAGATTCAAAATAGTGGGCAAAAGGAGTAGAAGCGATGTGAGGAATTTTTTTTTCACCCAGAGGGTGCTTGGAGTCCAGAATGAACTTACTGAAAAGGTGGTGGAAGCAGATTCAATTGGGGTATTCAAAAGGGAATTGGATTGCTGCCTGAACGGTTACCAGGTTGAGACAGGGGAGTGCGATTAGGTAGTTTGTTCTTTCAGCGAGCCAGTGCAGACTCGATGGGCCGAATGGCCTCCTGCATGATAAAGATTAGGTGATTCACGTAATTGATGTATAAAATTAAGATAGGTCAAGATAATGTGGTTAGAAAGGCCCTATTCTACTTGATTGAAGGGCCCATAATGGGGAGGTGGGGATGGCAGGTGTGGCATAGACTTATGTGAGGTAAGAAGTTTAGAGAGGATTTGAGGAAATGTTTGCACCCAGAGGGTAGTGGGGACCTGGAATTCACTGCCTGAAAAGATGGTAGAGACAGAAACCCTCAGAACATATAAAAAGTACTTGGTTGTGCATTTGAAGTGAAGTAACCTACAAGGCTACAGACTAAGTTCTGGGAAGTGCGATTAGACTGGATGGCTACTTGTTAACCTGCATGGACATGATGAGCTGAATGGCCTCCTTCCATGCTGCAAACCTCTAGGATTCCAAGATCTGTGATGTTGTGGTACAGTTTACTTCCCTCTAACTATACAATAGGCTGAATCGTCCATGCCCGCTTGCATTGGGCATGCTTGGCGGCGTGAGTGGATAATATGGCAAGAAGGCCAAAATTGGTTTCACGATGCTAGTTTGCAATCATCCACTCAGCCCGTCGATGGTGGGCTGCGTTTCCTGCCATCAGACATCAGGAACCTCATTGTAATACATATGCATATTATCAGAAGGTCAGCCTGCTGGAATCATCCCCCCCACTGCACCCCACCTCACACCTCGTTGGATTGTCTGAATTACACCAATGTGTTTTGCAACAGCATATATAAGGCATACACTTGGCAGCCTACACTTTGAGGGGAAGGCGGAGATGAGTACACAGTAATGTTGCGCAGCGCTCACCCAGGTTGCCTATTAGATTTCAAGGTTGAGGCACATTGCAGGCGTGGTGGGGGGAAGGGCAGCACTGTGGTTGAGTAGACTTGGAGGGTGGGGGCAACGGCTGTCCTGTGGTTGAGGCGCGTTGGGGGAGGGGCAAGGGCTGCCCTGTAACTGAGGCGACTTGGAGGTGGGGGCAAGGGCTGCCCTGCAGTTGAGGCGCATTGGAGTGGGGGGTAAGGGCTGCCCTGCAGTTGAAGGAAGTGCACAAACACGTGCGATGTTGAGGGGTAGGGAGGAGGGAAGCTTCCACGCCTTAGGGAATCTTTGTATAAACTGACCATTCCTCAGCAGCTGAGACAGTTCAACCGCAGCCACATTGACACACGTGGAGTTGGGCCATTAGCTTATCTGCCCACTCAAGCAGCACAGAGGAATGTAAGTGCCACCAAGTGCTCCAGAGCTTTTCACCCCTTGAGCACAGACTGCAAACTAATGCGTTTTTTAGTGGACTGCAGAACAGTTGGATGTCTGGGCACGTTGTACAATCTCCTTGCTAAAGCTGGCCATGTAGCAATCACTGGTGGAGGCGTTCATAGTCCCTTGCAATGTCAGCATTCCGGTTTGCACCAGTCTCCCCCATGGTTCAAGCTAACAGTGCAGACATGCAGTGCGGGTTAGGAGAATGCCTGTGCCTGAGCTGAGAGCACAGCATGCAGTCCAATGGGCTAAGCTGCCACCAATCGGTCAGTTGGAGTGGGGCAGCGGTGGTTGGGGTTTCGGGCAGCCATGCAGCGCACTAAACTCTGGCCATCCAAATGGTGGCCAGCACTCTCCGGGATGCGTTAAGGGGCCTTCAGACTTACCCAAGAAAGGTTCTTAGTATACCCAAGCTAACGCATGCATCTCTCTCTTTCATCCTGTTGGAGGAGTGCATTAGGATCCTGGGTGAACTAGCTCTATCCCTCGTGGCGTACAGAGAATGGAGACGACGGAGAAGAGAGCGATGGAGGCGCCTGGCTGTGCAGAGGGAGAAGCAGCACCCTCAGGAAGAAGGGATGACTGGGGTTCTCACATGCTGCCGAAGGGTCACAGCGTGCCATCGCTGGTTGGTGCCTAGGTAGACCCAGGATCTATAGACGCCGCCTTTCATTCCCGCAGATAACCGAGAACCAATGTTGCCGACAACTGAGCATGTTTAGGGAACTGGTCGGTCACATCTGCCAGCTACTGCAGGATTTGGCGCCACAGGCACATGAGGGCATCCACTGCCAGTGGCCATGAAAGTGACTGTGGCGCTCAATTTTTACACCAGTGGCTCCTTTCAGGGCTCCATAGGTGACCTCTGTGGGACATCACAAGCCTCGATGAGGTCATGGATGCATTCTTCGCGAGCGTACACATTTCGCCTGGGACCAAGAGAGCGAGAATGCAAGAGCAATTGGCTTTGCCCAGATCTCTGGTTTCCCACAGGTGCAGGTTGCGATCAACTGCACCCATGTGGCGATCAGATCTCCGTCGCAACAAGGGGTCAACTATGTCAACCTGAATGTACAGCTGGTGTGTGACCACCAGAAATACATCCTGCAGATCTGTGCACTGTTTCCAGGGAATGCCCACAACTCCTTCATTCTCTGTCAGTTGCAGGTCCCTGATGCCTTCCAGGGTTCACAGAGGCTGCAGGGTTGGCTCCTAGGGGACAAGGGCTAGTTGCAGAGGTCGTGGCTGATGACACCCATGTGGAGGCCTCAGACTGCAGCAGAGCGAAGGTACAACGAGGCTTATGCTACAACTCACAACTTGGTGAAGCAAACCATCGGCATGCTGAAAATGAGGTTCCAGTGCCTGGACCAGTCTGGTGGAGTCCTGCAACGTAGTCCACAGAGGACTATTTATATCACATATCGCCATCGCCTGCTGCGCCCTTCACAACTTGGCACTGCAACACGGAGAGAGCAGGCTGAGGAGGAGATGGAGGAGCTGGAGGTCTCCTCCAATGAGGCAGACATCGACGGTGATGAGGATGAGGAAGTCCTGGAAGGCGACGATGACGGCGATGAAGCCCTTGCACTGGCCAGACGAGCTCAGGAGGCCCTAATAGCTGCTATATTTGTGGAGGATGATAACGACATGCAGTGAGGAGACAAAATAGATCCTCACATTGCACCTGGAAACATTTGACTCCAGTCTGGCTTATGGCAGTGCACATACCCTCTGTGATAATGCTCCTGTCATGGAGATGCAGTGGAGGCCCTAAAAGTCACTCGATCGGAGGAGGATGATGACGACGTGCAGTGAAGACACTCCAAAGATCTTCACATAGCCTCTGAGAATGCCTGACCCCAGTCTGGCCGAGGGCAGCTCACTTGCGCTCTGTAATCAGGGTCATATCATAGAGATGCAACCGTGAAATTTTAAAAGCATTTGAACTTTCGTCCACCTTCAGCACCTGAGCCTTTCAGTGACACTGGTCACAGATGCTGAAGAGATGGGGGCCAGCCCCACCTTAAAGGTGCTGAGAGCACACAGAGAATGATGGAACTCTGTGACGCCTGCCCACAACATTCTGGCATCAGTGACAAGCACTGTCAAGGTGCAGGCATCACCAATGTGTCCAGGGAGAGTGAGGCCGGATCATCTTTGGTCTGAAGGCAGCACAAAGCACAGGAAAGAGGCCTTGGACTGAGACACCTGCCTTTATCTTGTGCAGAACGATTTCACACCTAAATAATAAGAACATTGCTCATCATAACCAGGAGCCATGGGAAGGGAGACATTCTTGGGAGTTTATTTACAATAGTGAATGTTATGTACAAGTGATTAAGACCCATGCCCAGGTTGTGCTTCCTGATTGGCCTCAGCTGCAGTTCGTTACTGCTGAACTGTGTGCTGTTGCTGTGGTTGAGCTTGGTGCTGGTTGTGGCTGTTGCTGCTGCTGTGGGATTTCCAGTGGCTATTCCTGCTGCTATTTTCCTGTGGCTGTTCCTGCTGCTGTGTGATTTCCAGTGGCTGTTTTCCTGTGGCTGTTCCTCCTGCTGTGGGACCTCCTGTGACTGTTCCTGCTGCTGTGGAATCTCCTGTGGTTGTTCCTGCTGCAGTTTTCCTGTGGCTGTTCCTATTATTATGTTGCAGCCTTCCCTCAAGCCTTCTTCCATCCTCTGCAGGGCCCGAGAGCTAGATGAGAGAGAGAGAGACAGAGAGAGAGAGCGAGAGAGAGAGAGAGAGAGATCGACATAAGATGTGAAGAGGGACAGGACTGACTCTTATGTACCAGGCAGTACTGGCTGCCTGGTGAAGACATTGCCATCCCCATATGGGAAGAACATCGAAGCCCCCACCCTCACTCCACTCTACCGACTGACACCCACCTACCCTTTACCCTTTCCCTCCTGTAGCTGGGCCTTCCCGGACGAATGTATAGACGGTGCTGTCACCGGCGGCGATGCCCCCTAAGAAAGCTTATGTGGGTGCAGCTGCCTCTCCGGCCCCTTCTGCTCTCATGCCCCCGTCACCATCCCTGCTCCTCACCAAGGCCCTGGGGGTGAAGAGCTACACCCGCCCCAAAATGACGATTGAGGCATGTGTCAAGGCTATGGCTTGACGGGGTTGTTGGCCCCTCAGCTGTAGCTGCTACCTCAAAAATGTACGGCAAAGCCATAATTTTCTTGAGGTCAGAGTGGGCGGTGCACCTGGCCCTAGAAAAGGGATGTTTCTGTTGGTGGACCCCTTGGAGGCCACCGCCCAGAGGGTCATCATTTCCAATGTCCCGCCCTTTGTCCCCAGCGAGCTCCTCTTCCCCCACCCCATCAACTGGGGGTGGTTAGGTCGGGTGTTGCACTGATCCTGCTCAGCCTCAAAGATGCGGCCCTGCGACACGTGTACTCCTTCTGGCGCCAGGTTTCCGTCTGCCTGGCCCGGGAGGAGTGAGTGGAGAGGGGCTATAATGTGGAATATGAGGGGGCTGCCTGCAGGATCTTCTGGACTGCAGATGGCGTGCAGTGCCATGTCTACAAGGAGGTGGGGCACATTTGTAAGAACTGACCTGTCTCGAAGGCCGCCAGCACCATCCAGGTGGCCGTGGCTAGCACTGCCGCTCCTCCCCCCCGCCACCACTTCATCTTCCTCCCTGCAAGGCGGGGTGCAGTCAGCAGCCACTGCCAAATCGGCTGCTGGTGAGGCGGGGGGAGAGACCCCGCTCCGCAAGAAGGAGGAAGACCCGCCACCTGGAGACATCCCCCTAGATCCCCCAAACCTGCCCTGATCCCCAGATGCCTGAACACACCGGCTGGAGGGTAAAAACATCACCTGGCCCCGGCATCGTGTCCGCGTGTGCGCCTCAATACCATGTGCTGGACTCGGTGTCATCCCCACGTGGGTACCTGGGTCCGGCGGTGGTGGGGCACGCGACTTTGAGCCGATGGTCCTATTAAAGATGGTGGACCAGCCTAAACCCCAGAGGACGGAGCATCCGGAGGGGCTGGACGAGGCAGCAGGGGCCTCACAGATGGAAGTCTCCTCAGCCCCCAGCCTTCCCTGGAAGAGCTGGCACCTTTTGGAGGGGGAGGACCTCACGACTCGCGAGGTCGGATGTGTCCCCTCCCTCAGTGAAGTGGTCGTGGCGACTTCACCCCATAAATCATCATTCTGCCCTCTGGGGGAAGCCGAAATCCCCAACCCTTGCTGCAGTCACCTAAGCAGGGCCCCTTGGGGGTCGGTGAGGGTATCGCCCTTGTGGTGGTGCCTCACCTGGACCCACCTTGTACCTCCGAGGTGCCATCTGGCATGCCAGGGGACTTTGGCAGTCCCTTCATGGCCCCGATTGCTGGGTCATTGGGCAGCGGTGGCGAGGAAGGCTTCCCGGCTCCCTCTCAACATCTAGCGCTGGGCGCCTTTGTGCTAGTCCGGAGCTTTTTCTGGACTCGCCGGGTGACCTGGTGCCTGGGGGGAGTGGGGCTCTGAGCCACCACCGCCCTTTGGTCCACATCCCCAAGAGGAGACCAGAGAGGACCTCTCTGCCCTTGATCCTGGGGATGGGATCGAGGTAGAGGTGGAGCCGACTGGCAGCTCTGAGCGAGTCCCTGTACTCAATACGGGGAGGGGTTGGAAGCTGGAGGCGATGACTCGGAGGAGGAAGGGGTTTCAGTGGTGAGCACCGGGGACAACTTAGAGTCATTGTCGTGTGAGGTGATGGATCCCCTGCTGCCCCCCACAGATTCTTCCCTCATCCCTTTACGGGAGCTCCAGGATTTTTTAGCAAGTAATCGTGGTCACCGAGACAGGGTCCAGTCAGCCCTGGACTGATGGTAATCTTTTCCTCTTGTGTTCTGATCTGCCCGCAAGGCCCTGAAAGCCCCTGGGCTGGACCGGAATGCTAAGAGGAGAGTGCACACGTTTCTCACTGGGCACCTGAAGGAGAGGAAGGATTAAAATATGGTCCTCTCCTTGTACTTTGGATAAGGTGATGGTAGCACATACTTCTGACAATGAAGACGACCATAGCAAGCCTCAACATCAATGGCAGCAGGGACTCACAGCACAGGTTCCAGAACTTCTCGGTCCTCAGGGACAGGAAGCATGCAGTGTGCTTCCTGCAGGAAACCCATACTGTTCCAGGAGACAAAGCTACGTGGCTCCTGGAGTGGTGAGGTGGGGGGTTTATATGAGTCATCTAGCCTCCAACTCTGGCGGAGTGGCTATCTTGTTGGCCCCACATTTTCAGCCAGAGATCTAGGGGGTCAAGGAGCCGGTACCAGGCTGGTTGCTGCACCTTACTGTGCACCTAGTGGGCGCGGCAATTCACTTTGTGAATGTGTATGCTCTGCTGGGCGCGCAGCAGCAAGCGACCTTTTTTGAGGAAGTGTCCACTCGTCTCGCTCCATCGAAACGGGCAAGTGCATCGTCCTTGTGGGGAATTTCAACAATACCAGGGACCGCTACGGTGCCCTGCACCACTCGCTAGGTGTGAGTAAGTTGAGGGACCTGGTCAGGTCCTTCGACTTAGTGGACATCTGGCAACATCTCCATCCTGACTCCAGCGTATTCACTTTTGTGTCACCTAGAGTCGGAGCATCCAGGCTCGACCGCCTATATGTTTCCAAGGCATTCGTGTATTGTGTTCTGTCAGCTTCTGTGCGGTAGGTGCCATGCATGGACCACCGTGTGGTGTGGGTGGAACTCGTTCCATTCTGCGCTCGGACGGAGTCTGCGTACTGGTACTTTAACAACCTACTGCTGGAGGATGAGTGGTTCCTGGACTTGTTCCGTCATTCTAGGCCAGCTAAAGAAGGATGCGGGGAGGCTTCCCCTCCTTGAAGCTGTGGTGGGACATGGGCAAGGCTCACGTCTGCATCTTCTGTCAGGAGTATGCAAGGGAGTTGACAAAGAGGCAGAAATCCAGGGCTGAGGAGTTGGAGAAGGAGGTGCTCAACCTGGAGGCATGTTTCCATCAGCCCGAAGCGTCCCGACCCGTGGCTGGCAAGCGAAGAGAGGAAGGGCACCTGTGGGACCTGCAACTCGTCGGGTCCTGCGGTGCGTATGTGAGGTCATGGGTTCAGTTCATCAAGGACTCAGACTGCGGTTCCCCTTCTATTCGCTGGAAAAAGGGCGTGGGGTCTGTCAGCAACTCCTTATGCTGCTGGTTGACAACGAATCCCTTGTCACAGATCAGGGCCATTGCCAAATCCTACTATACTGCCCTGTTCTCTCCAGATCCATCCAGGAGGATGCTCAGAGTTTTGTGGAGGACCTGCAGCAGGTCGGCCCGGAAGGCGCCGGAAAGCTTGACTCCTCTATAAGCATGGGGGAGCTGACTGGCACCCTCGACAGCCTCTCCAGGGGCAAGTCCCCCTGGGTTGGACGGGCTGACTGTGGAGTTCTTCAGGGCATTCTGGGACGTCCTGGGGAATGACTACGCAGAGGTTCTGGGGGAAGAATATCGCTACTGGAGAGATGCCCCTCTCATGGCACAGGGCCGTGATTGCCCTGCTACCTAAGAAGGGGGATCTCCATCGCCTCAAAAACTGGCACCCGGTCTCCCTCCTCAGCACAGATTACAAAATATTTGCCAGGGCAATGTCTTCTCGTATTGGCACCAGGCTGGACCACATGATCCACCCTGACCAGTTCTACACGGTCCCGGGCTGCACCAACTTTTATAACATCCACCTGGCCTGAGACATTATCCACTTTTCCCAGAGGACCGGTCTGTCGAGCACCTTCCTATCTTTTGACCAGGAGAAGGCATTGGACAGGGTGGATCATGAATATTTATTCGGGACTCTGTGAGCATTCGGGTTTGGGACGCATTTCGTAGCCTGGATCCGACTTCTGTATGCTGCTGCAGAGTGTCTCGGTAAGGTTAACAGGTCCCTGACAGCGCCCCTTCTCTTTGGGAGAGGAGTGTGTCGGGGCTGCCCCCTGTCTGGCCAATTCTATTCTATCTGCGTGGAGCCTTTCCTGCGCCTCTTGTGGAAGAGGTTCTTGAGATTGGTTCTGTGCGGGTTGGGCACCGGGGTGATACTCTCGGCTTACGCCGATGACGTGCTCCTCATGTTCACCATCCCAGCTGACCTGCGGAGGATGTGCAAGTGCCAGGAGGTCCACTCTGCTGCGTCCTCTGCCAGGATCAACTGGGACAAGTGTTCTGGACTCCTGGTCGGTCAGTGGCAGATAGGTCCCCTACCCAAGGAGCTTAGGCCTTTCATTTGGAGCAGGCCCAGCCTCCTCTACCTGGGGGTCCACCTCAGCCCTGCTGAGGAACCCTGGCTGGCAAACTGGCAGGAGCTGGAGGCCAAAGTTATCACTCGCCTGCGGCGCTGGACAGGACTGCACTGAGTGCTATCTTACCGAGATCGAGTTCTGGTCATAAACCAGCTGATTGGTGCCATGTTGTGATACCGTCTGGTCACTTTGACCCCTCCCCTGGACTTTGTCACAAAAATCCAGGGAATGCTCGTCGGCTTCTTCTGGGACAAAAGGCTATACTGGGTCACTGCTGAGGTTCTGAGTCTCACACTCGGGGAGGACAGTCAGGCACTAGTGTGCCTTCGCGCCCAGGTTGTGACTTTCTGGCTTCAGGCCCTGCAGCGATACCTTTACGTTGAGCCCCCTCTAAAATGGTGTGCCCTGGTGACGTATTTCTTCCATCAGGTGCATGGCCTGAATTATGATGTGCAGCCTCCTGCTTGTAGACCGGAGGGGCCTTTGTGGCTCCTTGCAGGCGTTGCCCATCTTTTACCAGGACCTGATCAAAGTCTGGAACATGGTCGCCTCACGACGCAGCTCTCCACCGTCAGGAGTATTGCTATCATCAGAGAGCCGCTGCTCAGGAATCCACCCCTCTGCCCATTTCGGTGGCTTGTGGAGAGGAGAGCTGTGGCTGCCAGGGTGACCAGCATCAGGAAGGTGCTGGGGGGTGGAGTTGTTGGCTGGATGCTATCACAGGAGTTGGTGCATTGTGCGCCCGTGGATGTCCGGCTCGCGGCTAATGCCACCTAAGACCTTGTGCTTGGCCCTGACGTCATACTGGGATTCGAGGTGGAACAGGTGCGTGGTGGTCTTCCGTCTGAGCACATCCCTGTTTGGATGGAATTCCACATTGGCTCCAAGCCCCAAATCCTCCCTCGGGAGCTGGTGCCCTGCAACCTGAGTTACCTTGTGGAAATGCCCTCCTTATCCTTTAGCACAGCGCGGAGGGGTTTCCTGTATGTGCTGCTGCTGCACACCCTTCACTTCCTTGCCCTTGCCTGCCGCCTGGACACGCCCTGGTGTTCCTTGTTGCCGTCTGGCGGCGGAGGTCCTCAGTGGGGGGCCCTCTACAGTGATGTCCTCCTATTTTCCATCGGGGATCTGGGGTGGAGGGCATTGTACGTAGTAGTCCCAAATAATCATAGGTTGTGTCGGTTCATGGACTCCAAAGATGCCTGCGTCTTTTGCAGCCTTGTGGGGTCCGTGGACCATGTATATGTTTTGTTTGCACTTCAATCCCATGCTCCAGATCCACGGACACCCGGTGCAGAGGGGAGCCGGGAGGGAGAAGGACCTCCTCGTGAACCTGCTTCTGGGCCTGGCCAAGTTGGCCATTGACAAGTCCAGACAGCGGGCAATCGAGGGGGCTGTCCAACCTGACTGCCACTCTTCTGCGGCTATGTTCATGACTGAGTGTCCTGGAGAGGGAGCACATGGTGTCCCCTGGCACCGTCGAAACCTGCCGTGCTTGGTGGGCACCACGGGGATTGGGTGCTTTATTGACCGTTAATCAAATTTTGGTTTAATATTTGCAGGTTTCCTTTAAATTTTGTCTTTGTTTTTGCAGTTTCCCTTTTAGGGGCTGCCTTTTACTTTGTCCCTGATTTTGTTAATTTAGTTTACATTATTGACTCAAAAGAGTTACATCTTTTTAACCCTCCTAACCCTTCTGCTGTGTGTTGGTGCTCCCCGGACATCCACAGCAGAGGTGGAGGCAGCCAGCTGACTGATACACCCTGTCTGTGATGACTTTAGTGGGCATCCTCTGGAGGACTGAGACCTCGAGGTCTGCTTTCAGGGTCCTGCTGTGTGGCAGTGGCACCCTCCTTGGCCTGTGGAGCTGGAGCTCCTGAGGTCACAGGAAGAGGGGATTCAGCTGGGCTGGACACTCCCGGAGCCACCTAGATGGATGGCCCTGGGAGACGGGGGGTGGTTACAGCTGCTAATCCTCCTCCCTATGGGTGTCCAAGGGCCCCTGGCTGACTCTTTGAGAAGAAAGGGTATCTGGATTGAGATCAGGCTGTCCTGCCCCCCTCTCGTGTACACACTGTTGGAGGCCAACTATGGTGTCGGCGATGGAGTTCAGTCTGTGCAGCAGTGAAAGAGCAACATCCTGGACCAAGGTCTCCATGGCAGCTGCCATATTATCAGTGTTAACCTCGGTGCATTGACATGCTGACGCTATCACCTTAGCCTGAAGGCAAACGGACTTCTTGCAACCTGAGGAGCACAGCAGACACCCTTATCCCTTCCTGATGTTCCCAAGCTTGCCTCTACAGCTCCAGCAGCTGTGACAAGACCAATTCCAGAGTCTTGCAATCTGACTTTGACTCAGCAAATTTCTGGCCTCCAGTAGTCCTCTGCGTGCCAGAAACCTAGGAAGACCCTGCTGCCTCTGGCTGTTGATCAGAAAGTGCAATGTGCTCACCAAGTTGTGATCCCGAGGCTACTGTAAAGCTAGGTCCCACCAAGGTGTGTGCCTCTGCGCTGGTGGAGGGTGTGGGTGAGCGCTGTGATGGGACTTCAGGGACAGTTTCAGCGGATTCCTCTTCTGAGGTTCCCTCAGGGCTTGATTGGAGGCTCTAGGTTGTGGACTCTCTAGCAGTTTCCCAGATGTGCCTGTGAAAGCAAGGGGAGATAATCAGTGCATGACAGTGGCCTGTGAAATAGGACACATCACTCAGCATGGTTGTCTGATGGATGTTGCACTGCTGGATCGTTACTTGGTAGAGCACCGCCAACCCCACTGTCAGCACAGGAATGTTCCAGATCCTCAATGGCCAGCTGGATGGCTCTGTTTTCAAAGTCCATGAGAACCATGATATCGGGCATTCAGCCACCGGTCTGCAACCTCTCCCTCTTGTGTGCCAGCTTGTCCTGCATGAATAGAGATGGAGACAGTGTAAACTGGATGCCTACCAGATGATAAGTATGTCTGGTAAGTGTGGGTGGTGAGTTGTCCCATGGATGTGTGAGAGAGTGAATGGTAATGTCCCTTGAATTGGCAGTGAGTGAGAGCCCTGTGGATGTGTGATGGGTTTGTGAGTGTGTGAGTTGAGAAGAGTGACTTGTCCTGCCAGAATAGTGGAGATCATTCATCCTTTTTTGGCACTGGGTGGCTATCCTCTTTTGCAGGGCTTTGGCACTGACCACTACTGTCACCGCCCCCCAAGCCGAATTGGTGATGTGCTGCCCATCCTACGGCTGGGGGGAGCGGTAGAGGACATCATGTCGGGCCTCCAATGTGTCCAAACAGTGTTTGAAGGATGCTTCATTGAACTTGGGGGCAGCATTCTTCTTGCCTTTCGGAGCAATGTCTCCCATGCAGCAGTCATGGGCTGGAAGTACTGAGAGATGTGTGTGCAGCAGCACGTTAAGTATGGAGCCTGGCGTGATGAAGTGGAGCTGATGGCGTGGTTGGCGAATGAGAACCTGCCCGCCATGGAAACGGTGTGTTTCCCGGGAATGCATAATTAATGCAGCGGGATTGAGATAATATGGCATGAAAAGCCACATTTCAGCCGGCGGGTAAAAAAAAGGGGGTGGGAATGGAGGAGAGAGTTCATGATCTGAAATTATTGAACTCAATATTAAGTCTGGAAGGCTGTGAAGTTCCTATTCAGAAGATGAGGTGCTGTTCCTCCAGTTTGCGTTGATCTTCACTGGAACATTGCAGCAGGCCAAGGATGGACATGTGGGCATGAGAGCAGGGTGGTGTGTTGAAATGGCAAGCGACAGGGAGGTCTGGGTCATGCTTGCGGACAGACCGAAGGTGTTCCACAAAGCGGTCACCCAGTCTGCGTTTGGCCTCTCCAATGTAGAGGAGACCGCATTGGGAGTAGCGAATGCAGTAGACTAAATTGAGGGAAGTGCAAGTGAAGTGCAGTTTCACTTGAAAGGAGTGTTGGGCCCTTGGACGGTGAGGAGAGGGGAAGTAAATGGGCAGATGTTGCACCTTCTGCGGCTGCATTGGAAGGTGCCGTGGGAGGGGGTTGAGGTGCAGGGGGTGATGGAGGAGTGGACCAAGGTGTCCCGGAGGGCACGATCTCTGCAGAAAGGGTGAAGGGAAGATGTGTTTGGTACTGGCATCATGCTGGAGTTGGCGGAAATGGCAGAGGATGATCCTTTGAATGCGGAGGCTGGTGGGGTGATAAGTGAGGACAAGGGGGACCCTATCATGGTTCTGGGAGGGAGAGGAAAGTGTGAGGGCGGATGCGCGGGAGATGGGCTGGACACGGTTGAGGGCCCTGTCAACCACCGTGGGTGGAAAATCTTGGTTAAGGAAGAAGGAAGACATGTCAGAGGAACTGTTTTTGAAAGTGGCATCATCAGAACAGATGCGATGGAGGCGAAGGAACTGAGAGGATGGGATGGAGTCCTTACAGGAAGCGGGATGTGAGGAGCTGTAGTCGAGGTAGCTGTGGGATATTTTTCTTTTCCCACCTATTTCCATTATTTTAAAAAGTATTTCCATCCATTGTTTTATCTCTACCTTTTAACCTATTTCGATCCCTTCCCCCCACCCCACCCCCACTAGGGCTATCTGTTACTTGCTCATCCTGCTTTCTACCCTTAATGACATCATCAACACATTCCTCAGCTAATTTAACCACCGTCAACACCCCTTTGTCCTTTGGCAACCTCTTATTTGCCTCCACCTATCACTGGCCCTCTATCCAGCTCTACCTGTCCCACCCCCTCTTCAGCCAGTTTATGTTCCACTTCATTTCTATATTTCTTAGTTCTGATGAAGAGTCGTATGGACTCGAAACATTAACTGTATTTCTTTCCGCAGATGCTGTCAGACCTGCTGAGTTTTTCCAGGTATTTTTGTTTTTGTTTCGGATTTCCAGCATCCGCAGTGTTTTGCTTTTATGACAAATTCCATGCTGTTTTTGGAGTTATTTTAACTCATGTATCTTTATTTGGCTGCAAAATGTGGTAACTTTGTTTTTCCCTGTTTTCTGCTCCAACATTTATCCTCCTTGTACTTTTTAGTTCTATCCATCATCTACTTGCTGGTTAACTCGTTTGCATATCTTGTGGTACTGCAATTCTGAGTTTCCTGCTTTTAAACTTGCAATGAAGTTAAGTTAAAATGAGAATTATATTTTACAGCTATTGATAGAATTAGTGGAGACAATTAAACATAAGGGGGAGAATTTTCTCCCTGTCGGGGGTCTGGGCGGAAGCAGGCACGAGCTAGTGCGCAGCCGATTGCTGCTTGCGATTGGCTGTGCACCAGCATTTTAACATGGGCGGGCCAATTAAGGCCTTCCCAGTGTGACGCGCACCTGGAATCGCTGAGCGTTCCCTGTGCGGACGGGGGGGAGGAGGCTGATTCGGGGCCTGTGTGCAAACTAGTGCATAAATCTTCCTGAGCTGCCTCAGAGGGATTAGTTTGATTATCAAAAATTTTAATGCAGAAAAAAATTTTTTTAAGACATGTCCCCTCATTTGACAGTGGCACATGAGCTGGGACGTGTCAATGAGCTTTAATAAATTATTAGAATTATAAATCCTTCATGAAACCTCATCCCATGGATTCCCGTCGACTCTGCTGCACGCCCGCCAAACTGAAGATCTGAATGATGCGCGGTGACGTCGTCATGCACGCCCGATGTCACCGCACTTCATTTTACGTGTTGGCGATCGGAGCCCGCCTCCTCACGCCATCCCAAAGATTCTGGCCAAGGAGTTTGAAACCCTGAAGAATGTGGGCTGTTTCAGCAGCAGTTTTAGCAGTAGATGATATTCTTTTTGCAGGCATTATTTTCTATCTACATTCAGATGCATAGACAATGATTTTTTTTTGAATACTTCAGACCATTGAGAGATTTTAACCCACCACCCACAGTGATGGCTTCTCAAGTACAGGCATAACTTTCCCTAATGACATTAGGGAATGTTATGTTTGTACGCAGTTATCATGGAGGAGAAGGAGCAGCATAGGATGGAGCAAAGGAGTGCCAGGTAACATATGTGGAGGAAAACAGGAAATTTAAGGCCCTTTGTGATGTGTTAATATAAGAAGAGTGCACTTCATCAAAAAGGCAGCATAAGGAACTAAAGTCATGATCGTCTACTGCACTTCCCTCTCCATGGATATGAAGGTGCAACTGCAGTGCACCTCTATGGCTTAGGATTATTTCCAGAAACCATAGTGGGTTCATATAGCATCAGTCAGGGTCAGAATGGGCATACATTTGTCAGGTAACTGATGCCCTTTACAGGAAAGCTGGGAAATTCATTGCCTATGTCATCAAGCAAGACAATAGCAAGATAGCGCCATCCAGTTCTATGGGGTTACTTTCCTTATCAAGGTCCAGAAAGGAATAGCTGGCACCCACGTTGCTTTGTGAGCTTCAACAGAAGGATCTTCCATTCTTTGAATAAACCAGGTCCGCAGGAAAGGAGATTACAGGCTAATAATATGTGAGTGTTGTCCTCTTACGATTAAAGAAATGGAGAAGGAGGTGAAAACTTCTGGTCATGTGATTCTTCACATGATGACAATGTAGGTGTCCAATCACGAAGCTGATACCAGCACTCTGTCCCAATATGCAGCAAGAACAGTGTGCCTTCCTGTGAACTCCTGCTCCTTGTTGTGAGCATGACGTGTTTGAGGTTTGGGATGCTCCCTTCATTGCTGTCTTTCTCTTGGGCATTTTACAGCATTCCTCCTGTAACACGAGTGACTAAATTTAGTGAAGATTAGCAATTGAAGGATATGTGCTACATGGCTTGGACAGCTGAAGTAAGAGATGTAGTATCATCCTGTTAAAGCAAAAGAACAGATTTTTGGTTTGTGTTTGCAAGTTAATTGCTGCTGGAAGAGATGGAAAGGTCCTGAAATAGTGTACCCTTTAATCAGAGAGAATTGTGAATTGTTAGTTGTCAAGCTGGTGAAGGTGTGCTGGTGCCCAAGGAAGAAAGGAGAGTGGCTTTGTTACCTCACCTGCCTCGGTCAGGTCATTGAACAGTGATCAGGAAGGGAAACTCAAGCGTATTTCTTTTTGCCTACCATTGTCCCGCCAAATCTCCCCCCTTTACTCTTCTGATGCTGCGTGTAGTTGTAGTGTGCTTGTTGTTTCTCCCCCTGAGATCAGCTCATCTGGGTTCAAAATGCACGGGGATGGAGGGTAGATTTTTCCTGGAAACCTCACAAATAACCCTCAAAAAATCGATGATAGGGTGAAAAATTCAAGGTCCTTGCCCCACCCACGTATTTTGATTGGAGGGGTGGGTCTTAATTTTGGTCTGACCAGGTACCAGCTGCTGTGGGCTCCCTGTCCTGTGTTCATTCCCCTGCTCTAGTTCTGGGTCTTGGGAAACCCACCTATAACCATGTCCAGCTTCACCTGGGGCAGATTTACACCTTTGTGAGTGGCTGGCACTGGTGGGCAGCAGCCCAGACTGTGTGTGTGTGTCTCCCTCCCACCCCATGGGGGTGGAGAGAGACGGTAGAGCATTTTGTGGTTCTGTTTTATTAAGTTCTGTTTAGTAGCTTGGTACTTTAAACTGATATTTCTAACAAGGTGTCATAAACCAGATATGGGTTGCAATTATGTTATTTATCCTCCGTTGTGAAGAAATAAGTTGTCAGTGAAGTTCAATTGGCTTACACTTGAAATTCTTGATTGGATTACTACATTGAGGCCGGAATTTTCCGCTCCCATTGGTGGTCTGCATGTTTAGTAGCATGAGCAGACCATATGGTGAGAAGGCCAAAAATTGGTTTTACGTCATTGTGAAACCAATTGGTGATTGTCTGCTCTGCCTGTCAATGGCGGGCTGCATTTCCCACCGTCCAACATCGGACACTTGGAAAAGCTTATCAAAAATGAGCATTCCACCGCAGCTGAGACTGTTCAGCAGCAGCTCCATTCACATGCTTGCAGTCAGAGCTCTGAGGCATTTCTGCCCACTCAAGCAACGCCAAAGCATGAATGTGTCACCAAATGCTCCAGAACCTTTTGTCCCTCGGGTGCAGACTACAAAATAATGTATGTTTTAGGGGGCTGCAGAAGAATTGGAAGACTGGGCAAGTTGTAGAATCCCCTTGTGAAGGTGGCCATGGCACAGTCACTAGTGGAGACACTCAGCACCCCTTGTACTGTCATTATTCAGGTTTGGATCAGTGTCCCTCATGGTTCAAGCTAACAGTGCATCCCTGCTGGGTGGATTAGGAGAATGCCTGCTCCTGAGCTGAGAGCACAGCGTACGGTCCAGTAGCCGAAGATGCCGCCAATCGGTCAAGTGGACTCGGCGGAGGTGGGTGGGGTTTCTGACAGCCATGTGGTGCACTGCACACTGGCCCTCCAAGTGGTGGCCAGCACTCTCCAGCATGCATGATGGGGCCTTAAGACGCAGCTGGAGCTGGAGACTTAACCAAGAGAGGTCCTTAGGACACATGCTAACCCATGTGTCTCTCTCTTTGATTTTGTAGGAGGAGAATATCAGGATCATGAAACCTGGTGATCTAGTGGTATGCCTCATGGTTTACAGGGAGCAAAAAAGAAGGAGAAGACCGCAACGGAGGCGCCTAGCTCACCGATGGGAGGAGCACCATCCTCAAGATGAAGGTGCGGCAGGGACTCCTGCACATGCAGCTGAAGATCCACAATGCGCCGTCACTCGTAGGTGCCTCGCTTGACCCAGGGTCAGCCAACGGTGCTGGTCATTCCTGCAGAGGACTGTGAACCAGTGTCGCTGAAGACTGCGCATGTCTAGAGAATTGATCGATCACATATGCCACCTGCTGCAGGATTTGGCGCCATGGGAATATGGAGGGCATTCACTGGCAGTGGCTGTGAAAATTAACATGGCTCTCAATTTTTACCCCAATGGCTCTTTCCAGGGCTCCACAAATGACCTGCGTGGGACCTCATAAGCCTCCACCCACAAGTGCATCTATGAGGTCATGGATGCCATCTTAGGGAAGGCACAGAGCTTTGTGCATTTCGACTGGGATCAGGCAAGACAGGAAGCAAGAGCACTGGGATTTGCGCAGATCTTTGGTTTTCCACAGGTGCAGGGTGCCATCGTCTGCACTCACGTAGTGCTTAGATCTTCACGGCAACAAGCAGTCCACTATGTCAACCGCAAGGGCTTCCACTCGGTAGATGTTGAGCTGGTCTGCAATCACCACAAATGCATCCTACAGGTCTGCGCACAATTCTCAGGGAGTGTCGATGACTCCTACATTCTCAGAAGGTCTCATCTCTGACATCTTCCAGGGTCCAGAGAGGCTGCAGAGTTGGCTTCTCGGGCACAAGGGCTACCCACCGAGGACCTAGCTGATGATGTCTGTGCGACGGCCTCAATTTGATGCAGAGAGGTGGTATAATGAGGCTCATATTGCAACCTGGACTTTGATGGAGCAAACGATAGGCATATTGAAAATGAAGTTCTGGTGCCTTGACAGGTCCCAAGAGGGTGTCGCGCATCATTGTAGCTTGCTGCGAGCCACACAATCTGACACTGCAGCCTGGCTGAGGAGGAGATGGAAGAGCTGCATATCTCCTCTGAAGAGGAGGACGTCGAAGGGCATGAGAGTGATGAGGTTCACGAGGACAAGGCTACCGGCGATGAGGCCATCACACTGGCCAGACGAGGCAGACGTGCTCGTGAGGCCCAAATAGCTGCAAGATTCATAGAGGGTGATGATGAGAGGACAGTCCTGACATCCTCACCTTGCATCTGTGAATGTTTGACTCCTGTGTGGCTGATGACAGCGCACATATCCTCACTGCTCAGGTTCATGTCATGGAGACTCAGCGGAGGTCCTAATAGTCGCAAGATTCCAGGAGGATGATAATGACATGCAGTGAGGATACTCCATACATCTTCACTTTTCCTCTGTGAGCGTCTGACTCCTGTGTGGCAGATGGCAGCTCGTTTGCCCTGTGTAATCAGGGTCATATCATGGAGACACAGCCGTGAAAGTTTAAGTGCACCTGATCCTTTGGCAGCCTTCAGCACCAGTCCCTTTCAGAATCATACCATCATCGGACACAGATGCTGAAGTGATGGGGGGCCAGCTCCACCTTAAAGATGTTGAGAGTACACAGAGAGAATGACAGAACTCTGTGACACCTGACCACGACACTGACAGCAATGAGAAGCACCATCGAGGTGCAGGCATCACTAATGTGTCTAGTGAGTGTGAAGCCGGACCATCATTTTACTCTGAAGGTTGCGCACTGCACAGGGAAGAAGCCCCGCACTGAGATACTTGCCTTTTTCTTGTGCAGTAACCAATCTTTGACATCTGACTGACACGGACACTGATCATCATAACAAAGATCCATAGACAAGGAGACATTCTTGGGCATCTATTTATAATATTGAACATAATGTACAAGTGATTTACACCTGTGCCCATGCGATGCAATTACACCTTCTTAACGTTCCTAACCTTGCTGCTATATTATGATGCTCCCCTAACATCTGCAGCGGAGGTGGAGGCAGCCTGCTGACTCCTACACTCTGTTGTCTGTGATGACTTTGGCTGGTGTCCTCTGGAGGGCCAAGACCTTGAGGGCCCCAGCCTGCTTAGGGTTTCTTGCCGTGGGTCAAGGGCACTGTCCTCAGCCTGTGGAACTGGAGCTACTGGGGTCACAGAAAGCCAGGATTTTGATCAGCTAGGTATTCCCAGAGTCACCTGGGTGGATGACCCTGGAGTGTCGAGCTGCTGGTTCTCTGCCCTATGGGTGCCCGAGGGCCCCTGGCTGTCTCCTTTTAGGAGAAGCTGAAGTAAGATGGAGCTGCTCACACCTGTCTCGCGTTGACATTGTAGGCCAACTATGGCACCAGCGATGGAATTCAGTCCATGCAGCAATGCAGGACCGATGTCCTGTACCAAGGTCTCCATGGTGGCTGCTATCCTGCCAGGGTTGACCTTTGTGCATTGGCATGCCAGCGCCATCACCTCAGACTGAAGGCGGGCGCACTCCTCCATTGTCCCTTGCAAACTGTGGATCACACCAGACATCCCTTCCTAATGTTCCTGTGATCGTCTTTGCGGCTCCAACAATTGATTGAGAATCGAGTCCAGAGGCTCATCATTTGATTCGGACTCAACAGATTTCTTGCCTCCAGCATTCCTCCAACTGCTGGTGACCTCGGATGTCCCTGCCTGCTGTGGAATGGATTGTGTGCCGTGCTCACCAGATTGTGATCCCGAGGTTGCTGTGCATCTAGGTCCCACTGAAGTGTGTGTTGTTGCACTGATGGAGGGTGTGGTTGCTGTGATGGGTTTTCAAAGGTGCTGCCCTCAGGGTCCTCATCCGAAGTGCTCTTGGCGTTGGGTCGGGGTCAATGGTGTCTGAGGGCAGATGTGTCTATGAGAGAAAATGGAGATTATTAGTGCTTGGCAGCCGCATTACACACACAACAATGGACTCAGAGTAGCATTGACAGAGGGATGATCTGGAGCAGGATCCTTACGTGGTTGCTTGCCACCCACCTCACTGTCACCGCAGGAATGGTTCATGTCCTCTCTGGCCAGCTCCAAAGTGCGACTCTTGAACGGAGTGAGCACCTTGATGTCTGACATTCCACTCCCTGGTCTGGGACTTCTCCTGTTGATTGTGCGTGATTCTGTCCTGCATGAACACAGATGAAGAGAGTGTGAGCAAGGCGCATGCCAGGCCAGATGAGAAAGATGCCAGGCGTGCGTGCGTGCTGAGTGGAGCCATGGGCGGGATGATGAGGTGATCTCCAGAGGAGATGACACCAGGTGCAGATTTGAGGATGTGTGTGAGAGAATGAATGGTGAAGTCTCTTGAGCTGGCAGCAAGTGAGATGCCAATGAATGTGTGATGTGCTTGAGTGGGTGAGTTGAGAGTGATGGAGTTGTTTGACTTACCTTGGCAGCATGGATGAGATCATTCATCCTTTCTCTGCACTGGATGGCCGACTCCTTGTGTGCAGCATTGGCACTGACCATCGCTACCACCGCCTCCCAAGCTGGAGTGGTGAGACTGCTGAGCCTCCTTTGGCGGTGCAGGGGTAGAGGACATCGCGGTGGGCCTCCATGGAATCCAAACGGCCTCTCAGGGATGCATCACTGAATCAGAGGATTCTCTTCTCTTGGCTTTTGGTGCCGTGTCTTCACTGGAGCAGTTCTGGGCTGCAAGCATTGAGAACTGTGCGCGCGGCTGCAGCTTAAATATGGCACCGGGAGTGAGGAAGCAGCGAGGTAGTGATGTGGCGGGCAAATCGGAGGCTGCCTGTCAGCGATCCGGCGTGTTTCCTATCAATGCATTATTAATGAGGTGGGATGTGCCGGGAAGGGGATGATACAGCACCAAAATCCGCCATTGCAGTTGGCAGGTAAAACGTTTTTCACGCCCGCTACTGCACTTAGTGCAAATCTAGGATTATTTCGGCCTGAATCTCATTCCTTATGTTAAACTTTTTCTGCAGATTTGCACCCATGCTCTTTCTCCATAGCTCTGCAGTTTCTGTTTCATTGCGTCACATCGTTGGTATTTGAGCAGAATCTGATCTTAGTTTATTATTGTAAATTGGGATTTGTATTTGGAATCCAAGTTCAAGAGAAAATACCAAAGAACTAAGGAGGAATAGTATCCTCAATGCCTCATGGGACAACGAAAAGTAAAACCAAAAGGTTGCCCCTGAAACTCAAAGAATCCATCGAGAAAATCTCAAGAAGAGCCCTAAAAGGTATTTTGAACCATGCAGCTCAGTGAACTCAGTTGAGGAATTAACCTGTTCTGCATTGCTCATGCTGCTATTGTATAAATACGCTATATCATCAAGTGAGCTATGAATGAGCAATTAGCACTATGATTTTGAATTTTTCCTGAAAAGGAAAATTAATCTTTGACATTCTCTGAATATAAACTGTATTTGTATCATTGTTAGTTACTTCACCTATTTATAATGGTTTGGCAATGAGTGAAGGTGTGGCTACTTGCTAGTTGTATGGTTCTGTATTATACATGTTTACTGGCGGCAGATTGCTGTATCCCATTGTCCCCTGAAGTCACTGTAGACATTGTGGAGCCGTGCTGGGATGATTAATGCAAGAATAAAGTCAGATCAAGTGGAGCATGGAAAATCAAGGTCAGTGATCATGAGGGGTGACTGAAGGATTTGTTGGAGAGGAGATTTCTGCCTTGTTCATGACCTACTGGGAGATGCTTGCCAAATAAACTGCCTGATTCCTACAACTGTGTCTTCCACTCATATAGACCTGGAAAGGTCATATTGAAAATATACAAGTATTTAACTTAAGCTTTGGTAAGTCCTGCCAAGGGAAACAATCAATTAAGGATGTGCAATGTAGGTAGATATTATGGAGATGGCTAGATTTGCTTTTGAGGAAACAGAGAAAAACTTTTCAGAACCCTTCCTTGTGTTGATTGGGTTGGATAAAGCATCCGCAGAATGAACAGGCATGATAAGCCAAATTGCATTTTATGATAAAGCTAATTCCCCAAATAAGAACAACAATGCCATGCACTCATAAGGATGGGTGTTCCAAGTCTTAGCCTGTGGCAAAGTCTGCTCTGTGCATATATTGGAAAATTGGGGATGGTGGGGCAGCCTGTGATTTTCCATTCAGTGAAATTGCTGGTCAGAAAAGTGCAGGCCCGAGGAGAGACAGCAGTTGCTGCAGCCTGTGAGTAGTAGGACTAGGAGAAGTGATTGCACAATTCGGGATAGTTTGAGGGACTGGTTGCAATTAACCTATTTATATAAGTTCAGTGGAAGGGGAGAAGAATGGAAAGAAGGATTGAGTAATCTCATGGCCTGGCATAACCCCCACTCTACCATTACCATCAAGCCAGGGAATCAACCCTGGTTCAATGAAGAGTGCAGGAGAGCATGCCAGGAGCAGCACCAGGCATACCTAAAAATGAGGTGTCAACCTGGTGAAGCTATAAAACAAGACTACTTGCATGCCAAACAGCATAAGCAGCAAGTGATAGACAGAGTTAAGCCACACCACAACCAACGGATCAGATCTAAGCTCTGCAGTCCTGCCACATCCAGTTGTGAATGGTGGTGGACAGTTAAACTACTCACTGAAGGAGGAGGCTCCACAAATATCCCCATCCTTAATGATGGAGGAGCCCAGCACAACAGTGCAAAAGATAAGGCTGAAGTATTCGCAACAACCTTCAGCCAGAAGTGCCGAATGGTTGATCTGTCTCGGCCTCCTCTGGAGGTCCCCAGCATCACAGATGCCAGTCTTCAGCCAATTCGAATCACTCCACGTGATATCAAGAAACAGTTGAAGGCACTGGATACTGCAAAGGCTATGGGCTGTGACAATATTCTGGCAATAATACTGAAGACTTGTGCCCCAGAACTTCCTGCGCCCCAAGCCAAGCTGTTCCAGTACAGCTACAACACTGGCATCTAACCAGCTATGTGGAAAATTGCCCAGGTATGTCCTGTACACAAATAGCAGGACAAATCTAGCTCAGCCAATTACCGCCCCATCAGTCTACTCTCAATCATCAGTAAAGTAATGGAAGGGGTCATCAACAGTGCTATCAAGCGGCACTTACTTATCAGTAACCTTCTCACTGATGCCCAGTTTGGGTTCTGCCAGAGCCACTCAGCTCCTGACCTCATTACAGCCTTGGCTCAAACATAGACAAAAGAGCTGAACTCCCGAGGTGAAGTGAGAGTGACTGCCCTTGACATCAAGGCAGCATTTGACCTAGTGTGGCATCAAGGAGCCCTAGCAAAACTGAAGTCAGTGGGAATCGGGCGGGGGGGTGGGTGGGGGGAGGAATTCTCCACTGGTTGGAGTCATACCTAGCACAAAGGAAGAAGATTGTGGTTGTTGGGGGTCAGTCATCTCAGCTCCAGGACATCACTGCAGAATTCTTAAGGGCAGTGGCCTAGCTCCAACCATCTTCAGCTGCTTCATCAATGGCCTTCCTTCCATCATAAGGTCAGGAGTGGGAATGTTCGCTGATGATTGCACAATGTTCAGCACCATTGGTGACTCAGATACCGAAGCAGTTCATGTCTAAATGCAGCATGACCTGGACGATATCCAGGCTTGGGCTGACAAGTGGCAAATAACATTTGCGCCACACAAGTGTCAGGCAATGACCACCTCCAACAAGAGAGAATCCAACTATTGCCCCTTGATGTTCAATGGCATTGCCATCACTGAATTCCCCACTATCGACATTCTGGGGGTTACCATTGATCAGAAACTGAACTGGACTGGCCATATAAATACTGTGGCTACAAGAGCAGGTCAGAGGCTAGGAATCCTGCAATGAGTAACTCACCTCCTGTTACCCCAAAGCCTGTCCACCATCTACAAGGCACCAGTCAGGAATGTGATGGAATACTCCCCACTTGCCTGGATGAGTGCAGCTCTTACAACGCTGAAGAAGCTGGACACTGTCCAGGACAAAGCAGCCCGTTTGATTGGCACCACTTCCACAAACATTCACTCCCTCCACCACTGATGCACAGTAGCAGCCGTGTGTATCATCTACAAGATGCACTGCAGGAATTCACCAAGGGTCCTTAGACAGCACCTTCCAAACCCACAATTACTACCACCTAGAAGGACAAGGGCAGCAGATACATGGAAACACCACCACCTGGAAGTTCCCCTCCAAGTTACTCACCATCCTGACTTGGAAATATATTCACTGTCGCTGGGTCAAAATCCTGGAACTCCCTTCCTAACAGCACAGTGGGTGTATCTACACCACACAGACTGTAGAGGTTCAAAAAGGCAGCTCACCACCACCTTCTCAAGGGCAGCTAGGGTTGGGCAATAATTGCTGGCCCAGCCAGCGAAGCCCACATCCCGTGAATGAATTTTTAAAAAGTGTATGTTGGAATATTTCGTTCTAGAGATTTGGGTGTGTGGAGAGAGGACGATGAAGCAGTTGAGTTGCTGATTGGGGAGTTTCTTAAATTGTTGAAAAGGCCTTTGAGCTCGGGTTGGCACCAGAAAATGAAATAGGTGGTAAGTAGTTGTGAGTTGGTTAGGGATGTAGAAGAATATGTAGTGTTTGGGGAAGGCTGTGTCTGAGCTTGGAAAGAAGGTGGAAATGAAGAGATGACAAGATGCAGATTGGCCTGGTGAGATTGGAGGGCCTGATTCCAAAGCAACAACTGATGCGTTTATATAATGGACACAAACATAACATCATATTACATTAACAGATCTTAGAAAATCTACCAACAATAGAAAAGATCCTCTAGGTAAGAGTCTGAGGAAGATACTTCAAAAATAATTAATTAACTGCAAAGCACTTTAAGAAGCCCTGATGCTGTGAAAAATGGTGCAAAAATGCTAGTTCTTTCTTTTTCTTTACAGGGCCTGCCTGGCGAATCTGATGGTTGCGAGTTTTAGGTCAACAATAGTCTGATCTGGGCAGCTGCTTCTAGTATGGCTGTATGGTGTTTTGTTGTCTCAGAGTACCTAGCTTTTGGTGGAATGGGTCTGTGCAGTGGTCAACAGTATGGAGCGACATAACAATCAAAACCCAAACCCAAACCTGCTTTTGGCTGTGGGGCTGTAGTTCTGAAAACCTGCATCCCAATGCTGGCCAACAACAGTAGAGCAACTGGTGGTGAGCTCCTTGGCCAAGATCAGTTTGCAGGTTCATGGACGATAATGTCAAGGCTGTTTAAGGGGCTTCTTCATAGCTTGCTTACTGTCTGTGGTAAAAGAATTAGGTGAAGACTTTTAAGCATTCTGTTTGAAAATTGTGACAAGTTATTATGCATGTGATACTGTTATTTTTGGAGGATCTTGTTGCACAGTTCAATTTTATTATAAAATGCACCCCATAAGCATCTGAAGATTGTATAATTTTAGTGTAAATTTTGGCTTGTGTGCAATATAAACACCAGCGTGGACTGATTGGCCTGTTTCTGTGACCTTTATTCTATTTAATGCTGGTAGCTGTTTAATCCTTAGTACTACAGTATCCATCTTGTGACCAAAGATTGATGGAATGATGACAGGGTATATTGCAACAGTTTTTCTAGTTATTAATGGATTTGATGACACCAGTGCTCGATAACTTGGCCCACAGGATGGATGGGATTAAGAATTAGCAATGTGACTACAATGGGGAAGAACTGTAAAGAATAGAAGTATCAGTTTATTGTACTCTTGTCATGTCAAATTAAACTCAAATCAGCAGTATAGCTGGACATTGACCTTATCTTCCTCTTCAGAAAGTCAGTGCCAATTATTGACAAAACTTGGGCGGTTAAAGTTGCCAAAACCAAAAACATACACATTTTTAAAATGAAAACTGATTCATATCCTGTCAGACATAAAATATAATTTCAAAGTAGGGAGAAACACATTGGCATCGATTACTATGTTCTGTTACTAAACTGCTTTTGGAGCAAAACAAGTTTGTGTACCGGTTGATTTTTATTTTAAATGTCAGTTGGCTGGGAATGAAAGTGGAAAGGATTGGGATACCTCACTACAATTACTTGTACAGGTACAATTTCTGACAGATGGAAGTAGTAGAGGGTGGTGGTGACGACATGCAGTAAATCATGGAATCATCAGTTAAATGTCCTTTATTCAGTGTATATGTTTTGCTTTATCAGCTGGGCTGCAGTTTAAAGTGCTGTGTGCACCTCCCAAATTTGGGTGGCTTTCTTCCAGGGGCGGAAGTTAGCATTCCTTCAAGTAATTCAGGCACTGGAGTTGACAGAAGCCCCTAATAAGTTTTATTTTTGATTCTTATTATTCTCATTTCCCCATATGTGCCCTAGTCTCCAACCTTACTTGGTGACCTTGAAATCTTCTGTTCTTGCACCAATGACAGATTTAAGTCTGCACTGGGCAGCCATCTCCCCTGAATCATAAGGTACATGGGCAATGTGAATTGGAAAATAGCATCCATTGATTTCAATGGATGGGGTTAAGACTTTCAGATCTATGCTTGTGGCAGCTGTGCCCTAATTTGCACCCTTCACTAAGCTGTTCCAGTACAGCTACAACACTGGCATCTACCTGGCAATGTGAAAAATTGCCCAGGTCTATCCTGTCCATAAAAAGCATGACAAATCCAACCCAGCCAATTACCACTCCATTAGTCTACTCTTGATCATCAGCAAAGTGATAGAAGAGGCCGTTGACAGTGCTGTAAAGCAGCACTTACTCAGCAATTAACTCTGACCTTCAGTTTGAGTTCTGCCAGGACCACTCAACTCCTGACCTAATTACAGCCTTAATGCAAATATGGACAAAAGAGCTGAGCTGAAATGGTGAAGTGAGAGTGAATGCCCTTAACATCAAGGCAGCATTTGACCAAGTGTGACCGAGTCATACCTAGCATTATGGAAATTGGTTTTGGTTGTTGGGGGTAAATCATCTCAGTCCCAAGACATCGCTGCAGGAGTACTTCAGGGTAGTGTCCTAGTCCCAACCACCTTCAGCTGTTTCATTAATGACCTTTGCTCCATCATAAGTTCAGAAGTGGGGATGTTCGCTGATGATTGCGCAATGTTCACCATTTGCAAGTTCTCATGCTGAAGCAGTTTGTGTCCATATGCAGCAAGACTTGGACAACATTCAGGCTTGGGCTGATAAATGGCAAGTAACAGTCACACCACACAGGTGTAAGGCATTGACCAACTCCAACAAAAGAGAATCCAACCATCTCCCCATGACATTCAATGGCATTATCATCACTGAATCCCCCACCATCAACATCCTAGGGGTTACCATTGACCAGAAACTGAACTGGACCAGCCATATAAATACTGTAGTTACAAGAGCAGGTAAGAGGTTGAGAATTCTGTGGCAAGTAGCTCACTTCCTGACTCCCCAAAGCTTGTCCACCATCGGCAAGGTACAAGTTAGGAGTGTGATGGAATACTCTTTGCTTGCCTTGATGAGTACAGCTCCAACAACACTCAAGAAACTCAACAACATCCAGGACAAAGCTGTCTGCTTAATTGCCACCTCTTCCAACACCTTAAACATTCACCCCGTCCAGCATTGACACACAGTGCAGCTATGTGTATCATCTACAAGATGCACTGCAGCAACTCACCAAGGCTTTTTCGACAGCAACTTCCAAGCCTGCAATCTGTACCACCTATATGGGCAAGGGTAATAGATGCATATGAACATCATCACCTGCAAGTTCCCCTCCAATCCTGACTTGGAACTACATTGCTGTTCCTTCACTATTGCTGGATCAAAATCCTGGAACTCCCCCCTTAATAGCACTGTGGGTATACCTACACAACATGGACTGCAGCAGTTCAAGAATACTGCTCATCACCACTTTAACAAGGGTAATTAGGGATAGACAATAAAAATGCTGGCCTAGCCAGTGAACGTTCACATCCTGTGCAAGAAGAAAAAAAGTAAGGCATTTTGCCGTGAGTAAGGATACTGAAAAAATTAAAATCAGCGCAAAATACTGCAGATGCTGGAAATCTGAAATAAAAGCAGGAAGTGCTAGAAAAGCTGAGTGGTTTGGCAACATCTGTGGAGAGAGAAACAGAGTTAACGTTTCAAGCCCAATATGACTAAGTCCAGGAGTTCCGGAGTAGAGTCATATTGGGCTTAAAACATTAACTCTGTTTTCCTCGCCACAGGTGCATCCACACCTGAGTTTTTACAGCATTTTCTGTTTTTATTACTGAAAAGCTACTCTGACATATATTGTTAATACTTTTGCTGAAGTTCAGAAGTAGGTTTGTGGGCAATTTCATGCAACATTGCACACATTTCAGTACTGATTTCAGTCAGAACAAATTTTGGAAACTTCACCACAGGACTACGTCAGCACAGCTGTTCCTTTGAAAGATGAGCTTGTGGAAAGTTGAAGTCCTAGCAGACATTTGTTCTTTGTAACCCCAACCCCAACCCCAATTTTCAGGAACCATTGTCTTTCTTGTTTGCCCATTACAGGTATTCACATTTTTGTACCAAAGACCATACATCAGGGGAATGAAGCTTGGATGCTCATCACTTTGATGTAATCTAAACACACAAACCACTGGATCTTCGACCTTGACCTCTGCTGGATATGTTTGAATACCATTGAAGCAAGTAGTTCTGTGGAAGTGTCATGAGGACTCAAAACGTCAACTCTTTTCTTCTCCGCCGATGCTACCAGACCTGCTGAGTTTTTCCAGGTAATTCTGTTTTTGTTTTGGATTTCCAGCATCCGCAGTTTTTTGTTTTTTTTCTCTCTTTGTTTTTTTCTTTCAGTGCTGGGAGTTAGCTTTGTAACAAATAGGCATCAAAGACTTCCACCACTAGGGGCTGCTGTTGTCTTAACATTGCTGATTTCAAAGCCACACAGCAGAATCGTCCCACGTGGGATAAAATTAATGCCCAATTACTGCTGTTTGAACTGTGTTGCCACTGATGGCAATCCAATACGTACAGTAATTAATACTCCACAAGGAATATTAAGAGGGAAGCCAACAGCTGCTTAAACATTTTTACTATGCTTTAGCACCAATTTTCATTTATCTATATATATTTAGTTTATGTATATAACATTTATAACAGCTGTATAAAACAAATCAGTAATTATATCTGCACTACAATTATTTTAATCTGAGGTAATGGGAGACCTTTCCCCCATGTGTTAAATAAATCTGTTCATTGTAGAGCTAGGATTTAATTTCACAACGTTATGCCGTATTATAATACACCAGAATATTTAGCATCAAAAGATCTTCATTTTTTTGAATGATTTATATTTAGCAGCTAATAACTTCATGAACACTCATACAAAAATATGTTTGCGCCATATTTTTATGGCAAATTGTACTTGACAGTTTACACTGCAAAATGCAAATGAAATCTTTCAACAACAAAAACAAAAATACCTGGAAAAACTCAGCAGGTCTGACAGCATCTGCGGAGAGGGATACAGTTGACATTTCGAGTTCGTATGACCCTTCGTCAGAACTAAAGAAATAGAGAAATGGGTTGAAATATAAGCTGGTAGAGGGGGGTGGGACAGGTAGAGCTCAATAGGGGGCCAGTGATAGGTGAAGGCAAAGAAGAGATTGCCAAAGATGTCATAGACAAAAGGACAAAGGGGTGTTGACGGTAGTGATATTATCTAAGGAATGTGCTAATGGGGACATTAAGGGTAGCAAGCAGGACAAGCTAGTGGCAGATGGCCTTAGTGGGAGTGTAGTGGGGGGGAAGGGATCGAAATGGGCTAAAAGGTGGAGATAAAACAATAGGTCGAAATAAATTTAAAAATAGGTGGGAAAAGAAAAATATATTAGTAAAAAAATGATAAATTATTGGAAAAAGGGGGATCAGAAAGGGGGTGGGGATTGAGAAGAGATCTGAAATTGTTGAACTCAATATTAAGTCCGGAAGGCTGTAAAGTGCCTAGTCGGAAGATGAGGTGCTGTTCCTCCAGTTTGCGTTGAGCTTCACTGAAACATTGCAGCAGGCCAAGGATGGACATGTGGGCATGAGAGCAGGGTAGTGTGTTTTA
This sequence comes from Carcharodon carcharias, assembly GCF_017639515.1. Taxonomy (NCBI): domain Eukaryota; kingdom Metazoa; phylum Chordata; class Chondrichthyes; order Lamniformes; family Lamnidae; genus Carcharodon; species Carcharodon carcharias. Next base: position 124,984,497 of record NC_054474.1, read on the forward strand.
TCTCCACTTTTTAGCCCATTTTGATCCCTTCCCCCCACCCTACCCCCATTAGGGCCATCTGCCACCAGCTTGTCCTGCTTGCTACCCTTAATGCCCCCATTAGCACATTCCTTAGATAATATTACAACCGTCAACACCCCTTTGTTCTTTTGTCAATGACATCTTTGGCAATCTCTTCTTTGCCTTCACCTATCGAGCTCTACCTGTCCCACCCCCCTCTACCAGCGTATATTTCACCCCATTTCTCTATTTCCTTAGTTCTGATGAAGGGCCATATGGACTCGAAATGTTAACTGTATTCCTCTCTGTAGATGCTGTCAGACCTACTGAGTTTTTCCAGTTATTTTTGTTTTTGTTCTAGATTTCCAGCATCCACAGTATTTTGCTTTTATCTGCCTGTATCCATTCAAGTTGCATTATCCAACAAAAATGATAACAAGTAAATTATGTAGAACTAAAGAATTATTGGACAATTTGTTTCATAATTAATGTGAGACCAAGAAAGATGTAATGGCCAAAAATAGTGCAGATATTTGCTAAACTGATATCAGGGCTGAGAGGCTTTCATTATGAGGGATGAGAGAATCTGGAGTAGGGGTGCAACTCTGTAAAAGTTCTCTCCCTCACCTGAAATAGCTGACAAAAAAGCCTACAGAACAGCGTATCCAAAAAGGCCAGAGTTTGCTGGAGTTGAGCATTGTGTGCTATGCTCCATTTGTCAGTTCTCCACCCTCCAGCTCAATGTTTTTGTGCTGCAAATTGCTGGAAGTTTGAGCTGATAATAGCATAGTGAGGTCAACAAGGCATCTGGGATCTTGTTGAACAATGGGACAGTGTATCTCCCTATCCATTGAGATTTAAAAGTAAAATAAAAGCAAAAAACTGCGGATGCACAGTTACCCTTGACTATAGCTCCTCACACCCTGCTTCTTGTAAGGACTCCATCCCATTCCCTCAGTTCCGTTGCATCTGTTCTGCCAATGCCACTTTCAAAAACAGTTCGTCTGACATGTTTTCCTTCTTTCTTAACCGAGGTTTTCCACCCACAGTGGTTGACAGGGCCCTCAACCTTGTCCAGCCCATCTCCTGCGCATCCACCCTCACACCTTCCTCTCCCTCCCAGAACCATGATAGGGTCCCCCTTGTCCTCACTTATCACACCACCAGCCTCCGCATTCAAAGGATCATCCTCTGCCATTTCCACCAACTCCAGCATGATGCCACCACCAAACACATTCTTCCCTTCACCACCCCCCCCGCCGCGGACATTCTGCAGGGATTGTTCCCTCCGGGAGACCCTGGTCCACTCTTCCATCACCCCCCTACTCCTCAACCCCCTCCCACGGCACCTTCCAATGCAACCGCAGAAGGTGCAACACCTGCCCCTTTACTTCCCCTCTCCTCACCGTCCAAAGGCCCAAACACTCCTTTCAAGTGAAGCAGCTTTTCGCTTGCACTTCCCTCAATTTAGTCAACTGCATTCGCTGCTCCCAATGCGGTTTCCTCTACATTGGAGAGACCAAACGCAGACTGGGTGACCGCTTTGTGGAACACCTTGTGTTTGTCCGAAAGCATGACCCAGACCTCTCTGTCGCTTGCCATTTCAACACACCACCCTGCTCTCATACCCACATGTGCGTCCTTGGCCTGCTGCAATGTTCCAGTGAAGCTCAACGCAAACTGGAGGAACAGCTCCTCATCTTCCGACTAGGCACTTTACAGCCTTCCAGACTGAATATTGAGTTCAACAATTTTAGATCATGAGCTCTCTCCTTCATCCCCACCCCCTTTCCGACCCTCCTTTTTTCCAATAATTTATATAGATTTTTCTTTTCCTACCTATTTCCATTATTTTTAAATGTATTTCCACCCATTGTTTTATCTCTATCTTTTAACCTATTTCAATCCCTTCTCCCCGCCCCAACCCCACTAGGGCCATCTGTACCTTGCTCGTCCTGCTTTCTACCCTTAATGTCATCTATTAACACATTCCTTAGATAATATCACCACCTTCAACACCTCTTTGTCCTTTTGTCTATGACATCTTTTGGCTATCTCCACCTATCACTGGCCCTCTATCTAGCTCTACTTATGTCTGCCTCCCCCCACCACCCCTTAAACCAGCTTATATTTCACCTCTCATCTATTTTTCCTTAGTTCTGTTGAAGAGTCATACGGACTCGAAATGTTAACTGTATTCCTCTCCATAGATGCTGTCAGACCTGCTGAGCTTTTCCAGGTATTTTTATTACTGAGATTTAAAAGTAGATGGACAAAGAAACGAAGGAGAAGGAAATAGAGTCAATTCGAATTCAATTAGGTACAGAAAGAAGAGTGAAGAAGGGGAAAAAATGATTGGATTAGGAGATGGAAAGAGTGAGAAAAAGAGACAGGACAAATAAAAAAATTAAATTTTAAAAACCGCAATTCAGTACCTGCAGGATGAGATTTCATAGTTTCATTTGTTTCCTTTCTGAACAAAGACGTTGAGTGGTATTTCAGGAACAACAATTCCATCATCAAAAGGGACCTTGCATCATTATGTACTAGGTCTAACCGATATTCCCTGAATGGCTGTGCAGTAACTTGCGAGTTCCTACGCAGGTCAAGCACAAGTTGGCCTCTTTAATTTGCCGCCTATGTGCAGCCATGCAACAAAGTTTAAAGGACCCATGCACTTGAACTAATCAACCGTGCAGCATAAAAAAATCTAACTTTTGCATCAAACTTAGTTTTTTAACAGTGCAAATGTAGCAATTTCTTGAAATTCACAGGGAGGCTGTAAGCGAGATTTTTGCAAGACAAGTGGCAGAGTGGCATACATCGTTGAGTAGTGTGTGGTGAGCAATTATTTGCTCTCTGCAAACATGCTGGATTATTTATACACTAATAATGGCATGTGCATTAAACTTTCTGTTATTTTCCCAGCAAGTTCTGGGCCATCAATTCACCTACTTTTCATCAGATCAGAGAAAGTTAAGATTAGACCTGGTAGGGTTCTTCAAAATTGCAGAGTTTTGATGAAAGACATTTCCGTTGGTTAGTAAAGTCAGTAACTAAAATTCCTTCAGTGATGTCAATTTATTTTTGCCTGTTAGATACTGGTTATATGGAGGTCTTATGGCGCAATGAGTAGCATCCCTGCCTCTGAGCCAGAAGCTCTGGGTTTGAGTCCCACCCCAGAATTTGATGGCTAAGGAAGGTGTGTTCATAACATAGCCAAACATGTTGATTATCAGCCCGCAAACCCTTCCAATATGCCAATGGCAGGTGGTAAGAATGTGAAAGATTCCTGGTCAGCCATGTGATAGACATAAAGTTGGAGCCTTTACCATCACTTTCTATAGCTCCAGACTACATCTTGCTTGTAAAAGTGCATGTTGTCATAGCACCTTGGACCTCCTGAGTGATCTGTAACACACCAACACCAAATATTGATTAACATCCCAGGGAACATATGGAATCCAATCACTGTCATCTTCCCGTTCATCATACTTCTTCTCAATTCATGGATACTTGCTACCAAGGAATCTGTGGTTTACGATGTGAATGAATCATGTGTACACATATAAAAGTATTATTTTATGACCATTGATTTTGAACCCTGAAAATTTGGTCAAGTCTTGTTTTGAAGATGGCTGCCTAAGATGAAGAATTATATTCTTTAAAAAGAAAATTATGAAGTGCGGATAAAAGTGGAAAAAATAAATTTTAACACAGACAAAATTATTAATAGCAACATCATATTCATATAATCTGCCAAATGTTAGGTATACAGTAATAATATTTTAAATTAATAACATTGCCAAACTAACTTGTATTTGTTTTAATTTTTTTTTAAAGTCCTGAGGTCCAGGTGAATGTGGCTTTTATCAATCAGGTTGGAAAGTTACATCCTCATCTCATGCAGTCTGCCATTGCGATTGGATTTTATCTATTTACTGTGACACCCCTCTTCAGTCTGCTTCTTGTCATTCTCTTGTTGGAATCTTCCATTCTGGAATCTAAGTTCGGTGGCTGGAGTGGAAGTTGGAGTGATTTTTGTTGGGGAGCGTGCGGGATGGCTGACCTATGCGTCTGTGAGTTCTTGCGGCAGAGGCTGGCAGGAAGTTGCCATCCCTGCCATTACCTCATGGGGTTGAAGGTTGGTAAGCCATATTTAAAAGACAGCCAGACAGCCGTTTATTCACTGCAGGCCAGGAGCTTCAGTCTGGCTGTCGTTCAAGACTCTGTTAACTAGGATCTCCCAGAGAAGACAACATGCGGCCCCATGGTTCAGCGAAGTTTCCTTGCAGATTCTCCTCCAGGCCATCCAGGAAAGGCGGGAGGTTGTTTCTCTGGGATGGCAGCAGGAGGCCCTCCATTTTGACCACAGTGGCCCGGACGGAGGTTGCAGCAGAGCTTAGCACCCATGGGGCCCACAGGAGAAACATCCAGCAGTTCAGGAAGGGGATAAGTGACCTGCTGCACTTCGCCAGGGTAGGTGGCACTATCTATCAACTGCAGACTAACACTCGTAACGGCATCAGGCAGCCTAATTGTGTGGGTGCAGAGGGATGTCAGACAGGAATTTGGGTTGCAGGACTCAACAGCAGATGAGACTTCTGCACTGAATGTGTGCTAGGCACTTCATGCTCTCAATCTTCTATCAGTTGCAGGACATCCTGCTTGTTAATCACTTACTGGGGAGGCCTCAGAAGCTGCCATAGGCATGCATTCTCCTGAACTGCTCATGCAACCATTGAGATGATAGGGCAAGAACGCCCACAATAAGCAGGTTTGGTCCAAGACCGGAGATGGCATTCAGGACATTTGAGTCCTCGTGCCTTTTGAGGAACAGACCATCAAGATAGCTGGAGAGGAGCAGAACCATGCCTGTGCTGAAAGCAAGTTAGGACTTCCCCAGGAAGTCAGTGAGGATGCCTCTAGTCTGCAGTTGTCAGCTGTGCCCACAAAGTAACACATTGTTTTAATTAAGGAGCCTGCTTAGGCATTAACTAAATCTTTCTTTTCTCCATTCCAGGTACCAGCAAGAAAAGGGGGCTGCAAAGCAGACCACCCCCAGCTCAATCTCAAACCCCACCACTGAGAAGGATATCTCAGAAACCATAGAGGATGCACTGTCACAGTGTTCACCTGCACCCTCCACCAGTGCAGATATAGCCACCTCAGTCGGTTCACATGCCAGAGTAGTTCGGGGTCACTACTGGTGAACATGTCACTGACATGGGCCCACAGCTGATGGAGTGAGTGACAGCCGAAGTCTCTGACACTCGGAGGGCTGCTGGAGGCCAGGCCTCTGCTGAGCGCTATGCAGATGATGAGCTTATATGGACTCGACCCTTAAAGACATGTTGGAGATGCAGAGACAGGCAGGGAACATCAGGCATAGATGCTAGTAACCATGCGCAGACTGGACTGAAGGCTGGAGGAGTCTGTCAACGATCTGTCTGATGTTGTGGCTTGCAAGCGCTTGGCTGCCTCCATGGAAAGGATGGCGGCTGCCTTGGAGGCCCAGGTCCAGCAGAACACACAGTGGATATGTGTTTGGACCTATACTCCGTTGCTGTAGTCATTGGTGCAGTGCAGCAGTGGCTAGGCAAGAAGGGGACAGGACACTTCAACCTCCCTCCAGATGCCCCCTCTCCTCAAAGAGTCGGGGAGGTGCCATCGGTCACTCAGAGGGAAGATGAGCACCAGCCAGGCACCCTGGCGTCCTCATCTCAGAATACTCTAACGGTGCCCAGTTGATTTACCTCCCCTTGCCAGTGACCCTATCACCTCCAGCAGGTCAGTCCGAGGAAGGTGCACCTGCCTGGGCTGGGGCCATCTAAGCTTCAGGCCACCAGAGGACACCCGCCAAAGTCATCACAGTCAACAGTGCGTAGCAGACAGCAGGCTGCTTCCACCTCAGTTGTGAATGTTGGGGCTGCACCTAGACATAGTGGTAGACAAAGGAAGATAAAGAAGTTTTGAAGGCACACAGGTGGCATGGGTGTACAATCATTGTATATAGTCCTGGCACTTGAAAATATATGTTCATATGCACTTTTTGGAGGTATCCTGGATTCCATCTTGCTGAGGGCATTTAAAGGTGTAGAATTTGGGCCCCCATCAAAGACCGATAATAAACTTCTATAGATTCACTTCTTCCACATTATCAACATAGTGATGACTCAATAATCCCACATTTGGGATGATTTGATGATAAATGTGGGTTGATTAGGAAAAGCAAGCATGGATTTCCAAAAGGGAAATCGTGTTTAACTGGTTTGCTAGAGTTTTTGAAGAGATAACAGAGAGGGTTGTTGAGGGTAATGCTGTTGATGTGATATACATGGACTTTCAAAAGGCATTCGATACAGTGCCGCACAAAAGGCTTGTGAGAAAAGCTATAGCTCATGAAATAAAAGGGACATTAGCAATATGGATACAAAATTGGCTGAGTAATAGGAAACAGAGGGTAACGGTCAATGCATATTTTTTGGGCTGGAGGAAGGTTTGTAGTGGAGTTCCCCAGGGTCGGTATTGGGGCCCTTACTTTTCCTGATACATATTAATGAATTAGATCTTGGTGTGCAGGGGACAATTTCAAAGTTTGCGGATGATTCAAAACTTGGAAACATTGTAAACTGTGAGGAGGACAGTATAGAACTTCAGAAGGACATAGACAAGTTGGTGGAATAGGCAGATAGGTGGCAGATGAAGTTCAATGTGGAGAAGTGTGAGGTGATTCATTTTGTTAGGAAGAACATGTAGAATCAATATAAAATAAGGGGTACAATTCTTAAGGATGTGCAGGAGAGAGAGACCTGGGTGTATATGTACATAGATCATTGAAGGTGGCAGGACAGCTGGAGAGAACAGTTAATAAAGCATACAGTATCCTGGGCTTTATTAATTGGTGCATAGAGTACAAGAGTAGGGAGGTTATGCTGAGCTTATTTATATAAGACACGGGTTAGACTTCAGCTGGAGTATTGTGTACAGTTCTGGGCACCACACTATAGGAAGGATGTGAATGCGTTGGAGAGAGTGCAGAAGAGGTTTACAAAAATGATTTCAGGGATGAGAAACTTGAGTTATGAAGATAGGTTGGAGAGGTTGGGACTGTTCTCCTTGGGAAGGAGAAGGCTAAGAAGAGATTTGATAGAGATGTTCAAAATCATGAGGGGGCTGGATACAGTAGATAGGGAGACACTATTCACATTGGTCAAGGGATCGAGAACAAGAGGGCACATATTTAGAGTGATTTGCAAAAGGAGCAAATTTGATGTGAGAAAATACTTTTACACACAGTGAGTGGTTCGAATCTGGAATGCATTGCCTGGAAGTGTGGCGGAGGCAGGTTCAATCGAGGCATTCAAGAGGGCAATAAATGATTATTTGAATAGAAATAACGTGCAAGGGTATGGGGAAAAAGCAGGAGAATGGCACTAAGTTTATGATGCTCATTTGGAGAGCCGGTGTAGACATGATAGGCTGAATGGCCTCCTTTGCTGTAAAAATTCTGTGGGTCGGGTTTTCCGTTTAGCAGGTGCGCGCTTTTGGCAGGCCCCGGAGCGGCTGGGGAACAGACCGCTGACTGCGATCAGCCCCCAGCCACGAATTCACGCTGGCTGGCCAATTAACGGCCAGCCAGCATGAAACGCGTGCTGAAAGGCTCAGCGCTGCCAGGGCAGGAGGAGGGCGAGTGCTGAAGTCAACGCAGGCGCATGGGAGTGCTCACAGAAAACTTCTTGAAGGTGGAGAGTTGCCTCAGGGAGCTGAAGACCTGGGGCAACCTAAAATAAAGGTCACAGAAACCAGAAAAAAAGTGTCCAAACTGCATAATCAGTCACCTGAAAATCTTGGTAATGAAAATGCTGCGCACAGAAAATTATTTTTATTTTAATTTATCATGGAAACCTCATTCCGCCCGTGGATGAGGTTCCCTATAAAATGCAAAGGCTGCCTGGCTGATTTGCCCTCCTGCTAACCGTAACGTTGGATGGGCAATGAAAAATCTCTATTATGTGTGCCGTTAATGGGCTTAATTGCCCTCTAATTGTCGGCAGGTGCATTTCCGAGTTTAGCGTGCACCCGCCGACCGAAATATCACGCAAGTGCGCATTAACACGTGCTATTTTACGCTTGAGTGGGCCGGGCGCACATGCACTTGCTCAGTGAAAAATTCTGCCCTGTGATTCTGTGATGTGCACGATTAAGCGCTGGCCACCATTTATGTGTGTGCTACTGGACACGCACCATGCAAGCCATTACTTGCAGCTTACCTTGTTCTGACCTCTGAAAATGTGTTCAGCGAGATCATTGCGGCTCCTGCTACTGTTGCCCTGATATGACTTGCGGGTGGATTTTACAAGTACTCAAGGGGAGTTAAAGCTGCTGTGTGAGTGCCAAGGAACACTGTAGATGCAGTTTCAGTGGTGAAGCTCTGCACTGTCTTCTTAATAGTAGAAAACTAAAGGCTTCCCTACATGTCTGGAGAAAGCTGTAGTGGGCATGTCCAATCATTAATGACCTTCCTTGGTGATTTGTCATTTTGAGCTAACATGCATTTGAAGGCTGCAAGTAAGGAGGCAACAGACAATTTAACCTTGACTGCAAAAGGGATTTAAGTGTAGGTTTCAAGAGGTGTTTGTGCAATTGACTGAAGTCTTTGTCAAACCACACATGGAGATTTGTTTGGCCTGCTTGTCTCTTTATCAAAGGTTGTTGTAGACCTCGCATAATGGGTTAGCGATAAAAGTGCATCGGACATCATTAAAGGACTGGGGTTTTTGTCCATGAGATGAGAGAGAATAGAGTGGGCATGTGTTCTGGACTGTGCCGGGAATGAGGCTACCCATGTGAAGCATCAACAGCTCTAATAGGGCTCTGCAAGGTTCATGTAGGAAAGATATTTACCTTGGCTGGAGTGTCTACAATGACAGATCAGTCTTTCACAAATGCTAAGGCCATCTAGAACTGAGACTTGTAGGAGTCTCTGCGATTGGAAGTTCCAGAGTGGTTGCTACTCAACAACTCATAGTGCAGGTGAAGCACTCTCTGAGTAGGCTCCAAAGTAACCTGGAAACTTTTAAGCAGTTCACTGTGGGCGAGCAGTGATCGGGAGGCAGGAACATGATTTTCCCTGCTCAATCTGCATGGAGGATCAATCTGAGGGCCCAAATGGTGTTATCATATTGCTCCCCGCTGTGGACCCATCTATCTGATTCTGCCTGAAAGAACTTTCTGCCAGTCCTTCCCTCATTTGGGAGCAGGTTTGAGGGTGACATGAGCGCATCCCTGCCGATTTGGTTAGATATTAGAGTAGAAGTCAATTAGATTTGATATTGCTTCCAAGTTGCCATGCAGAAGGACTTTATGAGGGCATGGGTGAAATCTCAATTTGACGTACAGGTACCTGAAGTAATGGGAGAACAAAGTGCTGTGCAGTTTCTAATGGGCACATTTAACATCAGGACTTTGTATATCAGCAGGCACATGTAATGGATCTTTTTTTTATTATTTATTCATGGGACGTGAGCTTCGCTGGCTGGGCCAGCATTTATTGCCTATCCCTAATTGGCCTTCAGAAGGTGGTGGTGAGCTGTCTTCTTGAACCGCTGCAGCCCATGTGGTGTAGGTACACTCACAGTGCTGTTAGGAATGGAATTCCAGGATTTTGACCCAGCATCAGTGAAGGAACAGCGATATATTTCCAAGCCAGGATGATGAGTACTTGGAGGGGAACTTCCAGGTGGTGGTGTTCCTATCTATCTGCTGCCCTTGTCCTTCTAGATGGTAGTGGTCTTGGGTTCGGAAGGTGCTGTTGAAGGAGATTTGGTGAATTCCTGCAGTGCATCTTGTAGATGGTACACACTGCTGCTACTGTTCGTCGGTGGTGAAGGGAATGAATGTTTGTGGATGTTGTGCCAATCAATTGGGCTGCTTTGTCCCGGATGGTGTGAGGCTTCTTGAGTGTTGTGGGAGCTGCACTAATCCAGGCAAGTGGGGAGTATTCCATTACACTTCTGACTTTTGCCTTGTAGATGGTGGATAGGCTTTGGGGAGTCAGGAGGTGGGTTACTTGTCGCATGATTCCTAGCCTCTTGTAGCCACAGTATTTATATGGCTAGTCCAGTTCAGTTTCTGGTCCATGAGTAGCCCCTGGGATGTTGACAGTGGGGGTTCAGTGATGGTAATGCCATTGAACATCAAGGGGTGATAGTTGAATTCTCCCTTGTTGAAGATGGTCATTGCCTGACACTGTGTGGTGCGAATGTTACTTGCCACTTGTCAGCCCAAGCCTGTATATTGTCCAGGTCTTGTTACATTTGGACATGAACTGCTTCAGTATCTGAGGAGTCACAAATGATGCTGAACATCCCCGCTTCTGACCTCATGATGGAAGGAAGGTTATTGATGAAGCAGCTGAAGATGGTTGGGCCTACGACACTCTCATGAGGAACTCCTGCAGTGATGTCCCAGAGCTGAGATGACTGACCTCCAAGAACCACAACCTCCCTTTGTGCTAGGTATGACTCTAACCAGTGGAGAGTTTTCGCCCTGATTTCCATTGACTCCAGTTTTGTTAGGGCTCCTTGATGCCACACTCTGTCAAATGTGGTCATGATGTCAAGGGTAGTCACTCTCACCTCACCTCAGGAGTTCAGCCACTAGCAGGGCAGACATTAGTAGTGCAGTTTAATTGAGCTATCATAAATCAAGGTACATTGGAATAAAGTAAAACGTCTGTAACCAAAAAGTAGCTGGGGCCTTCCTGCCAGCAGAGGATAGAAAATCATATAGTAAAGGAAATGTCTTGGCATCTCACTTTGCCTGGAATCTGTTAGCTTTCAGATTGTCACGGTCCTGTCTGGCATGTCATACCCCTGCAATGCTCTTTGCATGTGGCCTGACGATATCCTGGTTCTTGTCAGCTCCACCCTGTCACTATCCTTGTTAGAGGAGATATCATGGTACTCCATGTCTCCCTCAGCCAAGACATCCCCTCTTTGTAGCTTGAGGTTGTGCAGGGCACAGCAGGCAATGATGATCCAGGACACTCTCTATGGTGAGTATTGAGAGCTCCATCTCTCAATGGAGTCATCCAAACATATGAATCTAATCTTTAGCAGGCCTATCATCTGCTTAATCATGGACCTTGCAGAGGCATGTGTGGCATTAAATCTCTCCTCATTAGCACTCTGTGGACGGCAAGCAGACATCATCAGCCAGGTCTTCTGGGGGTATCCCTTATCCGCAAGGAGACTGCTCTGCAATCACCGAGGTCCTTCAAAAACCTGTATCACTTGGGAATGGGTCAGAATACATGCGCCGTGAAAGCTCCCAGGGAACTGAGCACAAACATGCAGGATTTGCCTTCTGTGATCACATATCAGCGGTACGTTCAAAGAGTAGAAACCTTTCCTGTTGATGAATATGACTGGCTGTTGCCAGAGAACTCTTAAGGCCACATGTGTGCAGTCAATTGCCCCTGCACTTGCTGGAAACCTCTGATTGCTGCAAAACCCAATACTTTCTGGATCCGGTTGGAATTGTACAAATTGGTGTGCCCTCCTGAACAGTGCATCTCCTGGATGCACTGGTGTGTCACTGACTGGGAGATTCCACACAGGGCCCCAGACAGCCTTGGAAGGAGTCACTGGCAAAGAAGTTGAAGGCTGCAGTGACCTTTAATGCCACTGACATGGGATTGCCTCCAAGACCTTACGGCTGCCGGTCACTGTGGAGAAGTTGGCAGATCTGAGTAACCACGTTTCAGGACATTCTAAGACGGCTTCAGCATTGCTTTTCGCTAATCTGTAGATTAAAAGGGAGGCAGAGAGAAAACGGAATTATAGAGAGTCAGCCTGATGTCGGTAGTGGGGAAAATTCTAGAGTCCATTATAAAAGATTTAATAGCTGAGCACGTGGAAAACAGTTGCAGAATCGGACAGAGTCAGCATGGATTTATGAAACAGAAATCATGCTTGACAAATCTATTGGAATTTTTCGAGGATGTAACTAGTAGAGTTGATGAGGGGGAGCCAGTGGATGTAGTTTATTTGGACTTTCAGAAGGCTTTCGACAAAGTCCCCCATAAGAGATTGGCATGTAAAATTAAAGTGCATGGGATTGGGGGTAGTGTATTGAGATGGATAGAAAACTGTTTGGCAGACAGGAAACAAAGAGTAGGAATAAACAGGTCTTTTTCCGAGTGGCAGGCAATGACTAGTGGGGCACCGCAGGGATCGGTGCTGGGACCCCAGTTATTCACAATATATATTAATGATTTAGATGAGGGAACTAAATGTAATATCTCCACATTTGCAGATGACACAAAGCTGGGTGGGAGGGTGAGCTGTGAGGAGGATGCAGAGATGCCTCAGTGTGATTTGGACAAGCTGAGTGAGTGGGCAAATGCATGGCAGATGCAGTATAATGTGGATAAATGTGAAGTTATCCACTTTGGTAGCAAAAACAGGAAGGCAAATTATTATCTGAATGGCTACAAATTGAGAGAGGGGAATGTGCAACGAGACCTGGGTGTCCTCGTACACCAGCCATTGAAGGTAAGCAGGTGGTAAAGAAGACAAATGGTATATTGGCCTTCATAGTGAGAGGATTCGAGTACAGGAACAGGGATGTCTTGCTGCAATTGTACAGGGCCTTGGTGAGATCACACCTGGAATATTGTGTGTAGTTTTGGTCTCCTTATCTGAGGAAGGATGTACTTGCTATAGAGGGAGTGCAATGAAGGTTTACCCAACTGATGGCGTGACTGACATATGAGGAGAGATTGAGTCGATTAGGATTATATTCTCTGGAGTTCAGAAAAATGAGGGGGGATCTCATAGAAACTTATAAAATTCTAACAGGACTAGACAGGGTGGATGCAGGAACGATGTTCCCGATGGTGGGGGAGTCCAGAACCAGGGGTCACAGTCTGAGGATATGGGGTAGACCATTTAGGACTGAGATGAAGAGAAACTTCTTCAGCCAGAGAGTGGTGAGCCCATGGAATTTGTTACCACAGAAAGTAGTTGAGACCAAAACATTGTATGTTTTCAAGAAGGAGTTAGATATAGCTCTTGGGGTGAAAGGGATCAAAGGGTATGGGGAGAAGGCAGGAGCAGGCTATTGAGTTGGATGATCAACCATGATCATAATGAATGGCGGAGCAGGCTCGAAGGGCCGAATGGCCTACTCCTGCTACTAGTTTCTATGTTTCAATAAGTACACCGCCTATGACATACTCATGTTTGGGCCGATGCTTGTCTTGTATTAGACCCTGATCAACAGTATCCTAGACTTCTTGAGGCCCTGATGCTTCTTGTTGCTCAAGCTGTTGCTCCTCCTGGCTCTGTTCCAACCTACGATAGGTCCTCCACTCTTCTGGATGAGAGCCAGTAGACAGGCAGAGTTGCCTGGAGCCTACGTCATCTAGGCCTCAGTGGATCTGTGAACGAATAGAAATAATAAATCTATTGAACATATTCTTTATAGGCTTGCTTCCATCTCAGAGCCACCAAGCTAGTGCTAAGCACTGTGCCTGACTTTCATCTAGTCACGGCATCTCCAAACCACCCCTTTTAGGTGAAGGACATCCTGGAGGACTAGAGATGGGTGTTCCTCCTGTTTGTACATGACTGTGCAAGAAGACATTGCTCTTTGACCATGGTGATGAGAGCCATGAGTAGAACACTCCCTCTGACATTATTCAACTTGCCTCCACTACCCTTGAGACTCTATAGAGAGACCATTGCCTTGGCAGTATAGAAAGACTTACACATGAGCCCTTGTCAGTCATGACGATTCACGGTGAAGATGGAAGTTTGGAGGTGGGAGTTTGCTACTATCCACCAGCCGTGCCTCTTTGAGGAATCCACCTCCATCCCCCCACTCCATCTTTGCCTCTGACAGCAGCAGATGGCACAGAATGAACTGCAGCTCCTGACATAGCTGGGATCTTGATACTATGAGATCCATGGGTCAGGAGCAAATTTGCTGTTCAGTGGGCTTCACCATGGAGAGGACAATACAACCAAGCATGGTTGTCATCCAATTGCCTCATGATTATTAGGGAGTCCTTTTGATCAGCCAATTGTGCTCACCTTGAACTCCATCCACCTGAAAAGACCATCCTCTCACTTCGAGATATTGCAGCGTTACATTGACTACGTTGCATAGGGGAGAATTGCAAAATGGTGTGTGTAGCATTTGAGATTCACATCACAGCCTTCTACCCTCCTGCTGCCACTCACCAATGCCCCATCACCCTTGAGGCACCCAATGTAACCATTCGTCTCCCCTCAGTCATCCTTGAACTTCCCCCCATTATTCTTGCATCTAATGCCATCAAACTTTACATGCCTCCCTCCCCTCTGAGTCTACACCCATTACCACCCTACACTCACACTGACCCTGACTCCTCTCCCATCATCTAACCCACTTGTTTTGTCTGTTTCTGTGACCCTTTCATGAAAACTTCACCTCCTCAACTATGGCCCTGGACCTGGAACTGCCACCCTACCACATCCCACTCCCCCCTTTCACTGTGACTGATCCCCCTGCTTCCTAGTACTCTCAGTTCAATGCTCAGGACCCCACAATAGTCAGCACCGACCCTGTCCTCTAGGGCCATCTCTTTACCACCATCCCTGCCCAGGTATCCCCACTGCACCCAGCCACAGGACCCCCAGACCCACCCTTCCCTCCATCCCATTCACTGCATCCTCGCATTCCCTTGTTGCCTCCCCACTTGGCCTGGACCGTCTTTCTTCCTTCCCCAGCCAGCCTCCCTCCCTTCACCTGACACCTTCCCTTCCTACCCCTGACAGTCTGTGTCCCTTATCTATACAGCCTCTCTCCCTTCCCCTCTGAGCCTACCCCTGTGTCCAGCCTCCAATCCACCCTACCCCCTCCCCCATCCTTTGCCTGCCTCCCTTGTCTAGCCTCCGCTCCACCCTTCACCCTACCCAACTTCCACCCTAGGCCTGCCTCCTGTACCTAGCCTTTGTACATCTTGTCCTCCTGGCACCCGATCTGAGTCAAGAGGCTGAGATTTATGAGCAGTCCACAAGAAGACCAAAGCAATGGCTACTCACCTTGAATCATGGAAGAAATCAAGCTCGCCAGGTGCACACCACTTATCTTGAGTCATGAATGCGAACGTTCCAATTTCTGGCTGCTGGGGAACTTAATTTGGAGGGGGAACTTAATTCCGGCAAGGTGGCATTGTATTTAACAAGCTGATGCATGCAAAAGGGCTTCCTGACATTGTTTGTTAGGAAACTCAACCTGCCTTTAACCCACCTTTAAAATCTCAAGAACAGAATTCCCAGAGTTCATCCTGCCTCCAGGAATCAGATTGTTAGCCTCCTGCCAAATTAAGTTGCCCCACCTACCAAGCTTCCAGTTGCTGGTGAAACAGAAGATTCTGCCCTCTATATCTCTCTTTTCTTTTGAGCTGTGTTTCCTCTCTGGCTAGTTTTCACGATAAAGATAGGTAAATGTTTTCTGAATCTTGTGGTGTCCCTTGCACTAGTTGTTGCAAGCAGTTTTGAACTTTGAAGTTTCCAGGTACACGGTGAAGGATTCCTTCACATTTGCGAGGACAGTATGAGACTTGCATATTGATAGCAATAATGTGCCCATGTGCTTATTTGACATTACTAGCCTTTTCACCAGTCTTCCACTTAAGGAAGCCATAGATATTTGTGCTGCAGCACTATATCATAGTGATCTAGACCCGCCACCATTGCGTGAATCAGTATTCATTGAGCTCATGAACTCGGCAACTCACCCAGTTGATTTCAGCTTTAACAACACCATGTGTGCCCAAGTAGTTGGTGTAGCCATGGGATCCCCTCCAGGTCTAGCTCTTGCAAACATCTTTGTCGAGTTCCATGAGAAACCTGTCTTCGATGGAATGACATCTAACCTACCACTTGCATATTTCTGATATGTGGATGATACGTTTGCTTTATTTAAATCCATAGAAGCAGTTAATAATTTCCTTACATGTCTTAATGGGCTCCATCCTGCATTCAAATTTATCTTTGAAACGGAGCAGTCAAATGAACTCCCCTTCCTTGATGTACTAGTTGAGAAATCTTCCAGGTGATTCTCTAACACAGTCTACCACAAGCCTTCCTTCACTTTATTTGGGATTCTTATAGTTCCATGTGCTGCAAGATTGGCCTTATCGGCAACCTCATAAATAAGGCCAAAGCCATTTGCTCACCCTGCAAGCTTGATGCTGAAATAGGGCATATCAAGGGCATCCTGCAGGATATTGGCTACCCTTATCATTTTGCACTTTATATAGTGCAAACTCATGAATGGGCCTAAGACTGTCACGTTCGGCCCTGAAAAGTGCCCAGCCTCCCTCAAGTTATCCTGGAAGGGCAAGGCATCTAAAAGATTTGAGCAACAGGTGAAGCTAGCTGTTTCACGCTGCTTCTATGAAGTAGCAACACAAGTGGTACTCGCCACTACCAGGATGCTGCCATCAAGCCAAAAGATGTCTTACCTATCACACAAATGAGTAATGTGATATATGAACTTCAGTGCCAGTGTGATGCTAGGTATGTAGGCCATACATCTCAAAGACTGGCGGATTGTATCAAACAGCATGTCCCTTTCACTGTTTGCAACGGGCAAGGTTCAGATCATACCCAACCAGCTGTGCTTGCAAACCTCAAAACACAGTGTCTAACATTAGACGTGACTCCATGATTGGACAACATTTGCTAAATAATCCTCAGTGTGCTAAAATTATACTAGTTACCAATTAAGATTGCCAGTCAGGCTTGCATTTCCGTGTACTATAAGCTACATATATTAATACACAGGGCCTTGTTCTTTGCAGACAGAGAGAACATGTACACAAGTTGCACCTGTTTCAGCCAAACAAAGTAAGTAATAGCCATTCACTGGTTCATTCCTCAGGGCAATGCCTTGATCAATCAGAGTCAAGCTACCTGGTTTACAATTTCAGACAATGCTTGGCAGTTAACTGTCAGTCACCATCAATGGTGAATTCTCCATGGCAATGCCCCTACCATTCAGAGTTCACTTGCCAACCAATCAGCACTCCCCTTTCATATGATATAAAGTTGTTGCTTCCCTTGATATTTGTATTCTTGCAATTGCCCTGATGAGTGCAAGACAAAAAGCTTAATCAAAATGTCTTTTTTCAGAAATACACAAATACTTTATCTACTGAAATCTGAGCTGGTACTCCCTGAAATCTACCACAGCATGAAGCCACTAGGTTTAATTTATATTTTATATTTACTCTGAGCAGGACTTTTTTGGATGGCAGGTCTTCCAGCCCTCACTTGGGCTGCAGTCCTGCCTCAGAGCTGCTGGGTAAACTAATTGGCTGGGACCCCTGTAGTGCCAGCAGCACTATTGGCAACAGTGGCCAGCACTGGGATTACAAGCAGTCCCCAGATACAGTGGGAAGAATTTTCTCCCTGTTGGGGGGGAGGGGGGTGGTGGTGGTGTTGGGTGGCAGCCCAATTAAGGTCCACCCAGCATGATAACACCATGCGTCATTTTACGCCTCGGCGGGCAGGCCCTGCCTCGCTCACCGAGCCGAAGATTGTGCCCTATGTCTAAGTTCAGGACCAGATAAGTGTGGGTGGTCTCATGGTGGCAGGGGAGGGGAGGAGAGAGGAAGCCCTGAAGGGAGGGGTGGGGAGGGAGAGGGATTGGTGATCTTGATGGAGAACCTGGAGGGGGGTGGTGGGGAATGGAGCACCTGCTGGTGGGCAGAACTTTGATGAGTAGGCTTCACCCAGTGTAGAAATGAGTCCCATGAGGGAGGCAAACCCCTCCTTTTGTCCTAGGTCTCCCCTGCCCCCCCTTGTAAAATTGCATACAGGTCGGGGCACACAGGAGCCCCCCCACACCTGTGGAGGACTATAATTCTGGCCCCTATGTACTAACACAAATAAAAAAGAAAGCCCTTACATTTATACAACACATTTCAGAACCTCAGGATATCTCAAAACTGCCATCAAACCAATGAAGTACTTTGAAGAATAGTGACTGTTGCATTGTAGGTAATATGGGTGCCAATTTGCGCACAGCAAGGCCTTAAAAACAGCATTGTGGTAATGACTGGTAATCTGTTTTGATGATGTTGGCTATGTGTGATAACATAGTATTCAATCCTGATGTCTTCATTCACGTCTGCCTGTAGTTACATGGGAGCCTGGCTATGAGCTGGGAGACAGCAGGCTGGGGCCAGGTTGGGGAGAGCATCATGGAGCTGACCTGCTTAAAACTGAATAGCCTGAATATTCCCTCAGCTAAAGAGCAGTAGGGCCTGGAGCCACAGGGAAAGGCAGGGACTAGGGTGATACTTAGGGAGGGAGTGATCAGAGCTAAAGAACTGAGGAAGAGACTATGTAGTTAGAATATTTGTGACCGTTGTTTTTTAAGGCCAGGGTGCAAGGAAGCCAGCAGAACAGAACCCCAGTAGGTGGGCTTCAATGTGAGGGAGCAGAATCAGAGCTGAGCTAAAAAGTGTGTAAATCATCTTGTCCCGCACTTATATACTCTTCATCAAATGGCACCTACTGCCAACTTTTCTTGTGATATTGTAACCAATAGCAAATAAATACTCGCAACTTGCAGGGGAGGCAGTGGCATAGTGGTAATGTTGCTAGATCCAGAGGCCCAGGCTGATGCTCTGGGGACATGGGTTTGAATCCCACCATGGCAGCTGGTGGAATTTAAATTCAGTTAATAAACCTGGAATTAAAAAGATTATCTTGGTAATAGTGACCATGAAACCATTATGGAAAAACTCATTTGGTTCACTAATGGCCAATATTTGATTCCAGATTCACAGCAATGTGGTTGACTCTTAACTGCCCTCTGAAATGGCCTAGCAAGCCAACAATTATATCATAAACCGCTACAAATTGGAATGAAATCGGACAGATCACCTGATGTGCCAAAACTGACAGACCATTCAGACTCACGGAATGTCCCAGCCACCGCCATCACCACCCTTGGGTGTGTCCCACCTACAGGAGAGACCCACCAGAGGTGGTGGCACAGTGGTATACAGTCAGGAGGGAGCTGCCCTGGGAGTTCTCAGTATTGACTCTGGACCCCATGAAGGCTTGTGGCATCAGGTCAAACATGGGCAAGGAAACCTCCTGCTGATTCCACCTTTTACCCTGTTCCCCACCCCTCAGCTGATGAATCAGTACTCCTCCATGTTGAACACCACTTGAAGGAAGCACTGAGGATGGCAAGGGCACAAAATGCACTCTGGTTGGGGGACTTCAAAGAGTGGCACAGTAGCACCATTATTGACTGAACTAGCTAAGTCCTAAAGGACAGATCTGCCAGACTGTGTCTGTGGCAGGTGGTGAGGGAGCCAACAAGGGGGAAAAACCTATGTCCTCACCAATCTACCTGGCGCATATGCATCTGTCCATGACAGTATTGGTGGGAGTGACCGCACCACATAACAGTCCTTGTGGTGACAAAGTCCTCTCCTCACATTGAGAATACCCTCCATTGTGTTGTGTGGCACTGTCACCGTGCTAAATGGGATAGATTTTGAACAGATGTAGAAACTCAAAACTGGGCATCCAAGAGGCGCTGTGGGTCATCAGTAGCAGCAGAATTTTATACAACTGTAATTTGTAATCTCATGGCCTGGCATATCCCTTACAAGCCATTATCATCTGGCTAGGGGATGAACCCTGGTTCAATGAAGAATACAGGAGGGCATGCACCAGGCAAACCTAAAAATTAAATATCAACCTGGTGAACCAACAATACTGGACTACTTGCATGCCAAACAGTGAAAACAGCATGTGATAGACGGAGCTAAGCGATCCCAGAACCAACGGACCAGATCTAAGCTCTGCAGTCCTACCACATGCAGTCATGAATGGTGGTAGACAATTAAATAACTCACAGGAGGAGGAGGCTCCATAAACATCCCCATCCTCAATGATGGGGAAGCCCAGCATATCAGTGCAAAAGTCAAAGCATTTGCAACAATCTTCAGCCAGAAGTGTCAATTGGATGATTTATCTTGGCCTCCTCCTGAGGTCCACAGTGTCACAGATGCCAGCCTTCAGCCAATTTAATGCACTCCATGTGATATCAAGAAGGGACTGAGGGCAAAGGCCCTCATGGGCCCAACAGCATTCCAGCAATAGTACTGAAAATTTGTGCTCCAGAACTAGCTACACCCTTAGCTAAGCTCTTCCAGAGCGCCTGTCATCAACCTGGCAATATGGAAAACTGGCCAGGTATGTCCTGTCCACGAAAAGCAGGTCAAATCCAATCTGGCCAATTACTGCCCCATCAGTCTACTCTCGATCATCAGAAAAGTGATGGAAAGTGTTGTCAACAGTGCCATCAAGCAGCATCTTCGCAGCAATAACCTGCTCCCTAATGCTCAGCCACTCAGCTCCTGGCCTCATTACAACCTTAGTCCAAACTTGGACAAAAGAACTGAACTCAAGAGGTGAAGTGAGAGGGACTGCCCTTGACATCAAGGCAACATTTAACTGAGTGCCCTTGACATCAAGGAGCCCTAGGAAAATTGGAATCAGTGGGAATCAGGGGGTAAACTCTCCATTGAGCCATACCTAGCACAACGGAAGGTGTTTGTGGTTGTTGGAGGTCAACCATCACAGTCCCAGGACATCACTGCAGAAGTTCCTCAGGGTGTGTCCTAGGCCCAACCATCTACAGCTGTTTAATCAATGACCTTCCCTCCATCATAAGATCAGAAGTGGGGTTGTTCGCTGATTATTGCACAATATTCAGCACCATTCATGGCTCCTCAGATGCTGAAGAATTCCATGGCCATATGCAGCAAGACCTGGAAAGCGTTCAGGCTTCAGCTGATAAGTGACAAGTAACATTTGGACCACACAAGTGCCAGGAAATGACCACCTCCAACAAGAGACAATCTAAGATAAAAGCAAATTACTGCAGATGCTGGAATTCTGAAACAAAGACAGAGAATGCTGGAAAAACTCAGCAGGCCTAACAGCATCTGTGGAGAGAGAAACAGAGTTAACGTTTTGAGTCTGTATGACTCTAACCATTGCCCCTTGACATTCAATGGCAATACCATTGCTGAATTCTCCACTATCAACACTCTGAGGATTACCATTGACCAGACATGGCACTGGACTAGCCTATAAATACCGTGGCTACAAATAAGGTCAGAGACTGGGAATTCTGCACCCCTGACTCCCCAAAGCCTGTCCACCATCTACAAGGCACAAGTCAGGAGTGTGATGAAATACTCTCCACTTAGCTGGATGAGCGCAGCTCCAGCAACACTGAAGAAGCTTGACACCATCCAAGACAAAGCAGCCCACTTGATTGGCACCCCATGCACCAACTTCAATATTCACTCCCTCCACCACCACTGATGCACAGTGGCAGCAGTGTGTACCATCTATAAAATGCACTGCAACAACTCACCAAGGCTCCATCGATTGCACTTTCAAAATCTATGATTTCTACCACCTAGAAGGACAAGGGCAGCAGATGCATGGGAACACCATCACCTGCAAGTTCCCACTAAGCCACAAACCATCCTGTCTTAGAATTAAAAACAAAAAACTGCGGATGCTGGAAATCCAAAACAAAAACAGAATTACCTGGAAAAACTCAGCAGGTCTGGTAGCATCGGCGGAGAAGAAAAGAGTTGACGTCAGTTCTGTTGAAGGGTCATGAGAACTCGAAACGTCAACTCTTTTCTTCTCCGCCGATGCTGCCAGACCTACTGAGTTTTTCCAGGTAATTCTGTTTCTGTCTTGGAATTATATCACCTTCCTTCACTGTTGATGGGTAAAAATCTTGGAATACTCTCCCTACCGGCATTGTGGGTGTACCTACACCATAGGGACTGCAGCAGTACAAGAAGGCAGCTTACCACCACTTTCTCAAAGACCATTAGAGATGGCCAATAAATGCTGCCCTAGCCAGTGACACCGACATGCTATGAAAGAAAAAAAAACTAGGATATTTAATTCTTCTATGATTATGTGGTGTATGAATGTTGGCAGCTTGCAAGTGGCATAGTGATGCCTCTTGGTTGTTTGTAGTTTAATCCAGATATGTAACATCTAATTCTTCTATCCTAAGTGATTTGCCTTTGCGTTGAATAAGGGTTTCACTGGCTGTTGAGAGTCTGGCCTAATTTGAATAGCTTTATATCTCTCTTGTTTTGTAAGGGGGCTATACCTCATTATTTTAGAAAATATTATTTTTAAACTTTCAACTGACTGGAAACTTTGCAATTCAAACTGAGACAGAGACAACTGCTTAAAATTCCAAAGTGAAGTTGAGCAACAAACAAATTACTGTCATGGGATTATGAAGAGAGAGACGTTTTCTGTAATCCAGACACCTATCGAAACTTGTAGCTGTCTAAGGAATAGACATTAAAAATGCAAAGTACTGATTATTGAAACAATGGCTGCCACAGACAGATACACCCAGAACCTCGTGGAAACACACAATGGGTGAAGTATTTTAAAGAAAGGCTACCCAGCCACTGGGGAGAGATTGTAAGTGACAAAAGCAGTATCAAAAAAGTCTTCAACAGAAGAAACAGGCTGAAGGCTGCTCTTTCTCGCTCTCTCTCTTTTGGACTAAGTATGTCATCTGGTTTGAGAAGCCAACTTTACCAGAAACCTCCCAGTAAAATGAAATCTTGTAATAATTGCAATATCTTCTACATCTGACCACACCCAAGAAACTAGCTAACCCAAATCGGCTGCAGTGCTTAAAATGTATGCCTCAAAGACAATCTAAAGATGCTTAACCATATATTCTTTTACCTTTTCTTATTGGACTCTTAACTCCCCTTTATTTTGATACCTGTGTGTGTGTGCCCAAATGACTGCATGAGGGCTAAATCCTTGATGTCACATTTTTATTATTTCTCGTGGATTTGGTGGGTATTACGTTTGCTCTTTCTTGACTCAAGAAAATCTTGTTTGATTGGCTTCTTATTACTCACAGCTTAAATAGTTAAATGCATCTTGATTTGAAAAAGGTATATCCTTGTGAAACTCTTCAGGTTTTCTATCCATATACACATGTTCTTTTTTGCCTAGTTTAAATAAACGAACCCACAACATGTTTACCCAATCCCTTATGAGTGATTGGTGCCTTTATATCATAAAAAAGCAACAGGAATATGCTCCTTTCCTTACAGTGACGCCTATCATGTGGGTAAGTACTGGATTAATACTAGCATTCAGCAAGAAGTTTAACATTAAGAAAATAGATACATTGTTCAGATTAAGAAGTGAGAATAGAGAACACATGAATTGCAGCTTCCATAACAAAACCTACTTTAGAGTATTTGGATAAGGTGAAACTGCGTTCATTAATACCACTCATTACCATGATTCATAAAAGAAAAAAAAAGGATTTGCAGTTATATACTGCCTTTCAGAATGGCCCAAAACGCTTTGCAACCAAAGCATTTTTGAAGTGTATTTATTATTGTAATGTAGGAAATGTGACAGCCAATGTGCACACAGAAAAATCCCCGACACTCAATGCGATAATGACCAGATAATCTGTTTGTGATTTTGGTTGAGGGAGAAATATAGGTTGGCCACTGGGGAGAGCTGCTGTGTTCTTCAAATAGTCCCAGGGATCTATTACTTCCACTTGAGAGTGCAGATAGGCCCTGAGTTTAAAGTGTCATCTGAAAGACAGCAACTCTGACAGTGGAGCACTCTTTTCGTACTACAGTTAAATGCCGCCCCCAGATTGTGTATTCTAGCTTCTGGTGTGGGATAACCTGTTAAGTCAGAGGCAAGAGGAGGGTGATGATTTGTCCTGTATTTTACGGGATTGTCCTGTAATTCCACCTTTTGCCCCATGTCTGGTTTGTTGGCTCCCCGGGACGCCATTTGTCACATACTTCTCGGACAGTGATGGGGAGACTGCTGGAGATCCTCTTCTTGCCATTACTCTTGTATCTTTGGTGTTTGCACATGTGTACTGTACGCTTGCACATGTGCTACCATCGATCCACTCAGCACGAGAATGACAGAAGATGAGGAGAAAGACTCAAGGGTGTCACTGGAAATAATTTGCTGAAAGAAAGCATTAAAACACTGACTTTTGTTTCCATTGTCTACAAAATCAACAGGAAAAATTATTAATATCCCTATCTTCCACTTGCTCAGAATTTAAACTTTACTTCAATCTTAATTTGCTTCTGTTTGTGTTCATCTCCCTGGCTCTGCCGACTGTTCTGCAAGCAACATTATTGGCTGCATTCAGACTCAGACTCAGCTGACCAGACTCGAGTCAGTTGTCCTATACCGAGTCCTGGCGCAGGTGGAGGTGGCGCCACCTGGAGCCAGGGCCAGGCTAGGCCCACACTGTAACCTGTTACCCCGTCCCACAGATGTTCGGAGTTGGGTCCGATCCTGTTAATTTTAATGGTGGATCCAGTCACCCTGAACTCTTGAAGCTGCCACACCGCAGCTGCCATAAGCCATTACACCCTCTCACTAAGTATTGCAGCCACTCATCTGCCTTCCTTCCTGATCACTGGATTATGTACCACTGCCTCCTCATCAATAACAGGTTAACAGCACAATTCAGGGGCGGCGGAGTCCCAGTCCCACTCGGTCTGGGAGAGAGGAGTGCGCGCTGCCGGTGTCTTGCTTTTGCCCCCACCCCCACCATTGCTACCTTTGCCTCAGGTTCACTCTAGGGGTGGAGGGGGAGCCTAGCTTCTCGCAGATACTACTACCAACAGGATCTTGGGACTCTAAATTAGGATTTTCTCTGAACTAAGTAACAGCTTTTTCCAAACCTTCCATCTATGCAAAAGTCAAACAGCAAACAATTAATGCAAGTGTAAAATAGGATGTTGTTGCCTGTGCTTGACTGGCCAAATTGCTCAGGCTAGAAGCCAGAGCAGATTAGTTTGAATAGCTTTTTAAAGTTAGCAGCAAAGTTTCATAACTGTGTGCTGACCCCAAATTACCTGCACGAAAGATCACTGGAGGTTGACTCATCCAGATTCCACCTCTTCTGTAAGGCATGTTGCTGTTAACATGATTTGTCTGTTACAATAATGGATTGAACTTTCATCATTTATAATAACTGATTAGTGTCTTAAATTGGAGACCAACAGCAGAGCAAAGAACAGGATATAGTATAAAGGTCTGGCACATATAGGGTTAAACTGGGACTGAGTTTGGTACTGCCCACTGATGTAAGAGAACACATTACACACACCCAGGGGTCAGTGTAGTTTTGGACAGAACTGTGTGCAGACCTAAGCAAGAAGACTGCTCCTAGCCTGTACCCTTTAATGTATATTTGTAAATAGTTCTAGTAGTTAATAAGGACTCACAATTAACCTGCTGAAGACTATGAAGACTTCATCAAACCGAGCAAATTGCAACCAACACCTCACAACACAGGAGTAGGCCATTCAGCGATTCAAGTATTCTGCCATTTAGTTGTATCATGGTCTATTTATATCTTAACTCTATCTGCCTTGGTTCTGTAAGCCTTAATACAACATAACAAAAGTCTATCATCCCAGTTTTAGAGCTTTCAATTGAGCTAGTCTCAGTGGCCTTTTGAGGAAAGAGCATTCTAGATTTCTGCTACTCATTGTGTGAAGAAATGCTTCTTGATTTCAGTCCTGGATGGCCTGGCTCAAATTTTCAGGTTATGCTTCCTTGTTCTGGAGTTGCCAACCAGAGGAAAAAATTTTTGTCTATCCACGCCATCAACTTCTTTAAATCATTTTGACCGTCTCAATTAGATCACCACTTAAAATGGTTAGAAGAGGAATTTGTAACCGCAGGAAGTGATTGAGGCAAATACCTTAGATGCTCTGAAAAGGAAACTAGTTGAGTACTTCAGAGAACATAGAAAAGAAAATATGCTGAAAGACTGAGATGAGACAGATGGAATGAGAGGAGACTCATGTAGCCTATGAATACCAGCACAGACTAGTTGGACAGAATGACCTGCCTTTGTGCTGTATATTCTATTTAATCCTATGCATAGTTTTAAAGTAAAGGCAACAGTTGGTTAAGGGCAAAGTCCAAGCTTTTTTCACCACCAAAGATTCTTCGGAAGCAGAAAATGTATCACTTTTTGAAGTGGCAATTGTATACGATACAGTGAAATATGGGGACTCATATTGCACAATGGATTGTTCCTTGGAACTGGGAATCCAGCTGTACTCTAATTCTTCTCTTGCTAAAAAAGGTCATGTGGACAGACAAAAGCAAAGCAACTTGTCACAAACATACTTCGTAAGTTGGTGTATCAAAGTTGGTATCACAGACAGAATCTATCTGCTCTCTTACTGTCTGCAATCAGTATGTTTTGTATGGAAAGCAATGTGTCTTACTGTTGGAGTGTGTATTCTAATAAAATAATTCAGCAGCAAGCTTTCATGAATAAAGTAAAGAAGGTTATTTATCCTCACACTTTACCTGATTTAATGCAATGTCACACATTCAGTTTCAATGGCATGCAAGTGTACACAAAGATTGGATATAGATCAAGATAGTGCACGTTTACAGATTACAGTTCATTCAGTCTTTGATTTACAATTTCTGGCCCCCCCCCACATGGCAAACCTTCAGTTTATTAAATGGATTCGATGATTTAAAGTTGAAGTTAAAATGAAAGACTCATAGTTGGCTGCAAAGCTCTTGTAGTTGAATATCTAGGAGATTGGTTCTCAGGTAAACTTTGAAACTGGAACAGGTTAAGTACTTTGGCTGCTTTTTCAGAGTCTGGTTCTCAGACTGGCTGATGATTCTGGTGGATCTGTTGGGCCCCAGGGTAATAAGGGTGCAGTCCCTGAAACCAGTTTTGATCACATGACCACTGGTTAATACTCCTGAAGCCCATCCTGTCTGATTTGGATGGGGGAGGCCATCATGATACAATGGTTGGGGGGGTGGTGTTGATGGTGGCTGTTGAGTTTAAATTTTCCCTTTTGTCCAGGATGAAGCATGGAGACGGGTTGCCTGGAAACTTTTAGGTGTTGGCCCATCCTTAAACAATGAGATTTGTGAATTCCATAAATGGCTGTGAAATACCCTCATCTATGTCTATGTTTAATTAAGTTGTTTGGTTCCTCCGACATGGAACAGAAACCCAACCCTGTATATATTTTAAAACTTTATCCTTATTACTATTTCTTATTTTTAAACTTGACATTTCTGCTGAACACAGGCAATTAAGATGGTTGACCTTCTGTCTGGAAATTATCCCCAGCAGTCCCCAGGACAAAATAATTCTCTTCTCATTTTCAGGAATGTCACACCTTGTTATGTCTAAGAAGCTTTTAACAGACCACCTGGAACTATACAGACCAATATCAAAAGGAGCTACAGGAATTCCATTTGCATTTGATAAGCCAATCTTGCTAGCAGAATCAAAAACGGAAACAGAAATACCTGGAAAAACTCAGCAGGTCTGGCAGCATCGTTGGAGAAGAGCACAGTTGACATTTCGAGTCCTCAAAAAACGTCAACTGTACTCTTCTCCACTGATGCTGCCAGACTTGCTGAGTTTTTCCAGGTATTTCTGTTTCTGTTTTTGTTTTGGATTTCCAGCATCAGCAGTTCTTTGCTTTTATTGCTAGCAGAATCCATGGATCTATTAAGACAATAGCTTACCAAACACCAGACCCCCAACACGAATGGCACCCCTCTCAACCCATCATGGTTGAGACAGTCCTGAAAACAAAGCCAAATTTCAGACATTGGATAAACATCCTTTGTTGAAGTCACTGTGAAGAAGGAAGGTCACATGGCCCAAGACTGTGGCCTTTTGAGCAGCTTAATATCACCTTTCTGAGCTGCGCTGCCAGTCTGCTGTTTAATATCCAACTGGCAGGCCAGACAGAAGCAAGCTTTGATTCCGTTGGACCACTGGCCTTTCTAACCTGATTCTACTGGAAGATTTCATATCATTGCCTATAGAACTGACACAACCTCTGCATGTCTACTTCATCTTGCGACATCAGCCTCACCTGAAAAGTGAATCTTACAGTACCATTTTCCAGCCAGCCGAACTTGAAACACTTACATGAAAGAAGTCCTCATTGGACTCTAACATTGGGACTCTGGAACTCATGTGAACCAATATTCAGTTTTTTTCTAAGGTCCTTGTACTGTAAACCTCCGTTCCTGTATTCCTTCCTTTATTGTGTGAATGCAGAGCAGGAAATTGAGATCACTCCTTTTCATGGGTGTTTTCTGAATGTGTAAAAGTAATCTGAGTTAATCCTAACTTGACACCCTTGTGTCCGGAACAAGGCATTCACCAGAGGCTTGATACTGTCTGTAGCCCAAATGCCAAAAGTCAGATGATTTGCCATAACCATCTTAACTGTTTGTTTGTGTCCAATTTTTAAAAGTACTGACTGAAAGTTCATAATATGACATGCCTTTACTGGACGTGACACTTGTTATCTGAACTGCAAGGTTCTGAGTCTGATTACCATGTTGCTCTTTTTTTGGTTGCAATGGACACCAATTAAAGGAAATAGAAAGATGCACCCAATTTGTGTACAGTACTGCACTGCCAAAGATGGATGTGTGCCCAAATTGCTAGACTTTCCTCATCATCCATTTTAATCTGCTGCGGATATTGCAGATCAAGTTCTGATAGCTCTGGAAAGCAAGGATTGGACTTCCAACAAGTGTCAGCTTTTTCAATTGATAATACCAATACCAATTTTGGGATTCATGACAGTGCACACGCAACACTTTCTGGAAAGAACCTAAAGCTTTTCAAAACTGGTTGCTTGGTTCACATTGTCAATAATGCATTCAAAGCAGATGTACATGAACAAGATGTTGACATCGATGCTATGGTGATGAAAATATAATGGTTACTTCTCTTCGGCGGTGCAATGTGTAAACCTCAAAGTGTTTGTACGGTTTGTTGATCTGGAATGGGTTGAGCTCATCAAGCATGTAGTTACACACTGGTTATCACAGGGAAAAGTTATGAATCATAATTTAAAAGTGTGGCCTAGTTTTGTTCTCATATTTCATCAGCATGGATTGTTCCAAGCACTTGCAAAGCCCTTGCAGTAAAAATGCTACACATCTTTCTGGGAATGCAATCAGCAGTTGTTAAATGGTGTCATGCACATAGAACTGAATTATTTTATTGAGTGAATGATTATCAAGGACTTCGCCCCCCCGCCCCATCCGGTTGAAGTGCCCCTTATTTTATTTCCTCAGAGTTAGTTGCACTGGGTGAGAGTGCTACCAACTGAGCCATGGCTGAACCTTGCAAGGGAACACAATGGGCAGAATTTTATGGCTGACATGTGGGTGGCAGAGCCCACACGTCAGCGCTTAAAATGTCGCGTGCTGATGTTGCACGAGCGTCCTGACGTCAGTGTGCAGCATTGCGATATTGAGGCAGGCGGGCATTATGAAGCACGACGTGGCCTGCCATTAATTAAAGGCTTTGTTAAGGCCCTTAACTCGGCAATAACTTGGCAATTGAAGCCAATTTTGAGGAGCCTGTGCGATCTTTGGCTCAGCGCACGGGCCCAATGGGAAGGTGGGTAACTGATTTTTTAACAAACCTCATCCACGGGCGGGATATGTGGGTTCAGACAGGTTGTTAATGTTTTATCTGAAGTATTTAATGCAGAAAGTAAATTTGCCTGTGTGATTGTCAGCAGTTTAGATCGACTTCCAATAGCTTTCTCCGTACTTTGAAGCTTCAGCTCACCAGTCTGCAGACAGTATTCTTTATCAGGCCTGCAGCTTTCCGGAGGCCTCTGTTTAGCCTGGGTATGGGTCCTGACCTCTTCACTGGAGGCAGCTCTTTTGAGGAGGAAGGGAGGGATAGAATAAGGTGGAGGTCAGGATTGGACAACCTGCCTCCAGGGGAGCCACCTTTGGGAGGCCAGGCACAGGCACAAGGGGCGCAGGGCCAAGAGGTTGTCCAAAGTGAAAAGGGCTGCAGAAGATGCCGCTATCCTGCTGCCAGAGTATACAGGCGGCAAAACAGCTACCTCAATATGACTGAGGTGTAGTGCTGAAGGAGGCTCCATCTGTTCATGGAGACAGTCAACGATATCTGTCAGATGATTGGCCCTGAGATCTCCCTTAACTGTGTGGGTGGACACCCCATGCCAGCGGCTCTGAAGGTCACAGTTGCCCTCTAATTCTATGCATCTGGCTCCTTCCAGGGCTCGGTGGGTGTCTCTTTGCAGTGTCTCCCAATCAGCTGTCCACACTTGTGTCAAGCAGTTTACAGACGCTCTGTTCAGATGGGTATTGACCATCATCCACTTCTGCTGTGACCAGGCAAGTCAGTTACAGCGAGCCAGAGGCTTCATGGCCATTGCTGGCTTCCCCGCATCCAGGGTGCAACAGATTGCACACATGTGGCCATCAAGGTGCCAGCAGGTGAGCCTAGTGCCTTTGCCAACAGGAAGGGCTTTCACTCCATGAAAGTGCAGATAGTGTGTGATCACGGGATGCAGATTCTGCAAGTTTTTGCAAGGTACCCAGGCAGCTCCCACGACGCCTGCACCCTCAGACACTCCCAGGTGCCGGTGCTGTTCAGTGCTCCGGCTCGGCTGGATGATTGCCCGGTGGGTGATAAGGGCTATCCCCTCAGAAGGTGGCTCATGACGCCTCTCCGCCATCCAAGAACAGAAGCTGAGGAGCGCTACAATAGGAGCCACAGCACCGCAAGGGCTGTGGTGGAGAGAGCCATCGGTCTCCTCAAGATGTGCTTCCGTTGCCTGGACTGCTCAGGGGGCGCACTCCAGTAACCCCCAGATCGAGTTTCTGTGATAGTGGTAGCATGCTGCGCTCTGCACAATCTTGCACTAGAAAGGGGGGAAAGTTGATGATGAAGACGTAGTGGATGAGGTTGCACATGATGAATCCAGCAGTGGCTCAGAGGATGAGGAAGCACAGGGCAATGATGAGGGGCAGCACGCTGACCCGCTACTGCACTAAGGAGGCAGGGACATCCGGGACACTTTAATCTTTAAAACGAACCTTCAGCTAGCTCCACACACATGGATCAGCAGGACCAGCATTGCCTGGCGCTTCCACACCTGGCACTTAGGTGCTGCATCTTCCACCTCATCTGCTGCAACTAAGTACAGAAACATCAATGTCCACTCAAACACTCATGATATGTCTGTGAAACATACAAATGCAGCAAAAAGGAAACACCCTCAGCCATGTTCAGAAAAGTGGACTTTATTCCCACCAAAATAAAACACAAACGTCACTCAGACATACATAATTATATTTTCCCTAATCTAGGGCCAACACAAAATCACCAGTGACAAACCCATGAAGTGCCTAATGTACCTTATGCTTACGTTTGCGGGTGCTATGTCTAGGTGCCGCCCCATCGCTTGGAGTGGCTTGTGAGATAGCCTGCTGACTCTGCTGTCCTGTTGGCGTCGATGACCTTGGCGGCAGTCCTCTGGCCCGTGGAGCCTGTGATGGCCCCGCCTGGGAGGGATCGGCCAGTTCCAGAACTGGCACCTCCCCAGTTGTTGCAGCCTCAACGGATGCAACGGTCACTGGCAGAGGGGCGGAGGAGCTGCTGCCCTCATCTGGAGCGCCCTGAGAGGAGCTCGCAGCGATGACAGGCAGCTGCTGCGCCGACATAAGGTCACATTGGACCTTCCTGCTCACCACAGATAGATGGGCACTGAGCGGCGACACTTGGTGCCCAGAACATCTCCCACATTGTGAATGACCACCTGTGGCCATTAGCGCTGTGAGGGCTTGCAGGTCAGCGCGTAACCCAATCAGATGATTCTCAATCCGATTGAAGCCCCTCCCTATGAGAGTCCTCAATCTCTCAACAGAGGAAACCTGAAGCTCTGTCCTGAGGTTCATGCCTTCACTGACATTCTGCCTGGACTCCTGCACCTCAGAGACCAACTGAAGCACATCCTCATGCAACCCTGCCAGATGCTCTCACACACCCTGCCGCTTCTCCTGCAGCTGCTGCATGGCTGACATCTCCAGAGGCACATCATCACTGCCAGACTCAGCATGTGCCTGGTCCCCTGCAGTCCTCCGGCTGCTGACACCATCGGCACTCTCTGTCCATGCCATCCCATCCAGCGATTGTGAAGTGTCCTCTCCACTGTGCCCCGGGACACTAGCCGACGTTATATTCCCCACCAAAGTGTTTGTCAGTGCACTGGTGCCTGGCTCGCTGAAAGGATGTGACGCAAGTTGCAAGTCTTGGCCCTCAGGTGTGGAGGGGGGCCTCTGGATGTGTCGGTGGCGGCCATGCGGTGGTGATACTGAAATTAACAACAAGGACAGTGCATCAGTTAGCGTTCAGTCAGTAACATCTTTCATCCCTTTCTCCTCCAGCCTCATAAGTCGCTCACCCTTCAAGAACCTAAGGAAATGAACATTGGTGGGGTGATAAATAGTCAAGAGGAGGCCCAAACATTGCACACGCATACAGACAGGCTGGTCAGATGGCCTCAGGAATGCCGCATGGAATGTTATGTGGATAAGTGTTCGGTTAAGCACTTGGGCAAGACAAGCAAGGTATGGGAATACATGAGTAATGGTAGGACCGTGGGAAGTCACGACGATTACAGGGACCTTGCTGGGCAGACCCGTTAAGGTAGCAGAACAGGAACATAAGGTGTTTAACAAGGTCGAAGCTAGACTTGCCTTTATTAGCTGAGGAATAGAATGTAGGAAAAGGGAGGTCATGTTGCAAGTGCAGAAAATGCTGTCGAGGCCCCATCTACACTTCTGCGTTCAGTTGTGACCTGCGTTTCATGGGAGGGATGGCATTGGTGCGGGGAGAGTGCAGAGGTTCCTGACCTGGATGCATGCTGGCCTGGAAAGTTGGAGTGATGAGGAAACATTGCATACATTTGCAACATTTGCCGTGGAGCACAGGAGATTGACAGGTCACATTATTGACCTTCATACCGTTATGAGGGGCATAGAATGGGTGGATAGCAGGCAACATTTCCCCTTGGCGCATGGATGACTAATGTGGTGGCATTTATTTAAGTTGAGTGCCATGAGGTTGACAGGTGAGGTGCTGAAGATCTTTTGGACAGAGTAATGTGGGACACAATGGCTGAAAGTGTGGTGGAGGTACAAACCCTCCTAAGATGCAATAAGTCTTTGGATGTGCAGCAGCAATGCCATGGCATGTTAGACCATGGGGATAGTGGTCACAAACGGGATAAGGCGACTTTGGAAGGTGCTAGAGATGTGCATCCTCAAGGGGCCGAGGGACCTTTGTGTATGACCTATAAGTCTGACTGTATCAGTCTGTGAATGAGCAGTGTTGTTGCATTAACAATTGCAGCAACCATCAGTGCTTTGGATGGTGGGGAGACAGATTGGATGGGACTGTGGCCCTCAAATACCTGGCCGCTGCACCCCAGCCTCGCTGACACATGTTGACCTGGCCACCTGCCTTCTCCCCAACTCTATGGCTTGCTCCTCATACGTGGTAAGGCGCTGCAGCACGGCATGCCCACGACCAGTCCGCTGCCGCTCCCGCATATTGCTCTCAGGTTTTGCCTGCAGAACATAGAAGAGGATTTATTGGGGCTGATCGCTCATGTACTCTGCACGTGCACGCTGCACCCCAAACACAGTGGCCCATCTGAGGCCTCCAGCAGCTCCTGTCCACACTACTGGTGATCAGTCCCCAGAAGATAGCACGGCAGGTCCCAACCCCCTCCCCCAACGGACACCTTGGACACATTCGGCGTCCATCATTTTGAATAACACACGGGTCTTAGCGCCCATGGCAAGGAGGCGCAACTAGGTGCAGCGCCAAGGCCAGCAGATGGCTCTTGGCCACGACACTTTGAGGGTCCCCTTCCACCATCTCTTCACCATTAATAAGACATGTGTTGCAGTTCTGAGTGTGTTTCTAGCTGCGTCCCCTGCAGGTTGCCCCCATTCTGCTCAAATGCGACAAACACATACATATGCTGCAGGGAGAATCCATCTTCTCCTCAACCACTAAGGCTGATGTAAGCATGGTCACTATCTGTTTGCCCACCCAGCGTGCGCCAAATGCCCAATGCAGTAACGACACTAAGATGTTGGCGGGGGGGTGGGGGGGGGCGCAGGGGTGGGGGTGGGGGGGGGGGGGGGGGGGGGGGGGGGGGGGGGGGGGTGGTGCGGGGCCTCAAAGGCTAAGGCTACCTGCTGCGTCAAATTGCCAAGGCTGACATGGTATTCATTCTTCCAGAGCACAGCAAATCATTGAAGCGCTTGCAGCACTGCATTCCAGTGCGCCGCACAGCATCATGAGAGCCAACAGCCTCCACCACCTCCTGCCACGCCTGCTTGGTGACGTGGGGGGCCCTCTTCCTCCCATCCTCTGGAAACAAGACATCCCATTGGTTGGACAGCTCTTCGAGGAGGACAGTAAGGCAGGCATCTGAGAACCCAGGGGCACAGTGGCCCCCCACTGGCCTATCCTGCAGCCTGCCCCCCTCCTCCTCCTCTGCCCTTACATTTGTGCTACCCAATGACTGGCCATGGTGAACAGCCTAAAGGATGCTGCCTGGCTGCTCTTTATACAGATTGCTGGTTTCCCATTGGAGCCGGCAGTCTGAACATGCCCGCCGCCGATTTAGTTTTCCCAATGTACACAGGAGTCGCAACCCTGCTGGGCGGGCCTTAATTGGCCCTCCCACGCAAAATGGTGGTGCGGCCCATTTTGGCGGTAGCGATTGGCTGCCCGCCTGCCCGTCAAGCGGGAAATTTAGCCCAATGTCATAGGGTACCTATTATGAAATTTCTGTGCATTATATTGAAAATCTGAGTGCTAATTTTGCATTCTTTATAACAGGAATGTGCCCCATATATCAATCGCAAACCAGTACCTTCAGTTTTAGACCTTTAATCTTTGTTAGGTTACTAACTGAATCTCTTAATTGCACTTTTTGAAAGGTTTAGCCCCATTTCTGTTACAGGGAATGTCTTGGAACTTCAATCCCCTTTTGCAAGGAATGTAGCTAGTGTCAGGTATGACTTGCAAAGAGCTGAAGAAATGGAGAATGCAACACCTTCTGTGGATTAGAAAAGTCATTGAATCAGAGGCCAGGAATGCAGCACTGTTCAATCTGAACTCACTCAAGAGCTGTCACTGAACATGAACTTACTGCTTCCTCCATTGCGCCAAGATGATCAGTCAGCACAGTTCAACCAGCTGTCTTCTGATACAGTGAGTGAAATATGTGTGTGTCAAACATGATCTTACCATAAAAGGTTCCTGTCCTGCCAACACATCATTGGATGTTTGAATCACTGTGCTGGAATCTGATGTATTCATTTTTCCTCCCATCTGTATACATCATTATTTGCTGTTTGATGATATTTGCTAAATGACCACCATTCAATTTAATTGTGCGGCTGACAGAGTCTGCCAATAATAAGTTCCCTTATTAAAATTTCTTAAGTAATGCCCCATAAGAGATGACACCTGAAATAGACATGCGCCAGGATTTTACGGCCCCTCTCTCCTAGTGGGATATTATGGTCCCGCTGAATTGAATTGAGATTTAAATGGCCTGCTGCATCTGTGTGAGGGGTGGCAGAGACACGCCATGGTGGGGCCGTAAAATCCTGGCCATTGATGCTAAATATTTGGAATATGCCTCATGTCACTGTGTTTACTCCAGTATTAGTAGAACATGTCAGCAAATTAGAGGATTATCCAAACCATATCTCAGAATGCAGTAACTAATTTGTAGGTATTGCAAACTTACTGGTGGCTGACAAAAGTTTTGCATAGATGATAATAGAGAATAAAGAGTGTAAAGGAGCTTAGAGCTCCAGGTTGATCTGCTTCCTAGCAGCATCCCCAAAGTCCTTGTCATAGATCTGATGCACTTGGATGGACTGGGGTGGAGTGGTGTAGGGGGTAAGGTTGCAGACATGGGAGGGGGATGACAGGGCTATAAGAGTATTATCTGGGAGTGTGTGTTAAAGGCTGTCAGAAAGCCAGGAGCATTTACCATCCATGACAGCAGAGAGCTTGAAAAGCATATACTCAAAGATGAACTTGATGCTGATTTGTGGCAAATACAGCGAAACTGTAGATTGGTGCTCCATCAGAATCATACAAAGCAGTAATCTCACACTAGATGAGAATCTAACCTCATATGATAAGGATTGTGGAAGTGATGAGCATTAATTGTCAGCTTATTTGGGGTGCCCTCATAGCAGTTTTCATCATAGCAATGACATATTGAGCCTCATCTTAGAGTGTGTTCGAGAGGCTAAGCAATGCCGTTTCATCACTACCATCGTATATAAGAACTTTTTGCCTAGCGCCCATCACTGGATTGTATGACTAGAAGCTCAAGGCTAGCTGAATTTTGCTTCATTCCCAATCATAAATGCTCCAGCATTGGTGGCTTTAGTTGTCCAGGCCCAAAGCTCTGGAATTCTCTTCCTAAACCTCTCCGCCTCTCTACCTTGCTTTCCTCCTCTTAAGAGTCTTTGTAAAACCTACCTCTTTGACAAAATTTTTAATATCTAACCTAATATCTCATTATATGCCTTGGTGTCATACTTTGTTTTATAAAGCTCCTATGAAGCACCTTAGGCCTAGTTACGTTAAAGGCACCAGATAAATATAAGTTATTGTTCATTTATTGCCATATTCTGGGGTTCTGTGTGAATTGTTTTTGTTCAGTGCCCCTTTCCCTGTTTTTTATATTCTCACAAATCCCCAATTCAACACACCCACCTTCTGTCTTGATGTGATAAGGTGGTATATAAATTAAACTGCTTTTTACTTTAGTATAGCGCAGATAATTATAATTCGTTCACATCAAAAAGCTTAATGAAGGAAGTTGCCACTAGATGGTGCTCCTACTACTGCAATATAAAAAGTTTTAATGTTGCTTCTTCCATAGCCATGGTTCACTTGGTGTTGCATTGAGGCATAGACAATAGAAACTCATGATCTATAATAGCTCTTCCCAGTGTTACTTAGATGACTAGATGTTACCTTGTGATGTTGTACAGGTGCCCTGCCTAAGTAAATCAGTCAGATGCTGCAGACCAGTCCAGTCTTTCATGTTTGTCATTCAGGCTGTAAATTGCACTTAAACTACTTAAAGGAAATGTTACAAAGTTCTCAAGTTCTAACGCTTATAATTTTCACAAGAAAGATATGGATGAGGATGGCCATTCAGCCCTCCCTAGCCTATCCATCCAGAAAAAGCCTAGTTTGTCCATTTTAGCATCAAACTGCTTCTTACATAATTAAAGGAATGTTTGGATTTACCTTTTTATACCATTTATTATTTTTGTAATTTCCCCCTCTTTATTGCCTCCATTCCAGAATGAAGAGAATATTTCTTCCGTCCTTCCTCTTAACTCAATCCTCTGACAAAAAAGATCAGACTTTTGGCACTTATTTAATATCTAACCTAATATCTCCTTATATGCTTTGTTGTCATACTTTGTTTTATAATGCTCCTGTGAAGCACCTTAGGCCTAGTTACATTAAAGACACTAGATAAATATGTTATTGTTCATTTAATTCCATCACTTGAATATCTCCCCAGTATCTTGGTGATCAGAAGTAGACAAAATACAAAGGTATGGGCTGGCCAGAATACACAATGGACAAAGTTTAATGCGCTCCCCCGTGGTAAGTTGATGGTAGGGGTCATTGAATCGGGTGAGAAGGTGATGGGTGGGGACCCTGCCGCTTTCCTGTCAATGTCCCTATTAAGTTTGTTGTGGAAAGGCTTGTTGACAGCCTTCCTGTTCTGTCACTAACTGAGGGCCTTAAGTAGGAAATTAATCCCCATTTTAGGGTCTCTTCCTGCCACTGCTGGTATTCACTCAGTGGTGGGCAGTGGACTCAACTGTGGGAAGCCCGAAAAGCAAATCCTGTTGGGGTTGCTTGCAAGATTCCGGGAGGGGGACAGAGGTATCTTCATTCAATGGTACTCAGTGTAATTGAGGGACCTGGTAGCAGGTGGGCAGAGGAGTATGGTGGGTTGCTGAGAGCTAACTCCCTGTCCTTGCTGCCAAAGCCCCTTCCCTGTGACCCCATCCTGTGACCCCTATCCTGCCATCATACACCTGGGCCCTGGGCCCTGGGCCTCTGATGGTGCTGTATGGGCAGCAGCCACCATCTCCCCGGGGGCAATGAAGAGCTGCCAGCTTCTGATTGCCTGGAATTTCTTGGCAGGAGGGACTTCCACCTCTGGGGTTCTTGATCCTGGGGAAGGCCCACCACTGCCCAGTCAGTTGAGACCTCCGCCGCCTACATTAAGTACTGTCCAACGTGTGGCTATATGAAGCATTAGTGAAAAAACGGTGACGAAAGACCATTGGATCCTTTAGACTAAAGCCTACCTATTACGTGGCCAAACTCCATTCTTCAACATGTCCACTCAATACTAATGCTAACACCTGGTGGAGCCATACTTAATTTGTACTCATGATCTATGCTTAACATCCTTTGGGACAGGATAAGTATTGCATGGTACTAAAGTGATGTTCTGATAATTCCAAACTTTTTCCAGTATTAAGGTGACTTTAAGTTCACCAAGATTTCAGCCTACAGGCTTGTATTGCTCCTTCCAGTTTGCACTCCACTTCTAACAAAACAAAAATTTAAAGAGGGTAATCTTTAGCTCTTAAATTGCTATTGCCAATTTTCATGAGTAACTCAATATTGGGTTATCACCCTAGTAAAAGTGTTGGTAGAAAATCAATGGATTAATACTGTAAAGCTATTGGAGCCTGTTGGGAAAAGAAGCCATCCCTCTATCCACAATGATATTAAACCAGCCACCCCACACTGCCAGGATCAGTAACTCTTCCTTGCCTTATTTGTGTTATTTCCTGCATCTCTCCTCGTGTTACGTCTGCTCCCTCAACTGTCAATCTGACCCCTCATGATGGGGATTCCCAGGGCTTTGCATCTTCTGTTTTGCATCTTGGGGAAACATATCCATGCTATCGCTGGTTTACAAACTTTTTATGCACTGGCGTGGAGAACATGATAAAAACATACATCATTTTCATTACAATAACAACAAATCCAAGAGATGAAATGATAGATTCCATTGTCATAACACTACAGCAGATATTGTTAAGGACAGGAGGGGTTTTAATTTAAACAGCCCTGATTTCTCCTCTAACTGCTCAACCATAAACAGAAAGGTGTTTTGATTTTGATTTCCCCTTTATAAGCAGTGGCACATTTCCCAACTTCTCAGTTTTGGTACAATCCAATTTTTATTAATAACCGTACAGCAAACTCGAGATACGAACATATGAACAAGGAGCAGAAGTAGGAAATTAATCCCCTCGAGCCTGCTCTGCCATTTAATAAGATCACGGCTAACCTGAAATCTGCATCCCACCTACTCCTGATAACCTATCACCCCCTTGCTTACCAAGAACCTATCCACCTCTGCCTTAAAAATATTCAAAGACCCTGCTTCCACCACCTTTTCAGGAAGAGAGTTCCAAAGACTCAGGACCCTCTGAGTGAAAAAATTTTGCTTCATCTCTGTTTTAAATGGTTGACCCCTTATTTTTAAACAGTGACCCCCTAGTTCTAGATAGGATAAACGCTGAGGGTTAGGTTACTTTACACACACTCAAAACATACAGTAAAAGAGGGATAAAGAAAAGAAAGTACAGGGCAAGGACCACTGAAAAAATAAGAATTATTGTTTCAAGTGATTCCAGAGTCGAGAATCAAAAGTCCAATGGTGTATTCCTTCACCGAGGTCAGCAGGCTGAAACTGATACTGGATAATTCACTTTTCCAATAGAAATGACTTCCACGGTGAGATGGTCACACAGAGGTGAATTAACCCTGTAGGCGATGGTACAGAAGTTCCAGTAGAAACAGCGTAGGTGAGGCCAGGCATTCAACCCTGGCTGTTTCTTGGTTGATGAAAGATGGCAGACTGAGTTTTGCAGCTCCATGGGGCAATATTACAGGTTCCACCAGCTTTGGCAAGGGCTATGTGA
Organism: Carcharodon carcharias; assembly: GCF_017639515.1. NCBI lineage: Eukaryota > Metazoa > Chordata > Chondrichthyes > Lamniformes > Lamnidae > Carcharodon > Carcharodon carcharias. The sequence goes on from NC_054474.1 coordinate 125,024,543, forward strand.
CTCCCACCTCTCCACTTTGGCTTTGCCAAAGGATGTATATTCCTTAGCCTGGATTCTTGAGATTGTTAATATTTCAACCACTAAGAATTTCAAAAGAGGTTTCAGGGTCCTTTGTTCTAGCTGACTGGCAGTCTCTGTTGGCCAGGACTGGCTTAAGAAATGTAAATGGCCTTTGTATAATTCCCTTGGAAGTTTTCTTCTGCATCTCACCAGGTTGTTAGCATCTCTTCAGACATAATGAGGTGGCAGTTTCTGCGAATGCCTAAAAGTTCCTTTTGTTTCAGTCATAGCCAGCCATGGCTTCACTCATTTTAAAGTCTTTGTCCAGATTTTAAAATTTTATAAATTAGCCAGGATGATATATATATATTTTATAAAAATGTAGAGTAAGGTTTTAGCCGCTTGAAAATATATTTAAAAAGCTTGTAATAAAAACCTCGCATGGGATGTACACTTACTATCCAAAAGCCTTACTATCTGTTATGATCTTTAGTCATTTTTGTCATCATTCATCATTGTAAATTACAACATTAAATTTATTGTTCAAGTATTGTGTAGTTGCAGACTCTTTAACTAGGTGGTGATGCGGAGCAAATTTCTGAAATCTCAGATCTGTCATCATCTGGTATGTAAAAAAAAATTGCTCACTAACTGACCTTGGAGAGGACAATTTACTTAAGAGAAAGTGAGAGTGCGTGTGTGTGTGTGTGCGTGTGTTTGTGTGTACTGTGTGTAATATTGAAATCTATTATTGTATCACTTGATTGAGATGCATGGTTCTTTCAGTTTTCTATCCTTCTGTAGATACAAGGTTTGAGAATCACTTAAATCATGAACACAGCTATCCTTTAACAGAAGTTAGTGTACCTGGTACAAAGCAGATAAGGTAAAGCCTCGTGTACAGTTGAAACTGGCAGTACCAATCTGTCAGATAGTCCTGGGCCATGAGATTAGTATCCTCCTGCAGTATCAGCCATTACACTTATTCTTAAAGTAGCAGACCACTCAAGGTGGGCAGTTAATTGAAAGTAACAGGATAAGGATCACAGTCATTCCCCACCCTGATGCATAGGTTTTTTGCATACAGCCTGTAGCTTTTCCAGCTGTCTTGACATTTACTCCAAACAGCCATTTTGAAAACCTTTATTGCTACATTTTTTGACAATCATGTGTAACTTTAGAAGAATAAATCTTTTCATCAGAAAATTATATCAATTATTTTTTGAAATCGTTCCAAAAATCCGTGCAAGCAAGACTGAAAAACAAAGTGGAACATTGAATATTTCATTCTGCCTCCAGATCCTGATCTGGATTTTTTGTAGCTAATACTGTTTTTGTACCTAATAATCTTCTTGCATACATTTGGATGTTTCTCATGTATTTCCCAGACCCACCATTGACCACTGCCTTCAGCTGTCTAGACCCAAGATTCTGGATATGATTTCCTAAACCTCTCTCATTTCCTTTAAGATGCTCCTTAAAACCTACCTCTTTAACCAAGCTATTCTAAGATCTCTTTATGTGGCTTGGTGTCAAATTTTGTTTTATAATGCTCCTGTGAAGCATTCAACTGGGACATTTTAATTTGTTAAAGGTGCCATCCAAATGATTGTTGTTGTTGTTGAGGAATATGGGAATTAGCCCGACAACTAAAGACCAGCCAGCCTTAAATTGGTGGTGGGTTAATTTTTAGAGACAATAATCTGGACAAACTTAATTGGCACCTGGAAAAATACGAAATAATAAATTAAAACCAGCACAAATTTGTTAAAGGTAAATCGTGATTTACTAACTATATAAGGGTTCTTTGCTGAGGTAACGGAAAAGTTTGTTGGAGTAGTACGGTTAATGTTGAGTATATAAACTTTCAAAAGTTGTTTGAAAAAGTACCACATAGTAGACTCGTTAGCAAAATTGAAGCTCATGGGATTTAGAGGGGAAGTGTCTGCGTGGATACGAAACTAGATAAGGGATAGAAAGCAGAGAGTAGCTAGCAGTGAACGGTTGTTTTTCATACTTGAAGAAAGTTTAAAGTGATGTCCACCAGGGTAGGTGCTCTTTTAGATAATTATTTGCAGGGCTCTGGGGAAAGAGCAGGGGCTAAGATTAAATGGTTAGCTCTTTCAAAGTGCTGGCATAGGCATGTTGAGCTGAATGGTCTCCTTCTGCGCTCTAGGGTTCCATGATCTTCACTTTGTTGAGTTCTAGTCTTTTTTCATTTTTTTTGAGGCTTGAATGAAGGGGAGTGACTTCTCGATTCTGATTAATAGCTCAAGATTGAGAAAATGTTAGCATATAGCTCCTCAGGCCCACACCCATTGCATAACCCTCCATAGATGCATAAATCACAAACACAAAAATGTCAGTGCACATTCTCACACGCGCAGTTTGAAGCATTTCTATGAGAACTGCATTAGACTACCCATAGGCACATTAACACCTTGGCCCTACCCTTTGGACATATTACGCTTTAAATTTCACGTCAATCAGTGCGCCCATTTTGTTTAGTGTGAAGGTATGATCGCAATGCAGTGATAACATACTGTTAAACCAGATTTTTCTATTGAGGTCATATGTCATTTATAACCAGCAAAGCTGGAGTCAACAGCACAGTTTAGCCGCATCATATTTATTGAAAATTTATTGCTGGTTTTTCACACAATATTAAATCTGGTCTTGGGTTCTGCATCTTGTGTAAGATGCCCAGCTCAATCTAGCAAGCTGTTGTACAAAACCACTATAAAGGGATGAAAAAAAAGGAATGAAACCAGACGGACCACTTGGCGTCAACCTAGGCACTGGAAACGATAATGGCAAACTCAACCCTGTCGACCCTGCAAAGCCCTCCTTTCTAACATCTGAGGGCTAGTGCCAAAATTGGGAGAGTTGTCTCACAGACTAGTCAAGCAAACAGCCTGACATAGTCATCCTCATGGAATCATATCTTACAGATAATGTCCCAGAGACCGCTATCAGCATTCCTGGAGAAGTCCTGTCCCACTGGCAGACCCAGCAGGTGTGGCAGCACAGTGAAATACAGCCAGGAGGGAGTTCCCAGGGAGTCCTCAACATTGACTTCAGACCTCGTGAAGTCTCATGGCATTAGGTCAAACATGGGCAAGGAAACCTGCTGCTGATTACCACGTACTGCCCTCCCTCAGCTAATGAATCAGTGCTCCTCCATATTGAACACCACTTGGAGGAAGCACTGAGGGTGGCAAGAGTGCAGAATGTACTCTGGGTGGGGGACTTCAATGTCCATCACCAAGAGTGGCTCAGTAGTGCCACTACTGACTGAGCTGGCCAAGTCCTAAAGGACATAGCGACTAAACTGGGTCTACGGCAGGTGGATAGCTGCTAAACTGGGTCTGTGGCAGGTGGCGAGGGAACCGACAAGAAGGATAAACATACTTGACCTCATCCTCACCAACCTGCCTGCCACAGATGCATCTGCCCAGTATCGGTAGGAGTGACCACCGCACAGTCGTTGTGGAGACGAAGTCCTGCCTTCACATTGAGGATACCCTCCATTGTGTTGTGTGGCACTAACACTGTACTAAATCGGATAGATTTTGAACAGATCTAGCAACTCAGGACTGGGCATCCATGAGGCATGAGGCACAGTGGGCCATCAGCAGCAGCAGAATTGTATTCAAGCATAATCTGTAACCTCGTGGCTTGGCATATATCCCCCACTCTACCATTACCATCAAGCCAGGGGATCAACCCTGGTTCAATTAAGAGTGCAGGAGGGCATGACAGGAGCAGCACCAGGCATACCTAAAAATGAAGTGTCAACCTGGTGAAACTATAACACAGCTAAACAGCATAAGCAGCAAGTGATTGACAGAGTGAAGTGGTTCCACAGCCAACGGATAAGATCTAAGCTCTGCAGTCCTGCCACATCCAGTCATGAATGGTGGTGGATAATTAAGCAACTCACTGGTAGAGGAGGCTCCACAAATATCCGCATCCTCAATGTTGGGGCAGCCCAGCACATCACTGCAAAAGATAAGGCTGAAGCATTTGCTACAATCTTCAGCCAGAAGTGTCGAGTGGGTGGTCCATTTTGGCCTCCTCCGGTGGTTCCCAGCATCACAGATGCCGGTCTTCAGCCAGTTCACTCCACATGATGTTAAGAAATGGTTGAAGGCACTGGATACTGCAAAGGCGTTGGGCCCTGACAATAATCAGGCAATAGTACTGAATGCTTATGCTCCAGAACTAGTTGCGCCCTAGCTAAGCTGTTCCAGTACAGCTACAACACAGCCATCTATCCAGCTATGTAGAGAATTTCCCAGGTGTGTCCTGTACATGAAAAGCAGGACAAATGCAACCCGGCCAATTACTACCCCATCAGCCTACTCTCAATCATCAGTAAAGTAATGGAAGGGGTCATCAACAGTGCTATCCAGCAGCACTTGCTTAGTAATAACCTGTTCACTGATGCCCAATTTGGGTTCCGCCGGGCCACTCAGCTCCTAACCTCATTACAGCCTTGGTTCAAATATGGACAGTAGAGCTGAACACCTGAAGTAGGGTGAGAATGACTGCCCTTGACATCAAGTCTGCATTTGACCCAGTGTGGCATCAAGGAGTCCTAGCAAAACTGGAGTCAATGGAAATCAGGGGAAAATTCTCCACTAGTTGGAGTTATGCGTAGCACAAAAGAAGATGATTGTGGTTGTTGGAGGTCAGTCATCTCGGCTCCAGGACATCATTGCAGAAGTTCTTCAGGGTAGTGTCCTATCCTCAACCATCTTCAGCTGCTTCATCAATGACCTCCCTTCCATCATAAGGTCAGAAGTAGGGATGTTCGCTGATGATTCACAATGTTCAGCACCATTCGTGACTCCTCAAATACTGAAGCAGTCCATGTCCGAATACAGCAAGACCTGGACAATATCCAGCCTTGGATTGACAAGTGGCAAGTAACGTTTGTGCCACACAAGTGTCAGGCAATGACCATCTCCAACAAGAGAGAATCCAACCATTGCCCCTTGACGTTCAATGACATTACTATCTCTGAATCCCCCACTATCAACATCCTGGGGGTTACCATTGACTAGAAACTGAACTGAACCAGTCATATAAATGCTGTGGCTACAAGAACAAGCCAGAGGCTAGGAATCCTGCAATGAGTAACTCACCTCCTGACTCGCCAAAGCCAGTCCACCATCTACAAAGCACAAGACTAGAGTGTGTTGGAATACTTCCCACTTGCCTGGATGAGTGCAGCTCCCACAACACTCCAGAAAATTGATACCATCCAGGACAAAGCAACCCACCTGATTGGCACCACATTCACAAACATTCACTTCCTCCACCACCGACGCACACTGTAGCAGTGTATACCATCCATAAGATGCACTGCAGGTTCCTTAGACAACACTTCCAAATCCACAACAACAACCATCTAGAAGGACAAGGGCAGCAGATAGATTGGAACACCACCACCTGGAATTTCCCCTCCAAAACACAGACCATCCTCACTTGGAAATAGACCGCCATTCCTTCACTGTCGCTTGGTCAAAATCCTGGAACTCCCTAACAGTACTGTGGGCAGCAGCTCACCACCACCTTCTCAAGGGAAACTAGGGATGGGCAATAAATGCTGGCCCATCCAGCGAAGCCCACATCCCGTGAATGAATTAAAAAAAAGTGGCTCTTCTCTGCACGCGAGCCAAAGTAACATTAGCAAGATATTTGACCATAAAGAGCATCACAGTTCCAGCAACTAAATGGTGAACAGGAATCGTAACCATGGCTGATTTCTTTTTCCTTATTTCTGAATCCCAATGTTATTTATCTTTTTGATTCCCAGTGAACTCCTTTCCCTGACTGCTGTGTCCAGGTGAAAATACAATAAAAGGGTCCGTTAAGTGGTATGAATGATGGTTTTGTAACACATGATGTGGTGGATATTATACATATAATTATAATTGTAAACTCATGACCATTGTGAAGGAGAAGGGAAGAAGTTACATGGAAACACTATCACCTCCAAGTTCCCCTCCAAGGCACCAATTTGATTTGGACATGTGCCACAATTCATTGTTGCTTGGTCAATATCCTGGAACTCCAATTTAACAGCTCTGTGAGAGCGCCATCCCACATGGACTGCAGTGGTTCAAGAAGGAAGCGCCACCACTTTCTCAAGAGCATTTAGGGATGTGTAATAAATGTCAGCTTTGCCTTCAATGCCCACATTGAGATGTCTCAGGTTATGAGCCTGTGTAAGGAGATAGCCATACCTTATTAACAAGAAAAGGCATGTTACTAGAACGAACTTTGGAAAAGTGAAGAAACAGCAAGCCCACTCCAAAATGAATGACTCCTTTTTCTGTATTTGGCAACAATTTCATTTTACGGTAACTGTTGTTCAGCCAAGAGATTGGGCCTTGGGAACTAAATTTTTTAAATAATAAAAAGTAAACAGGAAGTCCTCCTTTACCGAAAATTATCAACCGTATAACCTACCAGATAACTGGAGTGATGCTCAGAAGAAATTTAAAGCTGTTCGGGGGAGCTCAGTTATTTGTAGGATGAAGTTTGCTGGGCTACATGGGGTTTTCTGGTCCTTTGCCGTTGCTTACACAGCTTCACACAGCTTTTATCATAAAAATACATAGAATTTACAGCACAGTAGGGCTATTCAGATTAACCAGTCTATGCTGTTGTTTATGCTCCATTTGAGCCTCCTCCCACCCCTCTTCATCTAATCCTATCAGCATAACTTTATAGTCCTTTCTTTTTTATGGGCCAGATTTTGAGGTCGTTGGGTGGGTGCAGTGGGTGGGCCTGAGAGGAAGTGTGTTCAACATTCCCAATGGAGTCGACTGTGTCTGGACGCGGCAGGCAGGAATGCAGGTCGGGTGGGTATTTGACCTTTCACCTTTATGATGAGTGCCTTGCTGTCCTTCGGGAGGAGGTGGCTGCCAGGAGGGGCACCCTTGTCCCCAGAGATGGGAGGAGGAGGCCACTGCAGCTCACCAAGAGGGCATGGGAGGAGCTGGCAGAAATTGTGAGCAACCATGATGTGGTGTGGCACACCCAGGTGCAGTGCCGAAACTGCTTCAATGACCTGCTCCCTCAGGAAGGGCGAGTACTCTGTTGGTATGGGTCAGTGTGCAGAAGTGTTAATGTGTGGCCTGAGTGCCGACTGTCAATGAAGCCAGAGCTGGTCAAGCGGGTGAGCCCTGGTTACTTGGAGGAGTGCCTTGAAGGCCATGACTCGGATATGCCCTGGGAGGTGTTCCTCAGCTGGGTTTGGCCAGGATGCAATAGCGTTGCTGGTAGAGAGTGGACTAATCAATGCTCCTCTGTTCTTTCAGGAGAAGACAAGCCATAACCAGGCAGAGAAGACATGAACAGGCAAAGGGCAGCCCAACCTCCTGCTGCTCAGCAGGCTTGAGCAGGACATCCTGGAGCTTGAGAGCCGGCACGCTCCACGTGCAACTGGGGGTGGAGAAGCGGGGGTGCCAGATGAAGGTAAGAATGCAGTGCACAGAGGTGAGACTTTCAGATTGTGCAACCATTCTAGTGTACTGTCTTCATTGATGTGAGCTTCGAGTCTGGAGTCCCCATTGGTCATTGAAAGACGATGGCACCATGATGCAGATCTCCATTGTCACGTCAGGGTACCAGGCATGCACTGCGACAGTGTGATAACTTTAACTAATGACATGTCTTCTTTCTCCCTTTTAGGTTCGCCAGCAGACATTCATTCTTCAGACCTCGAAGGGCCACCCCGATACCGAAGGACCACCGAGCTGCTGTTGCACCTGCATCACACCCGTTCTCTGAAGCAGGCGCTAGCTCAGGTACCAGCACCTCGGTGGGAATTAGATCGGCGACTAGTATCTCGGTGCACTTTGGTGAGGGCACTTCACACTCACTTGAGGTGCAGGCGGAGGCAGAGTGCCCAGGGTGCCAGCAGTCAGAGGAGTGCTGGGTACCAGGCCGATGCTCAGTCAAAGGCTGATGATGAGCCTCTGGAGTCGTCCTTAGGCGACAGATGCTGGATGTCCAGCGAGATGTGCAGAAGGATCTGGCAGAGAACCATGAGGGTATGCGTGCCATGGCCTCTGTGATGGAGGGGTTCATGCAGAGCATTATCACTGCGTTGACCCTCATGGCTGAGTGCACTGCCTCCTCCATTGAGAGAGTGGCAACTATCATGGAGAGGCAGGTCCAGGGACAGAATGAGGGGTTCTTAGGGTTGCGCTCGTCCCTGCAAGCCCTCACACAGACGTTGAGCTCAGTGGTCAGTGCCAGTGTGGGAGATAGATGAGGCACTCAGTATCCCAGCTAGGTACCCATCCTGCAATGGTGAGCAGGAAGGTCCAGAGCATGAGCTGCTTGTTGTCTCTGCGGACTCCTCTCAGGATGCTCTGGATGACAGCAGCAGCTCCTCCACTTCTCTGCCAGTGACCGTGGCATCTGATGAGGCTGCGATGACTGGGGAAATGCCAGCCGTGGCAAAGGCTGTTTCTTTCCAGGTGGGGCCAGCACAGGCTCCATTGGCCATCGGACGACTGCCAAGGTCATCAAGGTCAACAAGATACAAGAGTCAGTAGGTTGTCTCCAATGCTGGTGCCAGTGCACCAAGATGTAGCACTCGCAAGCTTAAGTTAAAGGCACCATGAGCACAAGAGGGATGGGTCACAAGTGATTTTATGTTCAATTATGTTTACTTTATCTATACTGGTCTGGGAATGAAAACCAGAAAAGATTATGTAAGTAGTTTGGAATTGTCAAAATTAGATAAATTTTGTTTTTGTCGTCATGGCCTGAGTATGCTTCACTTTTTTATTTTATCTGTGCAGGGTATGCCAGTATGTATGCTGGATGTAAGTGGCGTTGAACTTTATTGCACAGGCATTGAGTGTTCTTTGTGTTCAAATGAAAGGGTTCTTTCAGACATTGGGTGGAGGCAGCAGCCATGGCAAGTGTTTGAAACCGATTTTTCGTAACCTAGCTGAAGGAGCGTTGGATCAAGGCGTCCCTGGTGTCCCTGCCTCCCTGGAGATTACGGAGATCTGCCTCCATGCCCTCAGCCTTTTCCTCACTGTGCTCCTCTTCTGATTAACTACTGGACTCAACAGCTGTGCAGCTGTGTCAAGATCCTCTTCCTCAAGTTGTGTCACGAAGAGATGCTAATGTCTATAATGTTATTGGAAATTATTTTTTAAAATAGAGTTTTAATGGGACCTGTGTCTATGTGTGTGTATATGTGTGTGTGTGTCTTAATTGGATTAATGTCAGTTGGTCCAGAGGCTTTGATGTATAGAAAGAAGTAGGTTTGAAATGGTAATTAGATAAACATGGGGAAGTTTAGAAACATTGGTATCAAGGGGGCAAGTTGCATTTTTCAATAAACTATTCAAAAGAATGGGTGAAATCTTGCACTTAGCTAGAAGGCGCCAAGCAATGTTTTTTTTCAGCTTACTAATAAAATTGGTGGAATCAAAGGATGTTATTGTTAGAAGAGGTAAAATTAAAAGCCTAGTGATACAATGGAAAATTTACAGTCAAAGAGAAAGATATGTATAAAGGAGAAAGGAGTTTGTGTATAAGGGAGAGGCATTTTAAGATCCATCAAGTGTGAGAAGCCTCCAGCCTATAAGCCTCAAGACTGTCTGCAAGGACCCAGAGCTGAAAGAAACTCATTTTGAATGTGACTGTCCAGGGTGTACTCTGCCAGGTGTCTCTTTAAATTTGTGAGTTTTACTATTGCCTTAATGGGGGTGTAACTGCGAGTCAGATTAATTAAGGGATTTTTGTAGTTATTGTAGTAGTAATTTTATAGATGTATGTATGTGTTTACGGTCTTTCTTGTATTAATAAATGTTTAATTTTATAAAAAACGTCTTGAGACTCAGTGGTCTTATTACTACTGAATTCAAAGCCTGCAGCTTGAAACATACAAATTGAAAAAAGAAGTTATGACAGTTGTTTCAAGTTTCCCTCTGAGATTTGAACAACTCAGCTTTTACCATCTACTGTGTCATAATAAGTGGGACCCCCTTGCCAGTGCCAGATTGTGGAGAGCGCAGCATGCAACGATGATTGGGGGTATTGTAGTGCACCCCCTGAACAGTCCAGGAATTGGAAGCGTATCTTGAGAAGACCTATGGTTGTCTCTACCACCGCCCTTGTGGAGGTATGACTCATATGAAACATTTCTCTGCCTCTGTTCTTGGGTGACACAGAGGCATCATAAGCCACCTCTTCAATGGATAGCCCTTGTAACCAAGCAGCCTACCATCCTGTCAGGCTGGAGCACTAAGGAACGTCGGCACCTGGGAGTGTCTCAGGATGTACGCGTCATGGGAGCTACCAGGGTTCATTGCGTACATTTGCAGAATCTGCATCATGTGGTCACACGCTATCTGCATGTTCATGAAGTGGAATCCCTTCCTGTTGACGAAAGCAACTGGTTGACCAGCTGGCACCTTGGTGGCCACATGTATGCAGTCGATGGCACCCTGGACACAGGGAAACCTAGCAATCCTTGCAAAGCCTCTAGCTCGCTCAGCCTGGCTAGTAAAGAATAAAGGTCAATACCCGCCAGAAAAAAGCTTCTGTCACCAGCTTGACGCAACTGTGGACAGCTGATTGTGAGACTCCATACAGATCCCCCACTGAGCCCTGGAAAAAGCTGGAGGCATAGAAGTTGAGAGCTGCTGTGACTTTCAGAGCCACTGGCATGGGGTGTCCACCCACACTGCCAGAGCTGACCTCAGGTCCAATCACCTGACAAATGGAGGTCACAGTCTCCCTTGAGAGGTGGAGCTTCCTTTGGCATTGCACCTCAGATGTATTGAGGTAGCTACATCACCATCTGTAAACCCTGGCAGCAGGATAGTGGTGTCTTCTGTGGCACCTTTCTCCTTGGGCTTCCTCCTGGCCCTGCCCCCCTTGTGCCTGCACCTCCCTCCCCACAGGTCGCTCCCCTGGAAGCTGCATTAGGACCTCGACCTCCTGCCCCTCTCTTCCTCCTCAGAGGAGGTGCCACCAGCAGAGACCACAATCCCTATTACCAAGGTAAGGGAAGGCTGTCTGATACCTGGAAAGGTCCACACAATCTGAGCCCTCTGGGGGACTCATTGGAGACACCAATGAGTCCTGAGATGAAGCTTGGAAACATGAAGAATGAAGCCCCAGACAGAGATGAAGCTGCCAAGTTCCAATAAGCAACCAGCAGCAAAGTATCTACCAAACTCCTCACTACTCACACTGGCAATGCTGCTGACCCTTTTTATCCCGCTGTTAGATGACATTTTTGCTGCCTGCCCGTTTTCCCCATGCGATGAGCACGGAATTACATGGGTAATGAAAAATGGCAGTCAATTGGACTGTTAATAGCCTTAAGTGGCCTGTTAATTAATAGGCGGGCGCGGCTCTGGCACCCGCTCACACCTGCCGAGTGAAATAGTGTGCAAAGGGCATGATGACGTCGGGACGCTCGCTCTACGTCATCACGTGCTAAATTATGCCTGATCAGGTCAGGCATCCCCCGCCTGCGGGATGGAAAATTCTGCCTGAAGTGCTTATCTAGCTTGCTCTTAAGTGCACCTATTTTATGCACTGAAATGATTTTTTCAGAGGAACAACATCCCTGCTTCTGTGATGATTCCCATATTTTATAGAAAGATGGTGAAAATATGGATAGGCTTCTAATACAGAGGACAGACAAATTTATTTTTAAAAATGCGGATTTGTTCAGAGAATCAGGTGAGCTGACCTGCTGCATTGAAACAGTTGGCAGATCAGAAGAGGGAGAGAGAAAGAGAGTGTCAGCCATCATTCAGTTGGTAGTACTTGCTCCTCTGAGTCACAAGGTTTTGGGTGCAAGTCGCATTCCAGGGCTTGAGCACAAATATCAAGGCTGACACTCCGATGCAGCACTGAGGGAGTGCTACAGTGTTGAGGTGCCGTCTTTTGGATGAGAGGTTAAACCGAGGCCCCATCTGCCTGATTGTGTGGATGTAAAAGAACTTATGACACTATTAAGAAGAAGAGCAGGGGAATTATCACAGGGGCAGAGTTTTACTCTTGGCATGCAGGCTCGGCGGGGGCAGTTGGGACGCTGACCGCTGCCCATGATCGGGCTTGGAAGGCGATTTCACACTGGTGGGCCAATTAAGGCCACCCAGCGTGAAACGCGAGTGGCAGTGCTCAGCTGCCTGTGCGGGTGGGGGGTAGGTAGGCAAGCGTGACCTTCGCGTATGCGTGTGAGTGTGCACTAAAGAAGGCTGCGAGCTGCCTCAGGGAGATGAAGATAAATAAGCAAAATATAATTAGAAAAATAAAAATGTAATGAAACATGCCCTCATGTGACCCTGCCCGTGGATGAGGTTTCCAAAAAAATGTAAAGGCCGTTTGGCATTTTCGCCTGCCCACCAACCATAAGGTTGGATGGGCAGCGAAAAATTTATTTTAATTACCTTTTTAATGGCCTTACTAGGCCTTTTAATTGTCGGCGGGTTCGCTTTCGACTCTGGCCGCTGACCGAAATATCACACGAGTGCGTGGTGACGTTGGGACGCACGCGCGACGTCATTGTGAGTCATTTTATGCTCAGTCGAGTTGGGTGCGTGTCCACCCGCCGAACTAAAAATTTTGCTCCAGGTGTACTGACCAATATTTATCCCTCAATCAACATCACAAAAACAGATTATTTTATTGTTCTTGGGACCTTGTAGTGTGCAAATTGGTTGCCTTCTTTCCCACAATACAACAATGAGCACACTTCAAAAGTGCTTCATTGGCTGTAAAGAGCTTTGAGATGTCCACTGAACATGAAAAGCACTATATAAATTCATGTCTTTCTTTTTTTTAGAAACAGGAAGTACAGAGTCGGAGAGACTGAGCAATGAGAACAATAGCAAAGAGATAGAAACAGTAAGTTGTAAATATTTAAGTGTAACCTTGGATTGAAGGCTCTGCTGTATAAACAGGAGTGAGAACAAACCGCAAAATAGCATGGAAACTGTTTCATTATTTCCACATTTTTTCTTAAGAGTGTTGGTGCAAATTTGTATACAGGAAATATACAGGAAAATTAGTCAGCGGAAGGAACAAAAAGAAAGGAAAAGAATGTTGTGCAGGAAAAATCTTGTGTTGATGTTGGAGCACTTGTCGCTACATTGATTTAAACACCGGTGGAGATTTTCATGTCCTCTGGTTGAAAACTACAGGACTTCCCCGGACAGTGACATACGTCTGTAATGTTAACACAACCAGTGGGACTTATGCCGCTTCTTCCTTCATTGGAGAGAACAACCCATGCCTTCCATACTGTATCATTAGCAGTGCCAATCAACAATCTGCCTGTATGAAGAATATTATGTACCAGAATGATGAGAGGCACCAGAGAAGCTTTGAAGACTAATTGTGAATTGGTCACCAGTCTTGAAATTTTGAGAACAAGCCTAATGATTTATAGTGCCATATTTTCACGTCAAAATGCCATTAAACAAATAAAAATTCTTGCATATTGGTGCATTTGCAGTTTTCCCTCCTCAAGGCACAACCTTTCTTTATCTCCTCTTTTGGAATCAGAATGCACTGCTCCAACCCTGCCAGGTAACTCTTGCTTTATAACCAAATGTAAGGGTTGCTACCTTTGATAAAGTTTCAAACAGGACAGAGGACAGGTTAGGGCATGATAAGCTGTGAAACTATGGTTTGCTGTGAGGATTTCTGAGGATCAGAATCCTCCAAGAGCCTTAATAACAAATGATAATCACAAGGTTATGAGAATGAGTGTTAAAAAATTGACATTTGCTTTGAGACACAAACTTTTGGTGTAGGGTTCATATCAGAAATTTTGGATTGACCGCTCCAAAGCTGGATGGGTGTCAGTCTTAATCAAACTGCAGAAGATACAAGTGAATATCCAGGAGTGACCGACTTTCCATCTCTTGCTGTCTAACTGCAACAACACAGGTAATATTTGTAACATTTGGCAAATTGCCATTTTATCACTTCTTTCAAATGATGGGAAAGGCTTACATGTCTAGTTTGACTATCCCTTTAATGGCCTCCTGAGATGCTGAGTAGCAAAAGGAGACCTTAATGTGCAGGTTGATGTGATGTGTTCCATGGTCTGAAACTTATGGCCACAATCGTACTAATGGAGCAGCTTACCACGTCGTCCATGCCCACTCTGGATTTTTGAGTGCTGTCCACTGTCTTCGAGAGGGAGTGAAGCCAGGAACGTCTACTGTTGGGTCAGTAATGAAGTGTTGTTTGTTTATGCTGCTAGCATTCCATGCATGTGTCCATCTGGATAGTGGATTGATACCAGCTGCTTGATTAGAAGCTGCTGTTTCCCAGAATGGCCAATGCAATTTTAAGCATTTTCTTTGTGGGTTTTTCAAGCCTTAGTGAATGGGCGGTTGATGTTACTCAACACTTTTCTCACCTAATGGAGCCCACTGACATCGTGGTGAATGGTAGGCATGGCAATGTGGACAACATCAGGAGGTAAACTTAAGTATTCCTGACATTGTCCTCTTGGTGACATTTACCTCTATGTCTACAATGTTTGTGAGATGGCTCTAGGATCATGAGGCTGAGCAGTATTCTGTAGCAGAGTAGACTAGGGCCACTGTTGCAGTGCAGAATGTTCTGGCTGTGCTTCTCCATGAAGCCCCAACCAAGGTCTGGGCCAGATTCACCAGGTTTTTACTTTTAGGCTGGTGGGATGACATGAGCCCGACATGCGAGAGTCAAAGCTAAAACCCAGGTATTTTTGGTGCGGGTCATGGGTAAGTCGCCTTCTGCAGAAGGAAATTTTTCCAGCAACATTATTGTAAAGATGGAACACTGGCACAACTGTCTTCTCTAGATTGGGGTGGAAGTGCCAGTTCAGGAAGTAACATTCCAGTAGTTCCAGGTTGCTTGTGAGCCTGTGACAACAGTGCTATATCATTGGCAGAGCTAAACTTCTGGGATTTTATGCAGGACAGGTCCACTATATAGCTCTTCAAAAAGGCTGGTGCAAGCACTGAACCCTGTGGCAGATCATTGTTGAGCATCCATGCTCAGCTGGACTTGTCACCTAGATAAATGTGGAACTTATGGTTGTTCGTTAAGGTGTTCATAAGCCTAAGAGTTTTGTGGCATTGAATATTTGTTGAAAGCTTCAGTAGCAGGTTTTTATGCCAGCTAGTATCTATGCCAATGCCAGGTCTATGAAGGTAGCTCCAAGCGTCAGCTGCTTCTGGAATTCTGCCTTAATATTGGTAACAAATGCCAGGACCTGGTCAGAGCAGCTCCTTCCTTCTCTGAATTCCGCTTCCTCATTTGGGAGTGTAGCTTCTAAAACCAGTTTATCCAGTTAAGCATGAGCCATTTGACCACTATGTAGACCATAGACAGAATGGCATTGGGGAAGTAGCTTTTGGGATTGTGGGCTGGTTTTCCTGGCTTTAGGTTGGCAATAACCTTTGACTGGGACCAGGCTTCTGAGATTATTCCAGTGTCAAGAATGTTGGGGCAAGTTTGGCAAGCCACATCCGTTCATTTGTGCCTTGATTCTTGATGAATTTTGGTAAGATTCCATTGATCTCGATGGTATTCCTGGACTTGGTGGCTGTCAGTGCTGTGTCCACCTCCTCAGTGGTAAAAGACAGTTAAAAATGTGATATGATAAAGTGATAAAATACATGTTGCAGAGAAAACATAAGCAACTTTTTCACTCTGCATTTGTTTTTGATGATTGTTGTCTATGAGTTGGTTAGGAAGCAGTCTGCAATGGCAGCAGCACTTACTTTTGGCGCCTTGTGTCAGGGCACCGAGGCCAAGCTGGTGTTCCAGGGTTTTCTGTTGAGAAATGAGAAATCCAGGTTTTCAGTGATTTCTTGCCACTATTTGGGACAGTTTCCTAGAACAATATGTTGTGGATCCAACCAGGGATCCGGCTACTTTGGATCTGGTAATGTGTAATGAGGCAGGCTTAATAAAGATCTCAGAGTAAAAGATCCCCTAGGAAACAGTGACCAAAACATGGTAGAATTTAGCATTTAGCTTGAGAGTGAGAAACTTGGGTGAGAAACAACTGTGCTAAACTTAAATAAGGATAATTACAAAGGAATGAGGGCAGAATTGGCTGGAGTGGACTGGGAAAGGAGTTTAGCAGAAAAGACAGTTGATGAACAATGGCAGACATTTAAGAAAATATCCCAATGAGAAAGAAGGATTCTAGGTAGGGGATAAACCAACAATGGTTAACCAAGTTAAGGATAGTATCAAATTGAAAGAAAAACCATACAATGTGGTAAAGATAGTGGTAAGCCAGAGGATTGGGAAAGTTTTAAAAACCAACAAAAGATGACCAAAAAAGAGGGAGAAAATAAACTTTGATGGTAAACTAGCAAGTAATATCAAAACGGACAGTGAGTGCTTATTTAAATATATAAAAAGGAAGAGAGAGGCCAAAGTTAACGTAGGCCCCTTAGAGAATGAGGCTGGGGAAATAATTATGGGGAACATGGAAATAGTAAAGGAGTTGAATAAGTACTTTGCATCAGTCTTCACGGTAGAAGACACTAATAGCATTTCAAAAATACTAAATAATCAAGGGGCAAAAGGGGGGGAAGGAAATAAATACAATAACTATCACTAGAGAAAAAGTACTGGGGAAACTAATGGGGCTGAAACTAATGAGTTGCATCCTAGGATATTAAAGGAAGTAGCTACACAAATGGTGGATACACTGGTTGTAATCTTCCAAGAATCCTTAAACTCTGGAAAAGTCCCAGAAGATTGGAAAACTGCCAATGTATCGCCCTTTATTCAAAAAGAGAGGTAGACAAGAACCAAGTAACTATAGGTCAGTTAGCTTAACATCCGTCATTGGGAAAATGTCAAGAGGTTATTACAAAGGATGTATTAGCAGAGCGTTTAGAAATGCATAATATAATCAAGCAGAGTCAGCATGACTTCATGAAGGGGAAATCATGCCTGGAAAATTTATTAGAATTCTTTGAGGAAATAAGAATCAATAGATAAAGGGGAACCAGTAGATGTAATATATTTGGATTTCCAAAAGGCGTTTGATAAGGTACCGCACATAAGGCCATTTAATAAGATGAGTCCATGGTGTTTGGGTAGTATATTAGCATGGATAGGGGATTGGCTAACTAATAGAAGACAGACAGTTGGGAAAAGCAGGCATTTTCAGGACGGCAGCTTGTAACTAGCGGAATGCCACAGGGATCAGTGCTGGGCCACAATTATTTACAATACATATTAATGACTTAAATGAGGGAAGTGAATGTATTATCACTAAGTTTGTGGATGACACAAAAATAGGTGGGAAGGCAAGTGGTGAGGCTGACACAAAGAGTCTACAGAGGGATTTAGACAGGTTAAGTGAGAAGGCAAAAACTTGGCAGATGGAATATAATGTGGGAAAACGTGAGGTTATGCTCTTTGGCAGGAATAATAGAGGAGCTGAATATTATTTACATGGAGAAAGACTGCAGAAAGCTACAACACAGAGGGATTTGGGAGTTCTCGTGCATCAATCCCAAAAAGCTAACAGGTAATAGGGAAGGCAAATGGAATGCTGGACTTTATTTCAAAGGGAATGGAGTATAAAAGTAGGGAAGTCTTGCTAAAATTATACAAGGCACTAGTTAGACCACACCTAGAATACTGTGAACAGTTTTGGACCCCTTATCTAAGGAAAGATATACTGGCATTGGAGGCAGCCCAGAGAAGGTTCACTAAGTTGATCCTGGGCATGGAGGGATTTTCTTCTGATGAGAGGTTGAGTAAGTACTCATTCGAGTTTCGAGGAATGAGAGGCAACCTTATTGAAATGTATATAATTCTTAGAGGGCTTGACAGGGTAGATGCTGGGAGGTTGTTTCCCCTTGTGGGTGACTCTAGGGCCAGAGGGCATAATCTCAGAGTAAGGGGTCGGTCACCCATTTCAGACAGAAGAGGAGAAATTTCTTCTCTCAGAGGGTAGTGAATCTTTGGAATTATTTACCGCAGAGGGCTGTGGAGACTGGGTCGGAAAGTATATTCAAGATAGAGATAGACAGATTTCTAATCAGTAAGGGAATTTAAGGTTATGGGGTAAAGGCAGGAAAATGGAGTTGAGGATTATTGGATCAGCCATGATCTCATTGAATGGTGGAGCAGACTCGATGGGCGAAATGGCCTACTCCTGCTCCTATGTCTTATGGTCTTATGGTGCTAATCATCCTTCATCTAGGGAATTCCTGAGTGCTGTTGTTGTATCTTTTCAAATTGCCGGTGTAGATAGCTGAGTGGTTGATGTTTAGTCAGGTGATGGTTGGCCATGCCTGCTTTGGTGGCTTGTAAACATTCTCCATGTTTGGCAGTTGGTCCACTCCGATTGTAATGGAGAATGGTGAGCTATCTCATATTCTACTATTGTAAGACAATGTCAGGGATTCTAACATGCAACATACCACTGCAGATATGCTGCTTTACTGTGCTGAGCTGGAAGGTCAAATTGGCACACAGTACTGTCTCGCAACAGTGGGATGTTTTTATTTGAAAGAAGATTGCAAAGGCACAGAAAAAGTGTAACCCATAATAACAATGATTCCAATGCAAGGTTGCAGTCAATCTAATGCTGGCCCCAGATTTTGAAAAGGGCGGACTTTACAAAAATGGCTGAAGCTCTGGTAAGAGCTGTGTGGGTAATCTGACCAGATAGGAAATTAAATACTGAAGGCAAATGGGTACTATTTAAAACCATTCTCAAACAGAATAAAACCATGTATGTCTTAATAATTGAAAGAAGGACAGATGGTGAAACCAAGTCATCATGGTTGCTGAGGAATGCAGTGGCAAAATTCGATTGAAACAAAAAAGCATTCTACACATTGAAGGCATTTAATACACATGAGGACAGAGAGAAGTATTGCATGCAATTAAGGAAAATAAAAATAGCTGTGAGATTAGCCAAGAGGTTTCTTGAAAAGAGGATGGTGCATAATTGTGGTGGCAGTGGCAAAAGATTTTTAAATTGTGTCAGAAATCAAAAGATCATCATTAGGGCCATATAGAGCCATTTAAGGATACCACAGAGCAGATTCAAAGTGATTATCAGGTTATGGCAGAACTGCGAAAAGACTATTTTTAATGATGATGCTTATGTTCCAGGTGAGGCATGCCCAGTATTAGATGACATTATTATTTCAATAAATGGTACTGTAATTTTTGATGCACGTTTAATAAAGCTCAAAATTGGTAGAGCTGCAGGATCTGAAAATAATCATCCAAGAGTGACAAAATTGATGGCACTTGCCTGCACCTTCATTAGTTCAGTAGAGTCAGTGATAGCTCCCTTAGACTGGAAATCAGCTAAGATAGGGAACAAAAAAGGGAACAAGTCAGAGCCATGCAGCACCAGCCTATCAGCCTGACATTTATTATTGAGAAGATGCTTGAAGGTATAAAAGATGCACTTTATGACCACTGGGAAAGGGATGAGGCCATTAGAAATTCACAACATGGGACAGAATTTTGCCATTTGTTATGCAGGCTTGGTGTGGCAAAGAGCTGCCTCAGAGAGATGATGATATATGAAAAAAAATTAAAAAATAAAAATGTAATGAAACATGTCCCCTCATGTGACAGAGTCACATGAGCAGGGACATTATTAATGAGAAATTAAAGTTTTAATTTTATTTTTATTTGCTTTTGGAAACCTCATTTCCCCCTCCCTGCCACCGGTGGATGAGGTTCCTAAAAAAGCGCAAAGGCTGCTTGGCGTTTTCGCCTGCCCGCCAACTGTAAGGTTGGATGGGCAGCGAAAAATTTATTTCAATTTTTAATGGCCTTAATAGGCCTTTAAATTGTCAGTGGGCATGCTGCCAGCTCCGGTGCTCGCCCACCGACTGAAATATCGCGCGAGTGCGCAATGACGTCGGGACGCTCGCCCGACGTCACTGCGCGTCATTTTATGCTTGGTCGGGTCAGGCGTGCACCCACCTGCCGAGCCAAAAATTTTACCCATGGTTTCTGAAAAAATAGGTCATGCCTAACAAACTTGAAGGTGTTTATTGAGGAGGTCACAAGGGTGAGGGAAGTCTCATAGATGTCGCCTATCTAGAACTTCAGAAAGCCTTTGATACCTCATACTAGGTTACTTCACGATGAAACCATGTGCTGTCAATAGAAATTTGAAACATAGAAACATAGAAAGTAGAAGCAGAAGTAGATCATTCAGCCCTTCAAGCCTGCTCCGCCATTCAATATGATTATGGCTGGTCCTCTATCTCCTGCTCTCTCCCCATACCCTTTGACGCCTTCAGAGTCTAGAACTCTATCTATTAATTTCTTAAATATATTCAGTGACTTGGCCTCCATGGCCCTCTGTGGTAGAGAGTTCCACAGGTTCACCACTCTCTGAGTGAAGAAGTTTCTCCTCATCAATTGCCTACCCCATATCCTAAGATTGTGACCCCCAACCAAAGAAACATCATCCCTGCATCCAGTCTGCTCAGCCATGTCAGAATTTTATACATTTCAATGAGATCCGCTCTCATTCTTCTCAGCTCCAATGAATACAGGCCTAGTTGGCTAATCTCTCCTCATAAGACAATCCTGCCATCTCAGGAATCAGTGTGGTGAACCTTTGCTGCACTCCCTCAATGGCAAGTATATCCTTTCTTAGGTAAGAAGACCAAGGGCAGAATTTTACCCTTGGTGTGTGGACTTGGCGAGGGCAGGTGGCAGAGTTCGGGAAGCTGACTGCTGCCCGCAATTGGCATTGCCCCATGATTTCACGCTGGCGGGCCAATTAAGGCCCACCAGCATGAAAGGCGGCTGAGGAATCAGCAAGAAGGGGTGGGCGGGGGCATGATGTCTGATTGTTCCAACAGCCCAGTCTGCCCCTGGAAGGCTGCCACGAAAGGACGCTGAAGTCTCCATGGATCCCATTGCAGCTGGACAATGCAGGCGGGAAGGCAGGTCAGCGGGGCAGTTGGCCCCGCGTTTCTCGAATGAGTGCCTTGCAACCCTCCTGGAGGAGGTTGCAGCCAGGAGGGAAACCCTTGTCCCCAGAGACAGGAAGAGGAGGCCCCCACACCTCACCAAAAAGGCCTGGGAGGAGGTGGCATCCAGGGTCAGCAGCCACGATGTGGTGAGACCCATATGGGTGCAGTGCCGGAAGAGCTTCAACGATCTGCTGCGATTGGGAAGGGTGACTACCGTGTTGGTATGGGTCACTTTCCAGAACAGTTAAGAGATGGACATTCCCCCATGGACCTCAGAGGCGTTATAGTGTGAGTGACAAATGTCAGTGAGGCAGGAGCTGGCCAAGGGGGTAAGCCTTGGCTGCTTGGACTGAGTGCTTTGTAACTCCAGGGTTACGAATCGGCTGAGCCCTATGAGGTATTCCACAGGTGGGGTTGGCCACGGCGCTGCAGGTAGTGAGTGGACTAATCAATGGTCCTCTATCCTTTCAGGAGAAGACATCCCATAACAATATTGAGAGGTCGGGAACTAGCGGGGGACCCCTACACCTTCCAATCCTCATGCATTATGAGCAGGAGGCACTGGAGCTCGAGAAGCGCCATGCATCTCGGTCAAGCGGCCACGGTGAGGTTGAGGTGCCAGACGAAGGTAAGAGTGCAGTGCACTGAGGTGAGATTGTTGGCTATTGCAAACATTCTAGTATAGTCTCTATATTGATGTGCGCCTCGAACCTGGAGTCCTCATTGAAAATGGAAAGACGAGGGCACCATGATGCATACCTCTGTCTCACCAGGGTGCCTGGCATGCACAGTGACAGTGGCATGAGTTAAAATTATGACATGTCCTTCTTGTCCCTTTTAGGCTCACCAGCAGGCAGTTACAATGAGGAGCCTGAAGGCCCGCCCCTGACCCCAGAGGACCACCATGCTAAGTGCGCACATGCATCACACCTCTCTGTCAAGCAGGCACCAGCGCAGATACCAGTGCCTCAGTGGGCATAAGATCGCCGTCTAGTATCTTGGTGCACGTTGGTAAGGACATTTCACACTTGCATGAGGTGCAGGCAGAGGCAGAGAGTGCCCAGGGTGCCAGCAGTTGGAGGATTGCTGGGGACCAGGACAGTGCTCAGTCGAAGGCTGATGATGGGCCTCTGGGGTCATCCATTAGGCGGCAGATGCTGCAAGCCTAGCGGGGTGTGCGGGAGGTATGAGGTGGAGATACATGAGGGAATACATGCCATGGTGTCTGCTGTGGAGGAGTCCCTGCGGAGCATGACCACTGCGTTGAACCTCATGGCCAAGCGCAATGCCTCTTCCATGGGGAGAGTGGCGACTGTTATGGAGAGGCTGCTCCAGGGGCTCAGTCTGGGGTCCCTAGGGATGCACTCACTGCAAGCCCACACACCGGCAATGACCTCAGCTGGTCAGTGTCAGTGTGGAGATGGATTGGGCACCCAGTATGCCAGCTAGGTGCCTGGCCATCAGTGGTGAGCAGGGAGGTTCAATGCGACCTCACGTTGGCACACAAGCTGCCTGTTGTCTCTGCGGGCTCCTGTCCATGCTCTGGATGATGGCAGCAGCTCCTCCGCCCCTCTGCATCCGATGGGCCGCGGCGTCTGGCGAGCCTCCCTAGAGGTTACCCAGGTCAGCATTCAAGCCCTCAGCGTTCTCCTCACCATGCTCGTCCTCGGACTCACTACTGGACTCTATAATTGTTGCCTGTGCAGCTGCATCAAGATCTTCTTTCTCCACTAGGTCCCCCCTTGCCAGTGCCAGATTGTGCAGAGCACAGCATGCAACCACTGTCAATGACACTAGCTCTGGGGGTATTGCATTGGGTCCCCTGGATGGTTGAGGCATCGGAAGCACAGTTTGAAAAGACTTACAGTTCTCTCTACCATCGCCCTTGTGGAGGCATGGCTTCTGTTGTACCACTGCTCGGCCCCTGCTCTTGAGTGATGGAGAGGCGTCATGAGTCAGCTTTTGAGCGGGTAGCCCTTGTCACCCAGCAGCCATCTATCCAGTCGGGCTGGAGCACTGAAGAGCCTCGGCACCTGGAAGTGACTCAGGATGTAAACATCATGGGAGCTGCCAGAATACATTGCACACACTTGCAGAATCTGCATCTTGTGATCACACACTATCTGCATTTTCATGGAGTGGAATCTCTTCCTGTTGACAAAGGCACCTGGCTCACCTGCTGCTGCCGTGATGGCCACATGTGTGCAGTTGATTGCACCCTGGACGTGGGGGAATCCAGCAATTGCTCACTCTGCCTGACTTGCTTCGTTCATAAATGAATGAAAGTCAATGCACAACTGAACGGAGCTTCTGTCACCAATTTGATGCAAGTGAGGACAGCTGATCGTTAGACTCCACACACATCCCCCACTGAGCCCTGGAAAGAGTCAGAGGCAATGAAGTTGAGGGCCACTGGTATGTGGTGTCCACCCACACAGTCGGGCTGATGTCAGGCCCGATCCTCTGACAAATGGAGGTCACTGTTGCCCTTGAGAAACAGAGCCTCCTTCTGCATTGCACCTTGGACACATTGAGGTAGCTGTGTTGCCGCCTGTAGACTCTAGCAGCAGGATAGTGACATCTTCTGCAGCCCCTTCCGCCTTGGACCTCCTGCCGGCCCTGAACCCCTTATGCCTGTGCCTCTCCTCCCACAAATTCTGCACAGAACTGCGCACAATACTCCAGGTGTGGTCTGACCAAGGCCCGGTATAGCTGCAATAAGACATCCTTGCTCCTGTGCTCAAGTCGTCTTGCAGTGAAGGTCAACATACCATTTGCCTTCTAAACTGCTTGCTGCATCTGCATGCTTGCATCCAGTGATTGGTGTACAAGGACACCCAGGACCCTTTGTACATCAATATTTCCCCATCTATCACCATTTAAATAATACTCTGCCTTTCTGTTTTTTCTACCGCAGTGGATAACTTTACATTTATTCACGCTTTAATGCACCTGCCATGTCTATGCCCACTCACTCAAATCTAACTCGCCTTGAAGACTCTTAACATCCTCCTCACCACTTCACATTCCCACCTAGTTTTGTGTCATCAGCAAACTTGGAAATATGACATTTGGTTCCCTCATCCAAATTATTGATACATATCGTGAATAGCTGGGACCCAAGCACTGATCCCTGTGGTACCCCACTAGTCATCACCTGCCATTCCGTAAAAGACCCATTTGATCCTACTTTCTGTTACCTGTCTGCTAACCAATTCTCAATCAATGCCAATATATTACGTCCAATGCCATGTGATTTAAATTTGCACACTTTTTGTAGGACTTTATCAAAAACTTTCTGAAAATCCAAATACACCAATCCACTGGTTCTCTCTTATCTATTCTGCTAGTTATGCCCTCAAAAAACTCCAGTAGGTTTGTCCAACATGATTTATCCTTTCATAAATCCATGTTGACTTTGTCTAATTCATTTGATATTTTCTAAATGTCCTATTATCACATTCTTTATTATAGACTCTAGCATTTTCCCTACCACTGATGTTAGGCTAACCAATCAGTAATCCCCTGCTTTTTCCCTCCCTCCTTTTTTAAATAGTGGGGTTACATTTGTCACCCTCCAATCTGCCGGGACTGTTCCAGAATCTACAGAATTTTGGAAGGTGACAACCAACGCATCCACTATTTTCATGGCCACCTCATTTAATACATTAGGATGTAGATTATCAGGCCCTGGGGAATTATTGGTTTTTAGCCCCATTGTTTTTTCAGCAATGCTAATTTTCTTTAATTCCTCTTTCTCACTAGACCCACGATTCCCTAGTTTTTCTGGGAAGTCATTTGTGTCTTCCTCCATGAAGACAGAACTAAAGCAGTTGGTTAATTGCTCTGCCATTTCCTTGTTCTCTATTATAAATTCTCCACTTTTGGACTATCAGGGACCTACATTTGTCTTCACCAATCTTTTTCTTCTGACTTACTTATAGAAGCTTTTACAGTCCTCATTTATGTTCCTTGCAAGTTTACTCTCATACTCTATTTTCCCCTCTTAATCAATCCTCTGGTCCTCCTTTGCTGAATTCTAAACTGCTCCCAATCTTTCGGCTTGTTATTTTTTCTAGCAACTTTATATGACTCCTCTTTGGATCAACTACTATCCTTAATTTCTTTTGTTAGCATGGTTGGGCCACTTTTCCTATTGTGTTTTTGTGCCAGAAAGGAATATGTAACTGTTGCAATGCATACATTCGTTCCTTAAATATTAGCCATTGCCCATCCACTGTTATGCTCCTTAATAAAATATCCCAATCTATCTTAGCCAGCTCATGCCTCATACCCTCGTAGTTTCCTTTGTTTAGATTTAGGACTCTAGTTTTGGATTGGACTACTTCACTTTCCAACCTAAGGAAGAATTCTGTCAGGTTATGGTCACTGTTCCCTAAAGGACCCCACACAACAAGGTTATTAATTAACCCCTTCTCATTGCACAAAACCAAATCTAGGATAGCCTGTTCCCTAGTTGGTTCCTAGACGTACTGGTTTAAAAAACCATCTCATACACACCACCGTATTATTGTTAATTTGGTTTGCCCCATCTATATGTGGATTAAAATCATGATTACTGTAACACCCTTGTTACATGCATCTCTAATTTCCTGTTTAATACCATCCCTTATCTTATCACTACTGTTTAGAGGCCTATAG
Organism: Carcharodon carcharias; assembly: GCF_017639515.1. Lineage (NCBI taxonomy): Eukaryota > Metazoa > Chordata > Chondrichthyes > Lamniformes > Lamnidae > Carcharodon > Carcharodon carcharias. The sequence goes on from NC_054474.1 coordinate 125,050,204, forward strand.
ACAACTCACACAAATGTTTTATGTCCCTTGTTGCTTCTTAGCTCCACCCAGACTGATTCTTCATCTCGATTTTCTGAGCCAATATCCTCTCTCACTATTGCACTTATTTTCAACCTTAACTAACAACACCATGCCACCTCCTTTTCCTTTTTGCCTGTCCTTCCTAAATATTGAATACACTTGGATATTCAGTTCCCAGCCTTGGTCACCCTGCGGCCATATCTCTGTAATTGCAATCATACCCTATCTGTTTACATCCATTTGCGCTATTAATTCATCTACTTTATTTTGAATGCTCCATGCATTCAGATGCAGTGCCTTTAAACTTGTCTTTTTACACGTCTTTTTTTTGTACTATGGCCCTATTTGCTGCTAGCCCCTGTTTCCTCTGCTTTCCACTTTTGCTTTTTACTTTTCCGTTTTTCATTTCTATCTTTGTTTGCCTCTCTTGTGTCTCCCCATTAAGGTTCCCACCCCCCTGCCACTATAGTTTAAACCTCCCCCACAGCACTAGCGAATAACCCCTGTGAGGATATTGGTCCCGATCCTGCTGGGGTACAACCCGTCCAGCTCGTACAGGTGGAATGCTGGATTAGGAATTGGCTCCAATCCTGCAGTCATAAAGTCATCATTAACAAATGTGGTTCGCTCAGAGACATGCTAATAGTGGTGTCCCCCAGGGATCAGTAGGAGGCCTGCAATGCTCTTTAAGGTCTTCATTAATGACTTGGCCAGTAATGTTGGGAGTATGCTGAGCAAGTTCGAAGATGACACCAAAACCTATGCAAGAGTTAAGACTGTAGATGTACAATCAAATCCCAAACGATTTAGATGTCCTAGGTAGTGGGCCCCACCCAGTGGCAAATGGCATTCAATTTAGATAAATACAGTCATATATTTTGATTGAGCCAACGCAGAATATACATGTCATTTGCAGGGACCAATATTGAAAAAAGGTCCAGAGAGAAAGTAATCTAGATATTATGTGTGGATCGTGAAATATTCACGACCAATGTAAAGAAGCTGTAGCTAAAGCCAACAGGATATTAGTTTGTATTAATAGAACCATTCAATACAAATCAAAGGATGCCATTTTGACACTCTATATGCTGCTGGTCAAATGGAACTGGAGCACCGTGCCTAATTTTGGTCCTCCCACCTGGTGAGTGACCTTGTGAATTTGAAAAGGTCCAGAGGATAGCTACAAGAATGATTTTTAGCTTAAAGATCCTGAAATCCTTAGATAGGTCCAAGTATCTTGGTCTATTCCTTGGTAGGGAAGACTTAGATGTGACTTGATAGAGATCTATAAAATAATTATAGTGCTGGATAGCATCCCTGTTCATACATTATTCCAGTTTAACAGATTGAGGAGGCCCAGGGAATGTAATTTAAATTATCTACGAGTATGGTTACTAGGTGGTTCTTTTTTTCCCAGAGAATTGTGAGTCTCTGGGAAACATTGCCAGGTTGTGTGGTGGATGTTGACTGTACACGTTCAAGAGGGAGATGAGCTGGTTCCTGACAGGAGCAGAATTGTATCATATAAAAGTTTTTATGGTAAAACTTGGCCCAAGTGATCTCCTGGACTGGTTTTGATGTCTTGAGGTGGTCAGAGAGAAATTTTACAGAATAATATTCCCTTATTGGCCCCAGGTTTTTTCTGTCTTTTGCTCCTCGCAGGAAATTATATGGCTGCAGTGTTGGCTGTGAGGTGGAAGTTGTGGGGGCTGGGTGTGGGGCAACATAGGAGCCTGGGGAGGTAGGAAATGTTTAGATATGATGCTGCAGCCATCATGGCATGGGGCAGGCTTGATAGACAGCTGATCTTTTCCATCATCTGTGTATCTCTATGTGTTGATATCAAAAAATAAAGGCAGGAGTTAAGCGGGGAATTCACCTTGGGCAGTATTTCAACATGGATCATAGTGAATTGGCAGCTTGTGTTACACTCAGAAAGAAAGAAAGAACTTGCATTTATTTGGCAGCCTTCACAACCTCATGACATCTCAAGGGCTTAAATGCCAAAGTAAGTAGTACTTTGAAGTGTAGTCACTCTTGTAATGTAGGATGGGCTACATAGACTTTCACTTTGCTATTACCTGTTCTGCGCAACTGCCCACAACTGTTTTCCCTATAGTTTCAGAATCAGCAAGGATAAGTAAGTGAAAGAGGTCAGAAACCGATTCAAATTAAAGAAAGGAGCCTATGGGAGGTTGAGTACAAAATAAGGAAAGCTAAGAGAAAGTATGAAGAAAACATATTTAAGCAGCATCAACAGGAACAATAAATTATTTTGCAAGTATATGAGTAAAATGATAATTGCTCTTTGCTAAAAGAGCAGGAGGTGAATCCTGAAGTGTTTGAAAGTGAAATGAACAATATTATGATGGATTAAAGAAATAATTTAGATCAGTTAGTTAGACTACGACAAGGTGAAGCACAAGCGCTTGAAGGATACATCCTGGGATCCTATGGAAGACAAAGGAAGAAACCGCAGAGGCCCTATAAATTATATTTCAGGGGTCTATGAATTGTAGATATGTGTCAGAGGACTGCAGAAAGAAAAACCGGTTCAGAATTTTCAAATCCCAGTAAAAATACTGGCACCAGTATTATTGACACCAGAGAATGGTGATGGCCTAGAGGTATTGTCACTGGGCTAGTGACCCAGGGTAATGTTCTGGGGACCTGGGTTTGAATCCTGCCATGGCAGATGGTGGAGTTTGAATTCAATAAAAATCTGGAATTAAAAGCCTAGTGATGACTGTAAAATTGTTGCAAAAACCCATCTGGTTCACTAATGCCTTTTAGGGAAGGAAATCTGCTGTCTTCATGCTCTACATGTGACTCTGGTCAATGCAGTGCTCATTTTCAGAAAGGGAGTGACTTCTAATCTAGGTAATTATAGACTGACCAGTTAATTTAATATCTGTGGTAGAGTACATTTTTAGAGTCTTTAAGAAAAGATGAAATTACCATGTAGCAAGATACAAAGAATATAGAAGCAGCCAATGAAGATTTCAAAAGGTATGGACAAACACCATAGAATTACTTAAGGAAAAGAAAGAAAGTCTTGCATTTATCTTGTGTGTTTCACAACCAAAGTGTTTTACAACCAATTAAGTAGTTTTGGAGTGTGGTCACTGTTGTAATGTAGGAAATGCGGCAGCAATTTTCACACCGCAAAACTTTTATAAACAGTGGTGTGATAATGATCAAATAATCTGTTTTTGTGATGTTGTTTGAGGGATAAATATTGATCAGGCCACCAGAGATCCCCTGCTCTTCTTTGAAATAGTGCCATGGGATCTTTTACATTCACCTAAGTAGATAGATGGACCTTGGTTTAATGTCTCACCTGAAAGACAGCACCTGCAAAAGTGCAGCAATCTTTCAGAATTGCACTGCAGTGTCAAACTTGATTTGTGCTCGATGAGGCAGCAAGCATGGAAGATGGAGCAAATCAGTGGATATAATGTATAAAGACTTCAGGGAACCTTTGACCGCACATGAGGTTATAAAAGAAGATTAAGTGATATGGAATTAGGGTAAGGTTAGAAATTTGGATTAAAGGTTGGTTCAGTGGAAGCAAACATGGAGTAGGAGTTAAAGGCATTTTTTCCAAAGTAGTTGGAATTGATTAGTGGTGCCTCACAGGATTTGGTTCTGAAGTCACCCCCTGTTCTCTTTGTATATCACTGATTTGGATATAGGCCTAGAGGCCTATATTTGAAATTGATATCAAAATGGGAGGTATTGTTAATTCATTAGACGATCATAGAAACTGTAAAGGGATATTGATAAAATGGGGAAATGGGTTACAAAGTGACAGATGGAATTCAGTATCAGTATGTGTGAGGTAAAATAATATGGAAAATGGAAGTTGTTTTTTCAAGAGTCTAAACAGTGAGAAATTCATTAGCTTGCATTGGTAATCGGAAAACACATCCCACCTAATGTATGGGAAAGTGTTTACTTCCTATCTGTAAATAGAGAAAAAAACACAGGGACTAAAATGCAGCCAGGCTAATTTGAGGCAGGAAGGCCAGTCTGAAGGCAGTCATGTTGGTTAGAGAAAACTATGAGGGTTTTCACTTTGATAAGAGATTAGTATTTTTGGAGGACAGAAGATGCTCTTGCATATGTCAAGTAAGATGATCTACTGATGTGGGTCATGATTTTGAATTCATAAGTTGCATGGATTGTCTAAGTGAGTCTAAGCCTAACAGCAGTTATGATAGTCACCTTATGTGAAATAACACAAGTTAACATTTCATATCAGGTCATGTCTCACCAAGCATTACTTTATCCACCTTTGGAGAGATTGAAGAGGCATATGCCTGAAACATAAGAATATCTGTCTTTCTACACAGGGGGCACATTTAGTACACACAGTTTACACTGTTGTATACGGAGTACAAGGGGGTGTGAGCCAATTCTCATGGAAGTAAGAAGTTTGTGCTTATTATGTGATCGCTTGACACTCCTGCACTTTTAATATCCGTAGTTTTGAATTAGTAACACTTGTGCGTCACGACCTTTGCTGTTTCCATTTTGTTTCACCCCTCTGCTTGGTAATCTGTATTAATTTCTTTTTGATCTTCTTTATCAATATTTCTTTTCTTCCATTCTTGCAGTTTGATTAATTTATCCCAGATCAGGCCTTCTGACTGTTCCCATTCCCAGAACATTCAATTTTAAATTCAAGTATTAAAATGATAATTTAAAAAAGTAATTACATTATAAATTAACATCTTAGTTAGTTTTATTGGATGGCCATTTCTAAATTTTTCTGTAACACTTGATGAATTATTCAGGTTTTAATACTATTTATTTATAATTTTAATAATTTACAGTAGTGACAGTAACATTGGCCAGGATTTTCCACTCCTGCCCACAGGACCCGTCCTGGGTGGGATGGACAGTTTAACGAACCAGTAAGATGTCTATTGACTTTCAGCAGAAATTTCAATCCCGGCCATAATTACTGTCACATTCAGTAAATAGCATTTAATTTTTTCATTTATTTACTTTAGATCACATATTTCAATATTTCTTTTATTTTAGAATGTTGCGAATTGCTCGAGATTGAGATAAGGTTTGAGTGATGGGTGAATAGCATCATGTTAACATTGGATGGGACACAAGCAGTAAATGACAATGGTTGCAAGAACTCCAACATACATTAGCTACATGTGTGTAGTGACATATTGTATCCTTGACATGACTGGGCAACGACACAGGAGATTGACCAACACTCTTTCATATTTCATATATTTATCTATTTACTTTTCAACAGCTATTAAGGATGATACTTCCACAACTATTTGAGGTAAGGAATTTGGTATCCCAACATCCCACTGTGTAAAAAAAAAACTCCACCTCATTCTTTTGTGATGGTATATTTACGCACTCTAGTTACTCACTTATCAGTAGAAATTATTTCCCTATTTTCTGTATCTACTCCTTCATAATCTTGGACACTTCTATCACATTTCTTAATCTTCACTGACCTAACAAGAAAACCAGTTTCTTAAATCGTCTCATAACTTAAACCTGCCATCATTTGTATCACCCTCATGAATCTCTTCTGTATTAGCAGTGGCTCAATGGTGGCACTCTCACCTCCAAGTCAGACAGTTGTGGGTTCAATCCCATTCCATGATACTTGAGCCATAATCTAGGCAGATGCTTTATTACAGTACTGAGTGGGTCTGTAATTGTTGGAGGTGCTGTTATTCAGATGAGATGTTAAATCGAGATCCCGGGCTGGATTTTGCAGCCCCCCATAGCATTTTTGATGGCAGAGGACTCGTGAAATAAAGGGGGTGGTGCTCCCAGCTCCTTCCTGCCGAGCTCCAATCTGTCACCCATATTACCGTGGGCAGGGAAGGCGTAAGGTAGCCCACCGTCTTGTAGTCTATTGAGTCCCTTTAGAGGCCTAAAGTGTCCTATTCAGTTACATTGAAAGCATTGGGCTGGAATTGCTAGACAGTGATCAAGCCTGTGGGGCCGCTTTGCTCCACAGCACTGGCATGGTCGCTCTACTGGTTGGTTAGGATATTGCTTCCCTTGGCCTGAAGTGTCGCTGTTTCACTAACTGGACAGTGGGGTTTACTTTGTACCATGGTTTTGTTTCTTCCCTTAAAATCAATCTGTACTGCAAACAGATTTCGGATTTCCTGACATTCTGGGTGGCTTTCTCAAGGGCTAGATCTTCCTTCGCTTGAAACATGTCTGAGAGTGGGCCGTCTGCTACCCCTACAACTATCCTATCCCTTATTAGCTCAGATTTCAGTTCACCTTATCATAACCATCAGCCATTTTGTACAGTTGATTAATGAAGGAGTTGACAAGTTCTCCTGCTGCTGGACATGTTTATTAAGTTTATCTGTTTCAAGGTTACTTCTGAGGTTAAAATAAGCATTGAATGATTTTAAAACCTCGTCAAATTTTGCAGATGATTTGTTGATTCCTTGTCATCATCGGCAATCGTTAGATCATCGGTTATCAGGCCTACCAAATAAAGTAGTGTGTTAACTTGTTCAGCTTCTGTCTTTTTATCCAGACCGGAAGCAATCACGTATCTGAAGAATCTTTTTCTCCAGAGTCTCCAATTTTGTGATTGATCTGGGCCTTGGATAAGTCCAAACTGATCTGGAAGAGAGTATTTCTGATACATGGCTAAAATTTTTAAATTGCAAGTTCAGCTTGAAGAGGTTTCTGAAAATTCAAATGACATCGCGGTGTGCTTCTTCACAACAGGTTTTCCTGTGCTTGCTGGTTTTGGCGGGCTCCCACAGTACTGGTGTTTGCTATGTCAGTTTTTAACTTTTTCAACAATAGATGCTTAGCTTTACTGGTTCTTGTGTCTTGGAAGTGTCGAATCCTGGCTTTTGCTGGGTTATAAAGCAGCCGGCTCAGTTGCAATTAATTTTTAATTAATTATTTTATTTTCTTTGTTTGGAGCTACATTTTTAGGTGCTGACTCAGGAATCGGGTTCTTGGACTGAGTTAAATGGCAATGTCTGACCACTGCAGTATTTAACTTCATTTCAGCACTCAGTGTTGTCCAGGAATTTTAATTTTTTAGCTCACCCCTGCTAGGTCTGCTGGTTCTGCACATTTTAGGTTTGAAGCTGGACTTCCATGGGATTCAGTGCCCTATCTGAAAATGTTGACCTAATTTGACATCATTTGCATTCAAGTGTTCATTTGCACTCATTTGACTTCTGTTGCACTCAAAAGTAATCATTTTAGCCACCATTCAACATCAATTGCACTTAACAGAAATCATTTAGCTACAATTTAACATTCCGAGTAACTGATATCATTGTCATCAATTGCCCCAAACCGCAGTGTGTGGGGCAGCGGTGGTAATGGAGAGAGTTGTCGGGATGTGGGGGTTAGGGGTGGGAATTCAGCGGCGAGGCTCAGCAGTTCAACGATGAGGCCTGAGGTCCCGAGATAAGTGGGGGTGTGGGGTGAGTTAGTACAGACCCCAAAACTGGGGTGGCGAGGGTCATATGGACCCCGTGACTGGGGGGAGGATAAGGTAGTGTAGACTCTGAGACTGGGGGAGGAAGTTTACACTCTGAGACTACGGGGTAGGGGGGATTTTTAGACCTTGAAGGGGTTGGTGGTGAGTATAGACTCCTGAGATGGGCGGAATGTAGACCCTGAGACTATAGGGAAGTGTAGACCTTGAGACTGGAGGCGGAGTCTAGACCCTGAACGGTGTGGTCAGAATATAGACCTTGAGACTGGAGGCGGAGTCTAGACCCTGAACGGTGGGGTCGGAATATAGACCTTGAGACTGGCTGGAGTGGAGTGTAGATGCTGATATTTGTGGGGTCGGGGGGAGGTGGTGGGAGGTTGAAGCCTGAGACTTGTGGGGGGGGTGCAGTTTAAACCCTAAGACTGGGGTGTGGGTGGGAATATAGACCCTGAGATTGGGAGGTGGGGTAGGGGGGTGCAGAGTAGAGACTCTGAGATTAAAATCAAATAAGAACTGATGGGAATCTGGTGGTGCTGTCAAGCATGTACAGTGAAAAAAGTTTTTGGATTAAATGAAAGAACTGAATAAATTTAGAAATTATTTAAGTAATTAATTTCTGTCTTTTTCAATGCAAGCTGCTGAGAGTATTTGCTGCCTTTGAGCACATTTGACAGCTTTAAGTGCATTTGATAGCCTCAAGCGAACTCAATGGGCGGAATCATCCCAGATTTGTACTAAGTGCGGTAGTGGGCGGGAAAAAGGATGTTTTACCTGCCAGCTGCAATGTTGGCTTTCATGCCATATCATCCATTTCCCAGCACGTCCCACCTCATTAATAATGCATTCCCAGGAAACACGGCAGGCTGGCGGGGCAGTCTCTGATTCGCTCGCCATGCCATAACCTCAGATGTTCAGTAAACCGGATGCCATATTTAAAGGGCACCCCTGCACAGAGATCGTACTCTTCAAGGCATAGGAAGCTGCTGGGAACTGATGGCTGCCAAATGGAGGAAACATGCTGCCCGTCCTTGAGCACCTACAGGATGCAGTGGAGGCCCACTGTAAAATCCTCCACCCCAACTCCAGGTGAAGACCAGCAAGCAAGGTCACCAATCCAGCATGGGAGGTGATGGCAGTGGTTGTCAGTGCCAACACTTTGCGAAAGAGGACAGCCACCCAGTGCAGGAAGAGGTTGATGCTCTCATCCGTTCCACCAGAGTAAGTCACTCTTCTCATCACTCTCAACTCACACACTCAGCAACTCATTACACATCCACAGGAATTTCACACCTCAAGGGAAAACACCACCAACTCTTATACAGACCCTCACACCCCCATCAGGCTCATATCCTCTGGAATTCTCATCCTCATCCATTCTGGGTCCACTCACCAAACAAACGTCCCACACATTGCCATGCATCCTGCTCACTCTCTCTCCATCTGTTTTCATTCAGGAGAAGTTGGTTGACAACAGCAGGAAGAGGTCCCAGACCAGGAGTAGAGTCGCCCACGCTAGACCCCTCACTCACTTTGTGGAGTGTGCTATTGCACTGACTGGTGAGGACATGGACGTTGCCTGCGGCGACAGTGAGGTCGGCAGCAAAGACCCAAGTGAGGATTCTGTACCACATCATCCCTCTCTCAATGCAACTGTGAGTGGCCTTTCTCCTGATTTTGACTCTGCTGCCATGCACTAATTATCTCTATTTTGGCTCCCAGGGAGCTCTGTCAAGCTACTGACATCCTCAACCATCCAGTCCCTCAGCTCCACTAGGTCCTCACCTCTAGCCAAGAGGACTCCTCCTCTATTGAAGAGCTGTAAATAAGCCGCCTGGAAGACCCATCACAGCACTTACCCACAACCTCCACCAGCGCTGAAACACACACTTTGGTGGGACCTAGATCTAGAGCAGGCTCGGGTTCACCATCATGGACGGGTCACTGCATGGACACGTGTCCGCAGCAAGAGGAGACAGATTCTGCCGAGCTGCCCGGCACTCGGTGGACTGCTGGGGAAGAGGCCTTTGAGAGGTCCGAGTCCCATATTGAGCCTCTGGATTTGGCCTTCCAACTCTTTGTGGAGTGTTAACAGAAGGCAGAGGAAATCATGCAGAGCTCAACAGAGGGGCACGCAAGTCAGAGTGCTTCTGCCTGCTCTCTGATGAAATGTTGCCCACATGTGCTCACATTGAGGTCTCCATGGGGAGGATGGTGTACTCCATGGAGACCCTGGTCCAGCAGAATGCGCAGGTATGTGCAGATCTGCATTCCATCATGGTAGCCATGAATGAGTTCCTGCAGTGGCAACGTGAGAGGGAAGCAGGCACCTTGATGTCTCTGCAGGTGCTTGTTCCCCTCAAGGAATCAAGCTGGCGCCCTCGGGCACCCGAAGGAAGGAGGGGCGGCAGCTGGACACCCCAGGGTTATCCGCTCAGGAATATCAGAGGCTGCCCTCTTCCTCCAAGTCCCCATTGACCCCCTCAACCTTGTCCTCTATCACCATAGAGGGAGCAGCTGGCCCACAGGAGGACAGCCAAAGCAAGCCAGGGCCCTCAAGGTCTCGGCTGTCCAGAGGACCCAAGCTGAAGTCATCAGAGGCAACAGGGCCAACCATTGCACAGGCTGTTTCCACCCCTGCTGCAGATGTCTGTGCAGCATCCAGAAGAAGCGGTAGGCCTAGAAAAGTTAAAAATTTCTGCTCACGTGGTTGCATGGGTGAATACATTTTGTCACTTTATAATCTGAAAATATATTCACTTTCACTGAGTAATATGTAAGGGTGTCTTTTAGCTTAATTTACAGGCTTCACGAATCCTCCCCATGCATCGCACCCCCCCACCAACCACTAGCAGTTCAGTTGCACACAGCAGGACCATGAGTGAGTCTGGAGGGAGGAGTGTGTGTGCGGCAGAGTCTTTCGGAGCCTTGTGCAAGCATTCTCCCACGCATGAGCAGCCTTCCTCCATCACACTCATCTCAGTGCCCTGAGCATTTTCAATGGTGGGGTTCTCTTGTGTCCATCTGAGCTGATCTGCATCTCTGCCAGCCACTGATCACATTCCCCTGCAGCATCTGTGCACGCCCAACAAAAGGCTCCACTCACTTTCAATTTGAGAAAAATGGTAGTTGTCACGATTTTGCTCAGCTCCCCATCCTTTCCCCTACCCCATTCATCCATGTCCTTTTCCCCATCACCGTTGACCGCCCTGGCATTACCTTCCACCTCTCCACCGTCACCTACCAACCAGAACCCTTTTCTTTCCGAGGTGTTCAGGTGAATGTGCATGTTCCCTACCTTCTTAAAAATCCCACCCCCATCCACATTGACCTCCGCAACCTTCTCCATCCCACCCCCAAGTTCCGTGTCTGCTTCCGAGTCCCCACCAACCACCCTCGCCATCACTTCTACTGCTACCATCACATCCACACCCTCCCATCTTGTGGGCACACCCTGCCCTCTCCCATATTCACCATTCTATTTCACTCCCCAGGCGGCAGTTATTGACTCCATAGACCCCTCCCTTGCATGTTCACCTGGACACCACCCCCACTTACTACCTCCTCCACCCTCACTCCTTCCTCCCCCCAGACTCCCTCCTGCCCCCAGACTCCTTCCTCCCCCTGACTCCTTCCCCCTTACAAACCCCTTCCTCCCCCCCGAAGTCCTTCCTATCCCCCGTCTGCTTCCTCCCCCGGGCTCCTTTCCCGCACTGCACTCCTTTCCTCCCCTGGACTCCTTCCCTCCTCCGAGCTCCTTCTTCCTCCCCCGGATTCCTTCTCTCCTCTGAACTGCTTCCTCTCCCTGGACTCCTTCTTCTTCTCCTGGACTCCTTCCCCCTTGGGCAACAGCATATGTAAGGTGTGCACTTGGCGGGCTGCACTTTGAGGGGAATTTGGAGATGAGTGCACAGTAACATTGCACAGCTCTCGTGAGGGTCGCCTATTGGATTTCAAGGTTGAGGCGCGTTGGGGGGTGGGGCGAGGGCTTCCCAACAGTTGAGGTGACTTGTGGGGAATGGCAAGGATTGCCCAATGGTTGAGGTGATTTGGGTGGGTGGTAGGGGTGCCAAGGACTGCCCAATGGTTGCGGAAACTTGGGGGGTGGTGGCAAGGGCTGCCCAGCGGTTGAAGGTGGTGCGCAAGCATGTGTGGCGTAGGGGAGGGAGGAAAGCAGTCATGCATGAGGGAAACCTCGCATAAAGTGACCATTCCCCTGCAGCTGAGACAGTTCAAGCCCAGCCTCATTGACATGTGTTGAGTTGGACCTCTAGATTATCTGCCCACTCAAGCAACGCAGAGGCATGAAAGTGCCACCAAGTGCTCCTGAGTTTTTCACCCCTTGGGCACAGACTGCAAAGCAATGAGTGCTTTAGCGGACTTCAGAACAATTGGACAACTGGGCAGGTTATACAATCTCCTTGCTAAAGCTGGCTATGGAGCAGTCACTGGTGGAGGCGCTCACAGCCCCTTGCAATGTCATTATCCCAGTTTGGACCAGTCTCCCCCATGGTTCAGGCTAACAGTGCAATCTTGCATGCGGGTTGGAAGAGTGCCTGCGCCTGAGCTAAGAGCACAGTATGCAGTCCAGTGGGCAATGCTACTGCCAATCAGTCAGGTGGAGTGGGGCGGAGAAGGGTGAGGTTTCGGGCAGTCATGCAGTGCACTAAACTCTGGCCATCCAAGTGGTGGCCAGCACTTTCTGGGATGCGTTAAGGGGCCTTCAGACTTAACCAAGAGAGGCTCTTACAACACCCAATCTAACCCACGTGTCTCTCTCTTTCATCCTGCAGGAGGAGCATAGAGCCTGGTGAACTAGCTGTATGCCTTGTGGCATACAGAGAGCGAAGACAACGGAGAAGAGAGTGACAGAGGCGCCTGACTGCGCAGAATGAGGAGCAACGCACTCAGGAAGAAGGGGCCGCTGGGGCTCCTGCACACACCGCTGAAGAGCCGCAGTAAGCTGTCGCTGGTTGCTGCCTTTCATTCCTGCAGATGACTGAGAACCAGTGTCGCAGAAGACTGCGCATGCCTACGGAACTGGTCAGTCAGATCTGCCAGCTGCTGCAGGATTTGGCACTACGGCGACATGGTTGGCATCCACTGTCTGTGGCCATGAAAGTGACCGCAGCGCTCAATTTTTATGCAAGCCCCATAGGTAACTTCTGTGGGATATCACAAGCTCCACCCTCAAATGCATCCATGAGGTCACAGATGCCATCTTCAAGAGAACACACACCTTTGTGCATTTCGTCTGGGAGCAGGAAAGCCAGGATGCAAGAGTGATAGGATTTACTCAGATCTTGGGTTTCCCACAATTGAAGGGTGCCATCAAGTGGTCAACTATGTCATCCACAAGGGCTTCCATTCGCTCAATGTACAGCTGGTGTGCGAACACCAGAAACACATCCTGCAGGTCTGCGCATGGTTTCCAGAGACTGTCCATGACTCCTACATTCTCAGTCAGTCACAGATCCCTGGCATCTTCCAGGGCCCACGGAGGCTGCAGGGATGGCACCGTGGGGGCAAAGGCTACCTGCAGAGGATGTGGCTGATGACACCTGTACAGTAGCCTCAGACTGCAGCAGAGCAAAGGAGGCTCATGCTGCAACTTGCAACCTGGTGGAACAAACCATCGGGATGCTGAAAATGAGGTTCCGGTGCCTGGACCGGTCTGGTGGAGCCCTGCACCATAGTCCACAGATGGTGTCACGCATCGTCGTTACCTGCTGCGCCTTTGTAACCTAGCGCTGCAATGAGGAGAAGAGCTGACTGAGGAGGAGATGGAGGAGCTGGACGTCTCTTCCGATGAGGACGTCGATGGGGATGAGTGTGAGGAGGTCTTTGAAGGCGACAATGATGGCGATGAGGCCCTCGCACTGGCCAAACAAGGCTGGCGCGCTCAGGAGGCGCTCATAGCTGCTAGATTTGTGGAGGATGATGATGACATGCAGTGAGGAGACACCATAGATCCTCACATTGCACCTGTGAACATTTGACTCCAGTCTGGCTTATCCCTCTGTGATAAGGCTCCTGTCATGGAGATGCAGCGGAGGCCCTAATATTCGCTAGATTCCAGGAGGATGATGATGACATGCAGTGAGGACACTCCATAGATCTTCACATAGCCTCTGAGAATGTCTGACTGCTGTCCAGCAGAGGACAGCTCACTTGCTCTCTATGATCAGGGTCATATAATGGAGACACAGCCATGAAACGTTAAAAGCACCTGATCCTTAGTCAGCCTTCAGCACCTGACCCCTTCAGGAGCACAGCGTCACGGTTTACAGATGCTGATGAGATGGGAGCCAGCTCCACCTTAAAGGTGCTGAGAGCACACAGAGAGAATGACGGAACTCTGTGATGCCTGCCCACAACATTCTGGCAGCAATGACAAGTACTGTCAAGGTGTAGGCATCAGTAATGTGTCCAGTGAGTGTGAGACCGGACCAACAGTTTGGTCTGAAGGCTGCACAAAGCACAGGGAAAAGACCCTGGACTGAGATGCCTGTCTTTATCTTGTGCAGGAACCAAGGTTTCACATCTGAGTGACATGAGCACTGTTCAGAAGAACAAGGAACCATAGGCAGGGAGACATTCTTGAGAGTTTATTTACTATAGTGAGCATTATGCACAAGTGATTAGTATCTGTGCCCAGGCATTGAAACTACATCTTCTTAACTTTCTTAACCCTGCTGCGACATCATGGTGCTCCCCCAACATCCACAGCGGAGGTGGAGGCAGCCTGTTAACTGCGGCACCCTGTCTGTGATGATCTTGGTAAGCATCCTCGGGAGGTTCGAGACCTGGTGTGCACTGGCCTGCTTTCAGGGTCCTGCTGTGTGGCAGTGGCACCCTCCTTGGCCAGTGGAGCTGGAGCTGCTGGGGTCACAGGAAGAGGGGATGCGGATGGGCTGGACTCTCCTGGATCCACCTGGGTGGATGGCCTTAGGGTGTGCCTCCTTCCTTTGGCTGCCCATGACCCCCTGGCTGCCTCCTTGAGGAGAAGGGGAAGCTGGAGTGAGATTGAGTTGCCCTGCACCCCTCTTGCGTACACACTGTTGGAGGCCAACTATGGCAACAGCGATGGAGTTGAGTCTGTGCAGCAGTGCAGGAATGACGTCCTGGACCAAGGTCTCCATGGCGGCCACCATCCTACCATTGTTGACCTCGGTGCATTAGCGTGCTGCTGCCATCACCTCAGCCTGAAGGTGGACAGACTCCTCCATCGTGCCTTGCAATCTGAGGAATGCAGTGGACACCCCTTCCTGATGTTCCTGAGCTTGCCTTTGCAGCTCCAGCAACTGAGGTATGACTGAGGTATGAGGCTCGTCACCAAATTTCTGGCCTCCATTAGTCCTCCTAGTTCCGGAGACCGAGGAAGTTGCTGCCACCGCCACCTGCTGTGGTCAGACAGTGTGATGTGCTCACCAGATTGTGATCCCGAGGCTACACTAAAGCTAGGTCCCACTGAGGTGTATGACTCTGCACTGGTGTGGGTGAGCACTGTGATGGGTCTTCAATGAAGATGCCTTCAGGTTCCTCTTCAGAGGTTTCTCCAGGGCTTGATTGGAGGCCCTGGGTCGTGGACTCCATCGACTGTTTCCCAGATGTGCTTGCGAAAGCAAGTGGAGACAATTAGTGCATGGCAATGGCCTGTGAAACAGGACACATCACTCACAGCATGGTTGCCTGATGGATGTTGTACTGCTGGATCCTCAGTTGGCAGAACACAGTTGATTTCACTGTCAGCACAGGAATGGCCCAGATCCTTGCCGGCCACCTGGATGACTCAATTTTCAAAGTCCGTGAGGACCTTGATTGCAGGCATTCCTCCACCAGTCTGTGACCTCTCCCTCTTGTTGTGTGCCAGGTTGTCCTGCAAGAATAGAGATGGAGAGAGTGTAAGCGGGATGCCTGCCAGGCCTGATAATAAGTATGCCTGGCATGTGTGGGTAGTGAGTGGTCCCACAGATGGGATGAGGACAGTGAAGGTGTGTGTGAGTGTGTGAATGGTGATGTCCCTTGAACTGTCAGTGAGTGAGATTCCTGTGGATGTGTGATGGGTTTGTGATGTGAGTTGAGTATGGTGAGAGGCGTGACTTACCCTGGCAGAACGCAAAAGATCATTCATCCTTTATCGGCTCTGTATGGCTGTCCTCTTTTGTTGGGTGTTGGCGCTCACCACTGCTGCCTCCATCTTCCACGCTTTATTAGTGATGTTGCTGTCCCTTCTGCAGCCAGAGAAGGGGTAGCGGACATCATGACGGTCCTCCAAGGCATCCAAAAGGCATTTGTGGGATGCGTCATTAAACCTGGGGGCTGCAGTGTTCTTGCTTTTTGGGGCAATGTCTCCTGTGCAGCAGTCCTGGCCTGGAAGTACTGAGAGATATGCATGTGGCTGCACTTCAAATATGGCATGCAGCGTGATGAAGTGGCATGGGGATGGCATGGCGGGTGAATGGGAGCCCTCCCGCCATTGAAACGGCATGTTCCCCAGGAATCCATAATTAATGTGGCGGGATTGGGACGATATGGAATTAGAAGCTGCCATTGTGGCCGGCGGGTAAAATATCGTTATTTCCCCCCGCTACCATACTTAGTGCAAATCTGGGATGATTTTGTCCGATATGTGCTGGACCCTTATACTAAATTATCCACTTTGGACCTGGATCAGAGTATTTTCTAAATGGTGAGAAGGTATGTTGAGTGAAGAAATAGAGAGATTTATGGATTCAGTTACTGAAATCATTAAATGTTGTGAACAGGTGCAAAGAATATTGAACAGGACTAATGGAATATTGGCCTGTGTCTCAAGTTTTTGGAATACAAAGGGATGGAAGCTTTGTTGCAGTTATATGAAATACTGTTTGGACCCAATTTAAAGTATTGTGTCAATTCTGAGCACTACACTTCACTCAGGATATATTAGCCTTGGAAAGGATGCAGTGATTCACCAGAATAATCCTGGAGTTAAAAGGGTCAAATTATGAGGACATGCTACATATACTAGGCTTGCATTCCTTAAGTATAGAAGATTAAGGGGTGAACTAATTGATGTGTTTAAGATGATTAAAAGAGTTGCTATGGTAGGTAAAGAGAAACTATTATCTGTGGTGGCAGACTCTCACATCAGGGGCATAAAATTAGTGCAAGGCTGTTTAAGGGTGATATTAGGAAACACTTCTTTGCATAAAGGGTAGAGGAAACCTGGAACTCTCTCCCCACAAAAGCTGTTGAGGCTAGGTCAATTGGAAAGTTCAAAACTGAGAATGATAGTTTTTTTTAAACTCAGGTATTAAGGGTTTGGAAACAAGTGGGCAAATGAAGTTAAGATATGGAACAGCCATGATCTATTTGAATGGCGGAACAGGTTTGAGAGGCTGAATGGCCTACTCCTGTTCCTTTGTTCCTATGATAGCACTTCAACAAGTAACTAATTGTCTATAAGGTATTTTAGGACATCCTGAGTCATAAGAGGCATAATATAAATGCAAACATTCTTTCTTTCTCTTCATGGCCTTGGCATCCTTCCAAGGATATGGCACTCAAAAATGGACACAAAATTCTAACTGCAGCCCAACCAATATACCAATTTATATAGTTTTAGCACACCTAAAAAGGTTTTCCCTGGTAGTACTGAAAATAACAAAAAATGTGTCTCCTTTGCTAAGCCCACTGTTTAGGGGATTGGGGGATTCAGTGATGGTAATGCCCCTTGATGTTCAATGGCATTACCATCACTGAATCCTCCACTATCAACATCCTGGGGGTTACCATTGACCAGAAACTGAACTGGACTAGCCATATAAATACTGTGGCTACAAGAGCAAGTCAGAGGCTAGGAATCCTGTGACAAGTGACTCAACCCCTGACTCCCCAGAGCCTGTCCACCATCTACAAGGCAGGAGTGTGATGGAATACTCCCCACTTGCCTGGATGAGTGCAGCTCCCACAACACTCAAGAAGCTTGACACTGTCCAGGACAAAGCAGCCCACTTGATTGGCACCACATCCACAAACATTCACTCCCTCCACCTCCAACGCATAGTAGCAACAGTGTGTACCATCTACGAGATGCAATGCAGGAATTCACCAAGGCTCATTTGACAGCGCCTTCCAAACCCACGACCACTACCATCTGGAAGGACAAGGGCAGCAGATAGATGGGAACACCACCACCTGCAAGTTCCCCTCCAAGTCAGTCACCGTCCTGACTTGGAAATATATTGCTGTTCCTTCACTGTCGCTTGGTCAAAATCCTGGATCTCCATTCCTAACAGCACTGTGGGTGTACCTACACCACATGGGCTGCAGCGGTTCAAGAAGGCAACTCACCACCACCTTCTCAAGAGCAACTAGGAATGGGCAATAAATGCTGGCCCAGCCAGTGAAGCCCACACCCCATGAATGATTTAAAAAAAAGTACTTGACAATGTCCTTTAGCAATGACATGTAAATTGATGTGATAGACAATGGTTGAGTTCCCACAAATTGTAACTGAGGAGACCACCCTTGGATCTCCCCACTTCAGTAGCCTGTTTATAAACAGTTAACTAGGTAAAAGATATAAATATATACATCTAAAACTAAAAATGGGCCACTGCTTACATAAATCTAATTGTTACTGGAGCAATCAATTGGCACCTAGTGGTCGATGCCCTCTGCACAATAACATCCAGGTAATCAGGATTTAATGTCTCCATGATACCGAGCCAGATAAATTGTGCCGTTTCCTGTAAAGGGTGAAATCTCTGCCTGCCATTTACCAGGTCAAAGGATATGAAGAGGATGAGGATCCCCTATGCTGGGAGTTTACATTTCTCCATAGGTACCTGCTGTTGAACTGGATCCCAGTACATTGATTAAGCTGGGGCACACTGGCATCTAAATGGTTCAGATTGGGGAGTGGGGTTGGTTTTCAACCAGGTCAGGGAAGTGCAGCGAATGGCAGGAAATCTTGTTTTAAAAAATGTAAATTTATCCCTTTACACAGGATGCTGAAATAAGACTTCATGGGATCTTGATGGGGGTAGGGTACAGGGTGTCTGAGTAAACTGCTGCTGGTTTGTTTTGGCGGTGGTGGAAGATGAATGCCCGATATTTGCCTAATGCCGCATGATGCTGCCTGTTCCATGAAATTCAAGAAAAAACTTGCATATGTATCATCTTTCACATTTTCAGGCCATCCCAACGAAGCACTTTTGAAGTGCAGTCACTGTTGTAATGCAGGCAGTTTGTGCACACAAATAGCTATGTGATATTGACAAGATAATCTATTTTTTTAACTGGTGTTGGTTAAAGGATAAATATTGGTCAGAGCACCTGGAGAACTCCTCTGTACTTCTTTGGATAGTGCCATATGATCTTCTGTTTTTACATGAGACAGCAGATGGTACCTTGAAAATTGCAGCGTTTCCTCAGTATTGCACTAGAGCATTATCCTGGAAAATGTCCCCAGGAGTAGGACTTGATCCCACAGCTTCCTGACTCACATTGGCAGAAATAGATTCAATAGTTGCTTTCGAAAAGAAA
Organism: Carcharodon carcharias; assembly: GCF_017639515.1. Lineage (NCBI taxonomy): Eukaryota > Metazoa > Chordata > Chondrichthyes > Lamniformes > Lamnidae > Carcharodon > Carcharodon carcharias. The sequence continues at coordinate 125,069,237 of NC_054474.1, forward strand.
TTGGATAAATATTTGGAGAAATAATTATAGTGGAATCTGCTGAGGGGTTGAACTAACTGGATTGGCCTTCAAAAAAACCATTGCAGACTCAATGGGTCAAGTGGCATCCTCCTGTGCTGTACAACTCTATGATTCTAGAAAGGACTGAGTTAGCTCTGGTAATATAGTGTACCACTTGTTTGCCACTGCCTCTGATTTTGCCTTTAAACATAAGTGCAGTTAGAATTGAGAAATGGTGATTTATTTAGTGGAAATTATTTCCTGCATTACATTACTTGCTAAATCCTAGCTAACATTTCCCTGACAAATAATCCCAATTCTGCAAAATGAACAGCGATGTTATTGAAGAAGTTGAAATAGTCTCAAATATGTTTTTAGCAAAAATGTTTAACTCCAACACTTTCTGGTTCTCTTTACCTGCATATATGTCTGTTGATGATTGCGATTAAAGATAGGACTTTTTACATTTATTTAAATAGCCAGGAAAACTCTATTAAATAAATTGCCAGCCTGCTATGTTGCGGACAATAATCAATCAAGGGAACTATGAGGATGGGAGATAAGAAGGGACTTGCAATGTGAAGGCAACTGATTCCTAGGCAAGGGAGCTTTTAAGTAAATCATGAACAGTGGATGTATCTCATTCTGAAATATTGGACTTTGAGATTGTATTCAGTTTACCAAGAAACATGAGAAAACTTAAATAAACACAGAAAATGCTGGAAAAAACTCAGCAGGTCTGGCAGCATCTGTGGAGAGAGAAACAGAGGTAATGTTTTGAGTCCATATGACTCTTCTTCAGAGCTAAAGAGAAGTAGAAATGTGATGGATGTTATACTATTTAAGAGGGGTGGAGCAGGTGGAGCAAAATAGGTCAGTGGGAGCTCAAGAGAGATTAACAAGAATGTCATGGACACAAGACAAAGGGAGGGTTAGACTAAAGGAGATGCTGATAGTGGCATAAAGGTGTCTTTAACACTATCATTATCACTCCCTGTGTCTTGCGTCCATGACATCTTTGTCAATCTCTCCTGACCTCCCACCAACCCCTAACCTTCTATTTTGCTTCACTGCTCCACCCCCTCTTAAACAGTATAATATCCAAAACATTTCTACGTTAGCTCTGAAGAAGAGTCAACCAAACTTGAAACATTAACCATGTTTCTCTCTCCACAGATGCTGCCACACCTGCTGAGTTTTTCTCGCATTTTCTTTTTTTATTTCAAAATTCCAGCATCCGCAGTATTTTGCTTTTATAACAGGAGAAAATTGTCTGATTACCCTTTGAAATGATTCTGTTGCAAGAAAAGGGAAAAACAGCTTTCACTGTACTATTCAACTATAATCATCGAAAAATCTAATATTAGTGAAGGAGAGATCCATTCGTCTTTTGTACACTGTTTGCAGTCACTTGTACAGGGTAATTCAACTGGTGTCTTGGCCAACATTTGTCCCACAACTGACATCTAAAATATATAACCCGGTCATTTATTTCATTGCTATTGGAGCTTGCTGCGTCAGATTGGCTACCACATTTTCTACGTCACAAGTGACTACACTTCAAAAGTATCTCATTGAGTGTAAAGTGCTTTGGGATAAAGGTGCTACAGAAGTACAGGTTTTACTTGTTACAAGTATTATGCTATTTATTTTGTTATACATTTTGTTTTGTGAATTCAGTTTCTATTTATACGTGTGTTTGGTCAGTAGTCTAACATTATGATCTGTTCTGTATTTCAGATTGACAGGGCCCATTAGATATCTTTCACACAAGCAATTTAATATGATTGAGGCTCAACTTTAGAACTAGGAATGGCAGTGAGATTAAAAAAACACAGGTTTCAGTTCATAAGGGAAACAATCCGCCTATGGAAACTGTTGTGAAGCCGTTAACAAAGGAAAAAGCTGTTGGAAAAAGTGAGAATTGTAACAGCCTTTCTTTAACTACGACTTCATGTGCAGGTGCCTTGTACTGTTGTTTAACGGAAATTTTATGCCATATGTTTGTGCTTATTTGTATAGTGCTATTTCTTCAATACTTTTCTATCAGGTTCTCAGAGTATTTGAGACTGCCTTGACTGCTTCTATAACATCACAGTGCATTTTGATTATTTGGGAGTCATTTAGAACTATGATTAAAAAAACTTGGTATTTTATTTGTTTTTTGAGTAAGTGGGGAAAAGCGGTCCCTTATCTGCTGGATGCATAGTTTGTTAGGGGTTAGTGGTAATTTTTATGCTTTATCATTTGTATACATTTACTACATTTTCTTCACATAAAATATGGCAATTGTGTTGATGATACTTTTTCTGGATTTCCATTGATTTTTTAGTGTAAACAAACCGATTAGAGATATTGCCAAAGCAGAAATGAGCCAATTGACCTTTAAAAGAGTCAATGGCTGATTGACAAGAAGTTGTAATAAACCATGTGATATCTAGCTTATTTTATGCTGTGTAAAGAACATTTTTTTTATTTCTGTTGGACTGTGGATTAAAATTACAATTGCTGCTGTTTGATGGACATGTCCACTGGAACAGCATGAGGGATATATACAATGTTGCTGTCCTGGAACAGTGTGAGCCATGAAAAATAGGATGGTGCCGAGGAGGAGCCTGGTCTAATGGGGAACTGCCTGGCAAAAACGTTTTAATTGGCTCCTGACCAGGTGACCAGGTTTTGTGTGAGAGCAATGCAGCAAAATAGCTCCGAGCCTGAAAAGAAAAAGACCCAAAACTTCTGTGTGTGTAAGATTCCAGTAATTCTACAATAATAGCTAGCTGGCTTTTTTCCCTCATACCTCTATAACCTGCTCTCTCTCTGAAAACTCCTGTCGAGAGGAAAAGGTGAAAATCACCATTAAAGACATTGAAAAGCAAGTGCTCAACCAAAGAACTAAAGACTGAAAGCGCTGGGAAGACCACCTCATGTCATCAACAAAGAACTGAAAGGAATTTGGAAGTCAGCGATCAAAATCAACCCCTCAAACGCTGTACTCCGGAATTGGTGCTATTGAACTGTTTTATCCCACCCTTAAAATCCATGTTTTTGTGTGTCTTACGTGTCTTGTGCGTGCATAGAGATTTAAGAAGGGGTAGAATTTAGGTTATAGAGTTAGAAATTAACAGTTCATATTTCTTTCTTTTGCCACTGGTTAAAGGCAATTTGCTCAATAAACAGTTATTTACTTATTAAGTTTACAAGCCTGATGCTCATATTCTGTTAACCTAAATTAAACAATTAGGTGGCTTAATCAAACCTTTTCACATTTGTCACAGCTCGGGGAGCAGTGGGGCTTGATGTTGCAGCGCACTATCCCCAGTGAGATGTGACAGCTGTCAGTTGTATTTCTAGCATTTCTGCACTCCCATATGCTCTCATGAGTGCATTTATTTATTGTTGTTTAGAAGAGTTTAATCAATGTTCTAGGGAGCACAGTATTGGTATTGACTTTGGCTTCCTTCTGGAGCAGCAACACAGATAGTGAGGTGCCCTTAAAATATATGGACCTTGGAGAATCTCAGTGCACTTCTAACAATAAGAAAAATAGGAGCATTGAATCTTGCAGCTGAGCAGTGCTAGCTGCTTTCCTGTTCTTATTTGGCTCAGATCAGGATTACATTGGATTGAATATAAAAAGCAGAGGAGAAAATAAACAAGGCATTCTTCCTAGATCAAAATGCGACTTTTCCTGCATTTGAGCTTTTGTTTGCAAATGAGAATGATCTAATGAAACTGTACAAACAGCCAACTATTTTGCTCCTCAGCTCATTAGGCTGAATGATGATTTCTTTAAAAACTCCAAGATGGGCTTGTATCTCTCTGCTGCTGCTTTCTCCCAGCCAGCCTCATTGTTCCTTTCTTTGTTCACCCCTGCCTCTGTTTTAGTCTTCCTTTACTTATCTTGATCTCTTCTGACCTTCTTGGGCCTCGGGATGTCTCAAGCGTTCTATAGCCAATGAAGTACTTCTTTTTGAAGTATAGTCATCCCTGTTACGTGGGGAAATGCAGCTGCCAATTTGTGTACAGCAAGCATCAGATGGATGGAGATAACAGAAGAAGGTGACCAGAAAAATTAATAGCTGAACAAGAATTTTATTGAAAAAATAAAAGCAAAATACTGCATAATCTGGAAACCTGACATGAAAACGGGAAGTGCTGGAAAAACTCAGCAGGTCTGGCAGCATCTGTGGAGAGAGAAGCAGAGTTAACATTTCAAGACCAATATGACTTCTTCAGAATGGGAATTTTTTTTGGAAATTTCTCCAAAATAAGTGTGCATATGCTTCACTTAATTTTACAAGGTTGCATTGCATTTTAATGGTCCTATAGTGTGAACTTGGTTGAGCATCACAGAGAGAAAAGCACTTTGGCAACCATTTAACTGTTTTCTAAATGCAAGACATGCCTATGTTTTAGCAATGCACTCTGCATAACTGTCATGTTAATGCCTTTTAATCTGCAGCCGAAACGTGGAAGAAAGGAACACTAATTTGGCAGACAGCACTTGGTGACTGTGTTCTTCTTGGTCACAGACTTAATTACTTACATGACCCGACAAGATCATGCCAGCACAGTATTGGTATTGGCTTTGGCTTCCTTCTGGAGCAGGAACACAGATAGTGAGATGCCCTTAAAATATATGGACCTTGGAGAACCTCAGTGCACTTCTAGCAATAAGACAAATAGGAGCATTGAATCTTGCAGATGAGCAGTGCTAGCTGCTTTCCTGTTCTTATTTGGCTCAGATCAGGATTACATTGGATTGAATATTAGAATGTTGTTCTGAGAATGCTAACAAGGTTTTCAAGCATGAGTAGATTTTAAAGGATATATAAAAAATTTTACAATCAAAATAGTGTGACATTCCTCAAGCAATGTGTTCATACAGTATCACGTATAATCACAAACTTTATCGCATGTCTTCTATAGCCTACAGGCCATTGGACGAACATCACTGCTTATTTGAGGATAGCAAAGGAGTAGATGACACAATTCATCTAGCTTAGTTTATTATATAGTCTTATACACAATCTAAGGATATCCTAAAGTGCTTTGGAGCTAATGATGTTAATTTTTTTGAGGTGTAGTCACTGTTGTGATGCACAGCAAATAGCACTGTGACTAGATAATCAGTTTGTTAGTGATGTGGGTTGAGGGATAAGTATTGGCCAGGCTACTGAGAGAACACCCCTGTTCTTCTTCAAATAGTGCAATAGGATGTTTTATATCCACCTGAGAGGGCAGAGAGGACTTTGGTTTAATGTTCATCCAAAAGCTTGAACCTTCAGCAGCATTCCCTCAGTATTGCACTGGGGTATCAGCCTAGACAATGGGTCTGATTTTAATTTTGTTCAAGTGGGTGGACTTTGAATGAATTAAAATCTTGCCCATATGTGTTCTGGAGTTTGAAGTTTCTGGTTGACAGACGAGGGTGCTACCACTCAGAGGTAATTTTATTAAGAGTTCTACCTCTTTAACCATCCCTGTCTACATGGGTTAATATGTAGTGTTCATTTGTGTCTCAAGGACATTTAGATCATGTGTTAATTGTGTGATAATTGAGTACTGAATTGCATTCAGGAAGTGGGCATTAACTAGGGGTTCACTTGTGCTTCTATATATTGGAACAGACTGAAACTGTGGTTATTGTGTTTGGAGATGCATGTTTTTAATGTGTGCATTTCCATAAACAAAAGCTTACAGAGTGTGTGAAGTTTAGGCTGCAGGTCTATACTTCACTGCCTGGCTTTCTGGAGTAGCACGGTATGGACATTTATGCTTTCAACAGCTAACATCGTTCATCTAAAGCAGTTACAAACTATAGCAAACCTGGAACACATAGAATAACAGTACCCCTCTTCTCTACTCCTCTCGGAAAGGCATAGCATTGTGGTTTGGAACTGATCCTGGATTCTTACTAAACCAGATTTTAGAAGGAAGCAAACTTTTTTACAATTAACTGCTGTGAGGGCACTGAGACTAATACCTTGAATGACAGCCCTGAATAGGAGGAGTTTATTCTGCTTCTTTACAGATGGAAAGAACTGTATTACTTCCAAAATCTAACATAGAGCAGCTTGTGTAACAGTAACAGCTCACTACTCAACATTTGTTTAATTAATCAGAAGAATTCCCTTGTGCTCTTTCCTGACTATTCTCTTCTGCTGGTTGTCTGCTGTGGTTCAGTGGTAGCACTCTTGCCTCTGAGTCAGAAGGTTGCAGATTCAAGTGCTTTCCAGAGATGTCATTTAGGGCTGTCATTCAAGGTATTAGTTTCGGTGCCCTCACAGCAGTTAATTGTAAAAAGTTTGCTTTCTTCTGAAATCTGGTTTAGTAAGAATCCAGAAATAGTTCCAAGAGACTTGAGAGCATATTCCAGAGACCTGAGCAAATAACCCAATCTAACACACCCATGCAGTAGTGAGGGAATGGTGCAATATCACTTAGGATGAAATGTTAAACCAAGGCTTTGGCTGCTTTCTGAGGTGGGCATAAATGACACTATTTCAAAGAAGGGAGGTGAGTTTTCCTGACGTTCTGGCCAATATTTATCTCTCAACCAGCAGCCCTAAAAAGAGATTACGTGGTCATCTATTCTATTGGTGTTTGTGGGAATTTGCTGTACACAAACTGGTTGCTGCACTTCCTATAATGCAACAATTTCAGAAGTACTTAATTGTAAAGCTCTTAAATGGTCCTAAGGTCATGAAAAGAGTTGCGTAAATACAAGTCTTTCTTTTTTCTTGATGAATACATGTAGCAGTATAGAAGGAGATGATTTTGAGTCAACCTTAAGTCAGACCCAATGAATATTTTATATACAAATCCTAAAGGCGCATCTCCATCATGGTCATGTGGAATGGAGGTGGGGCCTGTACTGTAGGAGGGTGGGATGCTTTTATAGCTTGGGGGAAAATGGGAAGAAGCCTTTTTGACTATTTTATAATTTGTTTCCTTAACTCTGCTCCTGGTAAGCTTTCAAGGCACAGAACTCACCTCAGAGACTGAAGTTGCTCCTGGGTTAGCAGCACTTAGAATGTCATGAAAGTAGAGAGGATTTATGCTGAAATCAGATTTATTGGACACCAAAGTTAAGATAAGTTTAACATTGATTTTAATACCACCAAGAGTTAACAATATGACTGTACTGAGTTTAATACCACCAAGGCTGAAACATTGCAGTGGAAGGTCCATCTCTTCCTTCTCCTGAGGTCCCAGCAATCACATGTGTCACACTTCAGCCAATTTGATTCACTCCACATTATATAAAAAAATGAATGAGTGTACTGGATACAGCAAAAGCTATGGGCGCCACGGTGTTCTAGTTGGAATGCTGAAGACCTGTGCTCCAGAACCAACTGTACTTCTAGTCAAATGGTTCCAGTACAGCTACAGCACTGGCATCATTCCAACAAAGTAGGACATTGCCTACAATTGTCCGCAACAAGCAGAACGAACATAAAGCAACTAATCACTGCTTCAATCGTTATATTCTAATCATTCTCACCATCCTATTCTCAATTGTCAGTGAAGTGATGGGAGGTGTTGCCAGCAGTGCAATGAAGTGACACTGCCTCTACAATGCTCAGACTGGGTTCTGCTCGGACCATTCAGCTCCAGACCTCATTACAGTCTTGGTCAAAATATAGAAACATAGAAAATAGGAGCAGGAGTAGGCCATTCAGCCCTTCGAGCCTGCTCCGCCATTCATTATGATCATGGCTGATCATCCAACTCAATAGCCTGCTCCTGCTTTCTCTCCATATCCTTTGATCCCTTTTGCCCCAGGAGCTATATCTAACTCCTTCTTGAAAACATACAATGTTTTGGCCTCAACTACTTTCTATGGTAGTGAATTCAACAGGCTCACACTCTTGGTGAAGAAATTTCTCCTCATCTCAGTCCTAAATGGTCCACCCATATCCTCAGACTGTGACCCCTGGTTCTGGACTCCCCCACCATCAGGAACATCCTGCATCCACCCTGTCTAGTCCTGTTAGAATTTTATAGGTTTCTATGAAATCCCCCCTCATTCTTCTGAACTCCAGAGAACATAATCCTAACTGACTCAATCTCTCCTCATATGTCAGTCCCGCCATCCCAGGAATCAGTCTGGTAAACCTTCGCTGCACTCCCTCTATGGCAAGAACATCCTTCCTCAAATAAGAAAACCAAAACTACACACAATATTCCAGGTGTGGTCTCACCAAGGTCCTGTGTTATTTCAGTAAGACATCCCTGCTCCTGTACTCGAATCCTTTGGCTATGAAGGTCAACATACCATTTGCCTTCTTTACCTCCTGCTGCACCTGCATGCTTACCTTCAGCGACTGGTGTATGAGGACACTCAGGTCTCGTTGCACATTCCCCTCTCAATTTGTGGCCATTCAGGTAATAATCTGCCTTCCTGTTTTTGCTACCAAAGTGGATAACCTCACATTTATTCACATTATACTGCATCTGCCATGCATTTGCCCACTCAGCTTGTCCAAATCACACTGAAGCATCTCTGCATCCCCTCACAGCTCACCCTCCCACCCAGCTTTGCATCATCTGCAAATTTGGAGATATTACATTTAGTTCCCTCATCTAAATTATTAATATGTGTTGTGAATAGCTGGGGTCCCAGCACCGATCCCTGTGGTACCCCACTATTTACTGCCTGCCATTCGGAAAAAGACCCGTTTATTCCTACTCTTTGTTTCCTGTCTGCCAGCCAGTTTTCTATCCATCTCAATACACTACTCCCAACCCTATGCACTTTACACGCTAATCTCTTATGAGGGACTTTGTCGAAAGCCTTCTGAAAGTCCAAATAAACCACATCCACTGGCTCCCCCTCATCAACTGCACTAGTTACATCCTTGAAAAATTCCAGTAGATTTGTCAAGCATGATTTCCCTTTCGTAAATCCATGCTGCCTCTGTCTGATTCTGCCACCCTTTTCCAAGTTCTCAGCTATTAAATCTTTTATAATAGACTCTAGAATTTTTCCCACTACCAACATCAGGCTGACTGGTCTATAATTCCCTGTTTTCTCTCTACCTCCCTTTTTAAATAGTGGGGTTATATTCGCTACCCTCCAGTCTTTAGGAACTGTTCCAGAGTCTATAGAATCTCAGAAGATGACCACCAAGCACTCACTGTTTCTAGGACCACTTCCTTAAGTACTCTGGAATGTAGATTATCAGACCCTGGGGATTTATCGGCCTTCAATTCAAATGAACAAAAGAGGTGAATTTCAGAATGTCTGTCCTTTGACTGAGTGTGACATCAAGGAACCCGAGTAAAACTGAAGTCAGTGGGGATCAGAGGGAAAACGCTAACATAAAGGAAGATGGTTGTGGTTGTGGGAGGCCAATCATCTCAGCTTCAGGATATTGTTGCAGGAGTTCCTCAGAGCAGTGTCCTAGGCCCAACCATCTTCAATAAATTCATTAATGATCTTCCCTCCATCATAAGGTGGGGATGTTCATTGATGATTGCAGTATTTAATTCTATTCATAATTCCTCAGCTACTGAAGCAATCTGTGCCTGAATGCAGCAATATCTAGAAAACATTGATGCTTAGTCAGATAAGTGCCAGTAGCATTTGCGCCACACAAATGGCAGACAATGACCATCTCCAAATAGAGTCTAAACACACCCTTTGACATTCAGTGGCATTACCATTGTTGAATCCCACACAGTCAACATTCTGGGGTGTCACCATTGATGAGAAACTTGACTGGACCAGCCCTATAAATACTGTGACCACAAGAGCAGATCAGAGGCTGGATATTCTGTGACGAATAACTCACCACGTTTTTGACTTGTCAAAATTTCCACTACCTACATGGTACAAATCAGGACTATGATGGAATATCCTTCATCTGGCTGAAGTGGAGCATATTCCAACACAGCGCCCCCCATAATAAAGAAGCTTAACACCATCCGGGACAAAGCAGTGTGCTTGATTGGCACTCCAACCTGCATCTTAAGAATTCATTCCATCTGCCATCAACTCACCGAGGCTGCAGTGTGTACCATGTGCATGGTACAACTGATGACAACTTATGAAGGTTTCTTTGACAGGACCTTCCAAACCTGTGGCCCCTACCACTTAAAAGAACAAGGGGAGCAGTTACATGGAAACACCACCACTTCCAAGTTCCATTCCAAGTCACCCACCATCCTTTCTTGGAAATATATCACCATTCCTTCATTGTCACTAGGACAAACTCCTGAAACTCCTTGCCTTATATTGCTGTGGGAGTACCTTCAACACATGGATTGAACAGGTTGAAGAATGTTGCTCACCACCACCTTCTCAAGGGCAGCTTGGATGGGCAATAAATATGGGCCTTGCCAGTGACACTCACATCCTGTGAATTAATAAAAAAAGAATTAATAGGGGAATGAAATTATACTCAACTGCGAATCACAAATGACATTTTGGATCAGAGTTTGCAAGTGAAAAGACTTTCAAGTTCCTTATTCTGGCCAGAACAGCTCTTTATGCAAACATTTTTTCAGTTGTTCTGAAGAATTCCTGGTGCGCTGGCCAGGAACAATCACTTCATTTTTGTCACAAATCTGTTTCTTTAATTTGACACATGGCCAAGCCTTTTTATTAATAACTGTTTCCTTTCAAAATTGTTTCTGACGCTAAAAGGGCTCACTCGTTCCTTTTTTGTTAGACTAAGAAGTTTTCGCTACATGGCATATATTTGTTTCCCAACAAGTTTAATAGAATCATAGCACAGAGAAGGCCATTTGGCCCATTGTGCTTGTGCCTCCTCTTTGAAAGCTATCTAATTAGTTTCACATTCCTGCTCTTTCCCTATACTCTGCAGATATTTTCCTTTCAAATATTATACAATTCCTTTTTGAAAGTCACAATTGAATCTGCTTCCACCATGCTTTTGGACAGTAAATTCCAGATTATAACAACAAATTTACCCTACCAAAAACAATCCTTGGAGAACTATAGCAGAGCCGGATTAAGAATTCATGGGGTCCTGAGAATTTGAGATTCCTCCTCACAGTCCCTCCCATTAAAACACCAACATATAGTTAAATGTTTGAAGGTTATCTGCATGTTAATGGAGTTTCTTGTCTGTGGGAGCACTTTTGTTTATTAAAAATTATTCTCTTTGCTTCTAAGGTTCATCATATCTAAACAGATAAACGCTTTGTAACTTGTGAATTGCAACATTAAGTATCACGATTTATATTGTAACTGATCTGCTGACTGCCTCACACCCTTCTGACACTTTTTAATGCTTCAGTTGGTTGGGACATTTTGCTATGTTAAAGCTGCTGCATAATTGAATGTTGTTGCTAATGTTTGTTTTGCTGCAGCAGCGGGGGCCCCACGTATCTTGTTGGGACTCATGGGCAAGGGTTCCCTTAAACCCATCTATTAATCTGCCCTGAGCTTTAATTATTTCAAGTTGTCATGAGTATTCATGGGGAGCAGAGTAAGAAAGTGCCAACAGCAAATGTATTTCAAAGGGCCTAAAGTATTTAACTTAAGTTTTTGGAGTGAATATTTTAAGTGCACAAAGATGGGAAAGAAAACATTTTTTCGATGTTTGACTACCGATATTGACTTTGAGAGCTTCCAGGTCAGGGATAACATGGTTTCATGCCAAGTGAAGCTCACTCTGTTTTGCAATGATGATTTTGCCTGAGCTTTGTCCTGAAGCAACTTGATCTTTCCATTTTTCACACCAGCTATCCTTATGTCTATGAGTCCTCTTGCCAACCAGAGCTGATTTGTACTGTTATTCCACATTTACTTGGAACTGGGTAGACATTATCCCAAGCTCATTCTATATAGGTTTCTTTGAGGAAATGGAGGAAAGAAACTTTCATTCTGCCAGATTGTGCTGGATATAAATCCAAGTCCTTGAGTTGAGGACACAGTATGAAAACCCAATGCATCAGTCAGTCCCCTTTATTTACATGTGTTTATTGAAATATTTATTCTTACTCAATTTAGTGTGGGGTTCAAAAGATGCACAGACAGAGCTGTGTAGTGTGTTGCTGAAATGGTAAGCCCCCAGTCTGCAGCCAGGGGTTACCATTGACTAGGAACTGAACTGGACCAGCCATATCAATACTGTGGCTACAAGAGCAGGTTAGGGGCATGGAAATTCTCTCCTGCTTCCCCAAAGGCATATCTCCTGACTCCCAAAATCTGTCCACTATCTTACAAGGCACAAGTCAGGAGTGTGATGGAAAACTCTCCATTTGCCTGGGATGAGCGCAGCTCCAAATACACTCAAGAAGCTCGACACCATCCAGGACAAAGCAGCCCGCTTGATTGGCAACCCATCCACTACTTTAAACATTCACTCCCTCTGCCACTGGTGCACAGTGGTAGCAGTATGTACCATGTACAAGATTTCACCAAGGCGCCTTCGAAAACACCTTTGAAACTGTGACCTGTACTATCTAGAAAGACAAGGGCAGCAGATGCATGGGGACACCACCACCAGCAAGTTACCCTCCAAGTCATACGCCATCCTGACTTGGACCTATATCACCAGTACTTCACTGCTGCTGGGTCAAAATTCTGGAACTCTTCCTAACAGCACTGTGGGTGTACCTACGCCACATGGACTGCAGCGGTTCAAGAAGGTGACTCACCACCACCTTCTGAAGCCCAATTAGGGATGGGCAATAAATGTTAGTTTAGCTAGCAACGCCCACATCCCAGGAATGAGTAAATTAAACAAAAGTAATACAGAGAATGAAAGTTCAAATCCCATTATGACCATTTGAGAAGTTTACTTTGGTTTTCTAAATCTAGAGATAAAAAGCTGGTATCAGTAAAAATGACCACACAACTGTTGAATTGTCATAAAGACCCAACAGGTTAAACTGATGCCCTTTGGGGAAGGAAGCCAGCTGTTCTTACCCAGTATGCCCAGTATATGACTCCAGTCCCACAAAAATATGATTGATTCTTAACTTCCCCCTGAAGTGGCCTTAGCAAGCTATTCAGATGTATCCAGGGCAACTAGGTATGGGCAATAAATTCTAGCCTTGCTAGCAATGCCCACACCCCAAATGAATAATTAAAAAAAGATAATTGAACATAGGGGTGAAATCACAATTTTTGTGTACATACATTTGTATAAAATTCTTTTGTTTTAGTGGAGAGTTAACCCTGTTATTTATATGTTAACATGATGCAACTCAAATACATCCCATAGGAAATCAAAGTTATTTATGTTCCAGTACAAGCTACACAAAGGGCAAAAAGAATTAGAGTTTCACAAATTGGCATTATTCTGGGTAATAAGGTCATATCTTGATGTTATAGCATACATATTGGACTTTGACCTCAAGGTGTATTCTATTCCTTTGCAAATTTATCTGTATAGGATTTTTGATTTTAAAAGCCTTTGAGCGCATAGAAGCTTAACCACTTCTCATAGGAGCATAGTAAATACACTGCTCTGCCATTCAATTCGATCATGGTTGATCTTCTACCTCACTGCCATTTTCCTGCACCCACCCCCACATCACTTGATGTCTTAACCACCTAGAAACCTATCAATCTCTAGCTGGGATTTCCTGCTCCCGCCCTTGGCGGGCATCCTGGCAGGTGGGTGGGAAATATCATGAGATTGGTAAAATCAGTTTTCTGCCGTCGTAAAAGCAGCTTGGGATCGTCCGCTCCAGCTGTCAATAGCAGTCCGTGTTTCTTGCCACAGCATGTCAGGAATGTCATTTTAATATATTTGCTTCTAATTATAAGAGCTGCTTGCTGGAATCACCCCCCCATGCTGGATCAAGAGGGGTACATTGGCGTCCAGTTAGACTGATGTGTTTCACAATGGTATACAAGCAACATGCATCTGCCGACCTGCACTTTCCTCATGACTTCAAGGTTTGTTTGGCTACTGTGCATTGCGCAGCACCCATGGCAATTTAGACTCAGCACCAGGGTTTGCAGGCAGCACCACATGACTTTCAGGTGGATGTCAGAGGCAAGTCTACCTACCAGACCAGCTGTAAGCCTTTAAATTTACTGCAGGGCAAGGTCTGCACTGGGGAAGGGGGGAAACTGGCCTCAGGCAAAGGAAGGGGCTGCAGGCAAAGCCTCCACTGGAGGGGAAGAGTGGGGAAGGTTGCACTCAGGAACATGACTGCGGTGGGGGGTGAGGTTGGGGGTGCTGTTTGGGGGCGGTGAAGAAGCGTCCTCAGTGCCAGGATGGGGAGGGGGTCAGTTACAGAATGACATAAGCGACTCGGGCCAGAATGGGAGGTTCCCTGAGTGTTTCAATGTTGCCCTTGCAAAGACTGCCCTTGCTCCAGTCCAGGCAAATGGTGGGCATGTCAGTCCAGTCTCAGTCATGCCCAGCATGTTGTGCACAGAGCGTTGTTGTGACATGAAGCGTGTTGGTTTCTGGCATCATACTGGACTGCAGTTGGCATACTCAGTCAGGGGAGGCATCTGCAGTCTTTAGATGGAGAAAAGGTATTGTGGGACATGTTATGACACAGCAGTTGGTAAAGGCTGTTATTTTAGATCCCAGAGGAAACTTTAAACAATTGTCATAACCTATATTTTCAATTGGCATGTTTGAGATACAACCCTGAATTCAGAAATGAACCCACCAAGCCTCCAGAGGTTTTTATATCAAACTAAATGAAACATTTATTAAGTTACAACAAATTAAACATATACACATGACTACAAATTACTACTATCATAACCTTTTAACAAATTCCCAAATTAAGCTCCACTAAGGCAATAGACACCAGAGAAAGCATTTTTCACCTTATGAATTTAAAATGAGGTTCCTTTCAATTTGGTTCCTTTGCAGACACAATGGTAGGCTTACAGGCTTAGATCTTACATGCCTCTGACCTGCACACAAATTCCTTTCTGTTATACCCAGCCTTCCCGTTTGAATGTAATTTCTCACTATACACCAAGCTCTTTGAACTCCTTTCATAGCACCAATTATATTAGTAATTTAAACATGCTTGGCACCTCCTAGCTAGGTGCAAGTGTATCCTCTACCTTACTGCTTTACATCTCAAAATTACTATACATCAAAGCACCCAGACTATCTGGCTTTAATCCAATTAGCACAGACACAGACTATGCCTCTATTTAAAAAAACTTCCAATAACATTATATACATTAATATCTTTTCATAACATCCTTCTTCCTATCAAAAAATGAATCGTCATAATCCTAAAAGACGGCTTCATTTTTTAATAACCCTTCTCACACTATCTCCTATACTTATTACACTATTACATTACCAGATGCATGCATTAACATATATATACACAAATCCTTGGTATCAACAGAAATCACTCCAGTTAAGTGTCCAATTAAGTCCAATTCTCCTTTAAGCTTCAAACTCTTGATAACACATCCGCGAACAGATTTTCTCTTCCAGCAACATGTATAATCTGTAGATTAAATGGTTGTCATAATAAACTCCACCTAAAAAGCCTTGCACTTTTGTCTCGAAATTTGTCCTGAAACTTTAATGGATTATGGTCTGTATAAACAGTTGTTTCTGATGAATTATTTGAAACATACATTTAAAAATGCTGCAATGCTAACACCAAACCCAAAATCTATTTTTTGACTGTTGAATATCTTCTCTGTTGTACATTCAACTTCCGTGAAAAATACCCTATCGGTTTTTCAATTCTAGTGTCATCTTTTTGTAACAGTATAGTCCCAATGCCTATATTGCTTGCATCAACGGCCAACTTGAATTGCTTTACATAATTGGGTACTGCCAAAATTGGTGTCATAGTTAATACAGTTTTCAAACTATCAAATGACTCCTGACACCCCAGTCTCCCCATTGAAATCTCTTGCTCCTTTTTAATAGATCAGTCAATGGAGCAACCACACGGCTAAAATTTGGTTCAAATATCCGGTAAAACCCACTCATGGCCAGAAATCTCAAAACTTCTCATTTTGTTGTGGGCACTGGGAAATCCATGGATAGCCTTGACTTTCGCATCTCTCAGAGCCACCTTACCATGTCCGTTGGTATGGCCTAGATACGTAACTTGTGCTTTTGCAAATTCACTTTTAGCCAAGTTCATCACCAAATTAGCTTCTTGTAGTTGAGCAAATAATTCTTCCAGATGCTGTAAATGCTCCTCCCACGTCTGACTGAAAACTATTAGATCATCAATACAAACAGCACAATTGCCTAGACCTGTAATTACTTTGTAAGTCTTTGAAATGTTGCAGGTGCATTCTTCATACCAAATAGCATGACTTTAAACTGATATAGTCCACATGGCGTTACAAAACTGATATCTCCTTTGTTCTCTCCAACAATGGTACCTGCCAATATCCTTTTAGCAAGTCAATCTTTGTGATAAATTTTGATTGTTCCAGTTTCTCAATGCAATCTTCCAACTGTGATATGGGCTATGAATCCACTTTTGTCACTGCATTCACATTTCGATAGTCGATACACAGTCTTTGTGTTCCACTCTGTTTCTGTACCAGTACAATAGGTGAACTCCAGTTACTGCAACAGGATTCAACGATATTTTGAAGCATGAAATCAATTTCTTTTTGTACTTGTGCTAACTTTGCTGGATTTAATACATAAGGATGTTGCCTTATTGAAGATGAAACCTGTACCGAGACATCATGTATAGCTAAATGTGTCTTTCCCAACTTATTTCCACAACTAGGTTTGTGTGACTGCAGCAGCTTTTCCAAATCACTTTGACACTTGTTTGGAAGATAACTCAATATTTCATTTAAAATTTCAAATTCCCCCTCATTATCCAATTTGATTCAAGGAAAATCAATTTCAGAGTCCTGCACTTCTACCTCTTTCTCATCATCCATCATCACTAATCCCTCTTTATGTTCCTGTTCCCTGTCAAAGTACTTTGTAAACGTATTTACATGACACATCCTCTACTTCTTTCTTCTATCTGGAGTATTTATTAAATAATTTACTTCACTCAATTTCTTTTAAATCTGTAAGACCCACTAAATCTTGCATTTAATGCATCAGCTAGTACTGGTAACAAAACTAGTACTTTCTCTCCAGAAACAAAACTGTAAGTTTTAGCTTACTACTCTACCTTCACTTTCATCACATACTGTGATGTCTTTAAATGTTCCCTAGCCAACTCACATGCTCTGTTCAGTCTTTCCCTTAAATTTGATACATAATCCAGAGAATAGTTTCTGAATTTTGACCCACCATTTTCTCATGAATCAATTTCAGTGGTCCCCTTACCTCATGACCATAAACTAATTCAAAAGGGCTAAAACCAGTCGATGCATTAGGAGTGTCTCCAATAGCAAACAATAAAAATGCAATTCCTATAGCCCAATCCTGTGGATAATCCTGACAGTATGTTCTCATCATAGTTTTTGAAGCTTGATGCCATCTTTCTGAAGCTCCTTGTGACTCCAGATGATAAGCCGTTGACTTAAACTGTTTTATCCTCAAACTGTTCATTATTTCGTTAAACAGCTGTGACATGAAATTTGACTACTGATCTGATTGTACTTCCTTAGGCGAACCATATCTTGTAAAAAATTTAATTAACTCCTCCGCAATCCTTTTACCTTTTAGAAGGTATTGCTTCAGGAAACCTGATGGACACATCCATTATTGTCAGCAAATACTAATTTCCACTTTTAGTCTTAGGAAGGAGTCCTACACAAATGCTGGTATTGGGATTAAAGGCGCCAGCTTAAAAAAATTCCAGTAACATTATATGCATTAATATCGCTTCATGGCAGGGCATTCAAGGATGTCAGCAGGCGGGTGGGGGTTTGGGTTATATATCAGACCATGCAAGTGGCCTGAAGATGGGGAGGGGTGAGGCCCACATGGGGCATAGGCACATCTATCTCACCATATACATAGGTTAACAAAGGGATATCAACCACAATCACAATGGGATCAAGGAATACAGGGAGAGGATTGAGAGGATCTTGGAGGGAGGAAAACCTGAACATTAAGCTCCTCCAGGATGATGGGAGGGATTTCCAAACTCACAAAGGGAGGTTTTAAGCTGGTCTGGTAGTGAGCGCTCAGCAACACCATCTTCCAACCTGCAATGATGGTGCAGTACAAAATGAAAATGAGGAGATCATCTGCTGCTGAGGGCCAAATGGAGGGCAGGTGCATGCACTGGGGTACTAAATAAAGGGGGACCCAACTGAACTGTACATTCTTAAATGAGGAGAGAGGCACAACTGAGACATGTTAGGAGCCATTCAATGACAATGCAGGGAATCAGGACAGTGAAGTTATGAGATGCATTCATGCGAGACTAACACAACAAAGCGGCACTAATTGATCTCCTTGTATCAACCTCTTGTTCACAGTGTGGAGATTCTCCAGAGTGGTAACGTACTCCAGAGCAATTGGGCGACTGGACAAGCTTCAGATGAGTGTTAGAACCGTGGGGTTGGCAGCTTCATAGAAGAGAAGCCTCAGGCCCCCCTCAAATAATCTCAGTTCCTGACTAAACATTTTCCCTCATGTCTATTCCAAGGGTATGGTATTAGAGTGCTGTGAATGAGGATCCAAGAGCCTGGGCTGAAAGTAGCACATCCAAGCACCTGGCCAAAGCAATCTCATTGCAGTTGGCCATGTGAGGATTGGTGGGGGAGAGCAGTGGTGGGGGGAGGTGCACCTTGAAACACACCCTGCACTGACCGGATTTTTGGGGTGATTAGTCTCCAAAACTGGAACAAAGCCCTTGAACCCACATTCACTGATGAGTCATTGGCGAGTTATTGTCTGTTTCTCACTGATGCAGCAGAGTGGAGACCATCAGCAAGATAGAACCTGGATTTATTGCTCCCTGCATAATCACATACAGGCAGGAGGAGATTGCAATGGAAGTGCCAGGCTTGCCAAAAGGAGGAGCTAGACTCTCAAGACCAAGGGGCAGCATGGCCCTCTCAGGACACAGAGGATGGGGCTCACAGAGACTTCGTGTGCAGGACAGAGGGCGTATAGAACTTGCATGTCTTATCTGCAGATGGTGCCAATGCCTCTGCATGTCCAGGGATCTGGTGACTCACATTTGCCACATTATCCAGGAATTGGCACCACGGGGATTGGGAAGGCATCCATTGCCGCTTGCTGTGAAAATAACCATCGCACTGTGTGGCTCCTTCCAGGGCTCCACTGTGGACCTCTGTGGGATCCCTCAAGCATCCACTCACAAATGCATATGTGAGATCACAGACACCATTTTTGCCAAGACTCACAATTACATCAACTTCGACAGAGACCAGGTAAGTCAAGGCACCAGAGCACTGGGCTTTGCAGTGATTTCTGGATTCTGATAGGCGCAGGATGCCATCGACTGCACTCTTTTGGCTATGAAAGCTTCCTGGCAATAGGCGTGCCTACAAATAAACAGGAAAAACTACCACTCACTCAACGTACAGCTGGTCTGCGGCCATAAGAAACTTATCATACAAGTTTGCGCTAGATACCCAGGAAGCGTCCACAACTCATACATCTTGAGTAGATCTCAGAACCTGGACCACACAGGATCCAGGGCTGGCTCCTTGGTGACAAGGGGTATCCTCAAAGGACATGGCTGATGATGCCCGTGTGGCAGCGATAGAATCTTGCAGAGAGAAGGTACAGCGATTCTTATGTCGCTACCTGAGATGCAATTCCATTGCCTGGACAGACCTGACAGAGCACTCCAGTACAGTCCTTAGAGAGTCTCATTGATCATCGTGGCTTGCTGCATGCTGCACAACCTGGTGCTGCAAAGGGGGGAGGTCTTGCCAGATGCCAACATGGAGGAGCTGCATGTCTCCTCCGATGAGGAGGTCATCAAAGGGCATTGATTTTGAGGAAGCTGAGGCTGTGAGGGAAGGGGCTATAGCACAGGTCAGATGAGGCAGGTATGTACTTGAGGCTCTCACAGCCACCAGATTCCATGAGGTGAATGGCAAGTTGCAGTGAGTACCTTCTCGGACAAGTGGCCTTCATCATTAACACTATTAATATTAACACCAGCTTTGCTATTCTACTCAGTTCAACCATACACTTCAATATGAGCGTGAATAGTTACACATCAGGCTCATGTTGTCCTGATCTTTTGAAGGGTGATGAAGTCTCGGGAGCATTTGTGTCCTTGCTGAGACGAGGTGCTAACTGGAGGAGGGAGTCCTGGCATCAGATGTCAGATGGTGCTACCTCTTCAAGCATATCTCCAGCATCCCAGTTGCAAAACCAGCCTACAAAAGCCAGGAGCTATTCCACTATCCTCAGTGGGCTTATAGCCATATGCCTTCAATCTAAAAAAGCTCCTCAAGGAGATCCATCTGCAGCAATGGGGCAACACATTCTGTGTAAAATCGATGGTGAAACTCACAGATGACACTTGGGTCAAGGAAGCTGAGCACGTTCCAGAAGTTTGCATCTAATCTGAAATGACTCAATCCTGTGTGTCACCTTGTTCTCTATCACATTAACATCCAGAGCTCTCAGTTAGGAATTCTGGCCTGCTTTTATCCTCACCTTACTATATATGTGGCCCACCTGAAGATGACAATGTTCAACCACTTGCATGCCAGACATTAAAATGCCTCCTGTTTAAGATACGCATTGTGCCCTCATGGCTTTTCCAGCCCTGGCCCTTGCGAACTCAAAAATGCTCAGACACCATGAGGCCCTCAAGGTGATGAGTTGTTTCTAATAAAGAACAGGTTTCAGCCTTAGGACATTCTCATTCCTATCCCATTGCTCCCCTCAACATTGCCTAAAGCTATGATGTGCACTTCCAGAGCATGCTCAAAGGCTCAATTGGCCATCAAAAATCACCATTTGCAATTAGCACCACACATCTCGGCAAGTGCCTAAGCGATGCGACACACAGCACTGCATCCCTAGTTGGTGACGAGAGCCTTGTGGCCACAATACAAACAATTACAGGTTGTGAAGCAATCAAGGTTGTAGGTTTGAATGACAGGGCAATAATTTTTTTTATTCATTTACAGGATTTGGGCGTCACTAGCTAGGCCAGCATTTATTGCCCATCCCTAATTGCACTTGAGAAGGTGGTGGTGGTGGAGGTGAGCCTTCTTGAACTGGAAGGGAGTTCCAGGGTTTTGGCCAAGTGACAGTGAAGGAATGGCGATATATTTCCAGGTCAGGATGGTGAGAGGCTTGGAGGGGGATTTCCAGGTGGGGATGTTCCCATGTATCTGCTGCCCTTGTCCGTCTGGATGGTAGTGGTCATGGGTTTGGAAGGTTCCACCTGAGGAGCCTTGATGAGTTCCTGCAGTGCATCTTGTAGATGGTACACACTGCTGCCATTGTTTGTCGGTGGTGGAGGGAGTGAATGTTTGTGCATGGGGCACCCAATCAAGAGCGCTGCTTTGTCCTGGATGGTGTCAAGCTTCTTGGGTGTTGTTGGATCTGCACTCACCCAGGCAAGTGGAAAGTATTCCATCACACTTCTGACTTTTGCCTTGTAGATGATGGACAGACTTTGGGGAGTCAGGAGGTGAGTTACTCACCGCAGGACTCCTAGCCTCTGACCTGCTCTTGTAGTCACAGTATTTATATGGCTAGTCCAGTTCAGTTTCTGGTCAATGGTAACCCCCAGGATGTTGAAAAGAGGGGATTCAGTGCTGGTAATGCTATTGAATGTCAAGGGGCAATGGTTAGATTCTCTCTTGGAGATGGTCATTACCTGGCACTTGTGTGGCGCGAATGTTACTTGCCACTTGTCAGCCCAAGCCTGGATATTGTCCAGGTCTTGCTGCAATTTGGACATGGACTGCTTCAGTATCTGAGGAGTTGCGAATGGTGCTGAACATTGTGCAATCATCAATGAACATTCCCACTTCTGACCTTATGGTGGAAGGAAGGTCATTGATGAAGCAGCTACAGATGGTTGGGCTGAGGACACTACCCTGAGGAACTCAAGGGAAATCACTCTCACCTCACCTCTGGAGTTCAGCTCTTTTGACCATGTTTGAACCAAGGCTGTTAAGAGGTCAGGAGCTGAGTGACCCTGGCGGAACCCAATCTGAGCGTCATTGAGCATTTTATTGCTAAGCAAATGTCGTTTGATAGCACTGTTGACAACCCCTTCCATCACTTTACTGATGGTCGAGAATAGACTGATGGGGCAGTAATTGTCCTGCATTTTGCACAGGACATATCTGGGCATTTTTCCACATTGCCGGGTAGATGCCAGTGTTGCAGATGTAGTTGAAGAGCTTGGCTAGGGGCAAGGCAAGTTTTGGAGCAGAGGTCTTCAGTACTATTGCTGGAATATTGTCAGGGCCCATAACCTTTGTAATGTCCAGTGCCTTCAGCCATTTCTTGATATCATATGGAGTGCATCTAATTGGCTCAAGGTTGGAATCTGTGATGCTGGGGACCTCCAGAGGATGTTGAGATGGATCATCAACTTGGCACCTCTGGATTAAGATTGTTGCAAATGCTTCAGCCTTATCTTTTGCACTGATGTGCTGGGCTCCCCCATCATTGATGACGGGGATATTTGTGGAGCATCCTCCTCCAGTGAGTTGTTTAACTGTCAACCACCGTTCACGACTGGATGTGGCAGGACTGCAGAGCTTAGATCCAATCTGTTGGTTGTGGAATTACTTAGTTCTGTCTATCACTTGCTGCTTATGCTGTTTGGCATGCAAGTAGTCCTGTGTTATAGCTTCATAAGGTTGACACCTCATTTTTAGGTATGTCTGATGCTGCTCCTGGCATACCTTCCTGTACTCTTCATTGAACCAGGGTTGACCCCCCTGGCTTGGTGGTAATGGTGGAGTGGGGCATATGCCAGGCCATGAGGTTACAGATTATATTCAAGTACAATTCTGCTGCTGCTGATGGCTCACAGCACTTCATGGATGCCTAGTCTTGAGTTGCTAGATCTGTTTGGTGGTAGTGCCACAGAACATGATGGAGGGTATCCTCAGTGTGAATGTGGGACTTCGTCTCCACAAGGACTGTTCGGTGGTCACTCCTAGTGGTACCGTGATGGACAGATGCATCTACGGCAAGCAGGTTGGTTAGGGTGAGGTCAAGTATGTTTTTTTCCTCTGGTTGGTTCCCTCACCACCTGCCACCATCCCGGTCTAGCAGCTATGTCCTTTAGGACTCAGCCAGCTCGGTCAGTAGTGGTGCTTCCAAGCCACTCTTGATGATGGACATTGAAGTCCCCCACTCAGAGTACATTCTGTGCCCTTGCCACCCTCAATGCTTCCTCCAAGTGGTGTTCAACGTGGAGGAGCACTGATTCATCAGCTTAAGGGGGGCGGTACGTGGTAATCAGCAGGAGGCTTCCTTGCCCATGTTAGACCTGATGCTTTAAGACTTTATCGGGGCCGGAGTTGATGTTGAGGACTCCCAGGGCAACTCCCACCTGACTGAATACCACTGTGCCACCACAATGGATGGGAACGGTGGTGTCTGGGACATGATCTGTAATTTATGATTACATGAGTATGACTATGTCAGGCTGTAGTTAGCCTGTGACAAGTCTCTTACTAGTCTGTGAGACAGCTCTCCCAGTTTTGGCACAAGGCCCCAGATGTTATGAAGGAAGACTTCACAGGGCTGACAGGGCTGGGTTTGCCGTTGTTGTTTCTGGTGCCTCGGTCGATGCCGGTTGGTCCGTCTGGTTTCATTCCTTTTCATTGATTTTTTAGCAGTTTGATACAACTGAGTGGCTTGCTGGGCCGCTACAGAGGGCAGTTAAGAGTCAACCACATTGCTGTGGGTCTGGAGTCACACATGGGCCAGAGCAGGTGAGGATGGCAGATTTCCTCCCCTAAAGGGCATTAGTAAACCGCATGGTTTTTAATGACAATTGACAATGGTTTCATCATTAGACTTGTAAGTCCAGATTTTTATTGAATTCAATTTCCGCCAACCTGAACCCCCAGAGGATTACCCTGGATCTCTGGATTACCAATGACAATACCAGTACACCATCGCCTGAGAGGGGCAGAGCTTTGGCACCTTGAGGTGGCAAGGCGTTCCCACTTATTTGTGAGCTTAGCAGATGTATACTTGGGAAGTCGGAAAAGCTGTTGACAGACAGGAGCACACACAAGCTCTGAGTATGGGCTGATAGCATGAAAAACCTGCCGAGAGACAGAGAGCACATAGAGTTGCACGATATATTACCCTTCGCTGTGCATAAACACATCTGTCCTTGTATACTGCACCTTCACCTTTCAAGAATACAGACAAGATAGGAGAATACCTCTGCCTCAATCTTACACAGCCAAGAATAAACATAACATGACCCCGCAAAGCATGTGAACAAGGTTCCTTCTACAAGCACACTTAACATTAAGGTCAAGGCAACACTGATGTTGAGAATGATCTGAAAAAGGGGCACACACTTTGGCAATATGAAAGCACACTACACAGACGAGTGATCCAGGATAGCGACATGTGCAATAATTGGTGAGAGCGACCATAGTATCAGACCTGATTCACAGCAACACAGCTCATCATAAAAAGGAGGCATGTAGAGATGTGAAATGGGTGCAATTCTATTTACATTTGTGAACATTATACACATGTTGTGAACACCCGTACCACCATTGTGCTGCTAATTTTTTTAACCTTCCTATCCCTACTGCTATGCCTAGGTGCATCTCCAGAATCCACAGCGGAGATGGAGGCAACCTGCCAACTGTTGTGCCCTGTTGTCTGTGATGACTTTGGTGACCGTCCTCTGGAGGGCCAAGAACTGGAGGGCCCTGGCCTGCTTTGGGGCAGGTGCACCCTCCTCGGCTGTGGAGCTGGAGGTGATAGGGTCATATGAAGAGAGGATTGGGATCAGTTGGACACTCCTGGAGTCACCTGGGTGGATGGCCCTAGAGTGTCCATCTGTGATCATGCTCCCTATGGGTGCCCGAGGGCCCCTGGCTGACACCTTGAGGATAACGGCAGCTGGAGTGCGATCTAGGTGCCCTGCACCCCTCTCGCACGGCCACTGATGGATGCCACCAATGGCTGCAGCGATGGAGTGCAGCTCCTGCACCAATGCAGGACAGATGTCCTGGACCAAGGTCTCCATGGTGGCTGCTATCCTGCTAGCGTTGACCTTGGTGTGTTGGCATGCCACGCTATCACCTCAGACTGAATGTGGGTACACTCCTCTATCGTCCATTTGAGGTGTGCAGCTGAGATTCCTTCCTGATGTTCCCATGATTGTTGTTGCAGCTCCACCAACTGATTTCGGACTGAGTCCAGAGGCTTGTCATCTGACTTGGACTCAGCAGAACTTTGGCTTCTAGCAGTTCTCCGAGTGCCGGCCACCTCAGATATTCCTGTCTCAGCTTGCTGTGGACCAGATTGTGTGCTTTGCTCACCAGATTGTGAGTCCAAGCTTGCTCTAGAACTAGGTTCCACCAAGTTGTGTGTCTCTGCACTGGTGGAGGGTGTAGATGAGCGCTGTAATGGGTCTTCTGCTGTTGCCTCCTCAGGATCCTCATCTGAGGCGTCGTCAGTGCTTGATCTAAGGGCCTGGCTGGTTTTGGCCGTCAGGCACTTGGCTGAGGTTCCTATGAAAGAAAATAGAGATAATTAGTGCATGATAGACGACTCTAAAACAGGACAATACACTCACAATATGGTTGCCTGAGGGATGAGCTGGTGCAGGATCCTCATGTGGGTGTTTGTCACTAACCTCACCATCACCACAGGCATGGTCCAAGTCCTTTCTGACCAGCTCAATGGCTCAGTTTTTCTGAACTGAGGACCTTGAGTTCTGGCATACCAGCTGCAGTCTGGGACCTCTCCCTGCGATTGTGTGTGATCTTCTCCTGCATAAAGACAGATGGAGAGTGTGAGAGCAAGATGCATGCCAGGGCAGATGAAAAGGATGCCTGGCATGTGTGGGTGGTGAGGGGAGCAATGGACGGGACGAGGATGTGATCTCCAGTGGAGATGAGCCCAGGTGGAGATGTGAGGGTGTGTGTGAGAGTGAGTGGTGATGTTCCTTGAGTTGGCAGTGAATGAGATGCCAGTGAATGTGTGATGGGCTTGTGAGTTGAGAACAATGAGTGGGTTTACTTACCCTGGCGGCACAGATAAGATCATTCATCCTCATTCTGCGTTGGGTGCCTCACCTCTTCTGTGCAGCATTGGCACTGACCACTGGTGCCACTGCCTCCCAAGCTGGAAGCTGCATTGGTGAATTTGTTGGATCCCCTACAGCCAGAGCTGGGGTAGAGGACATTATGGTGGGTCTTAACTGCCTTAAAAGGCATTTCAGTGAGTTATAATTGGATTTAGGGGCTGCCGTCTTCTGGGTTTTCAGGGCCATGTTTTCGGGGAGCAGGCCTGAGTGCAGACATTGAGAATGGTGTGCGTGGCTGCACCTTAAATATGGTGGCTGGAATGAGGAAGCAGTGAACTCATGGCAGGGCAGGCGAATCAGAGGCTGCCCGCCAGCGTACCGGCGTGTTTCCAGCATGTGCATATTTAATGAGGTGGGATGCGGACAATATGGCGTGAAAACCCAGCAGTGTGGCTGGTGGAAAAATGCCAATTTTCACACCCGCCACTGCACTTACTGCACCGAGGGGAAAAGTCTGCTCTCTGTCTTGAACGTACTCAATGACTGGGCTTCCAGAGCTCACTGGAGTAGAGAATTCCACAGATTTACTACCCTCTGAGTGAAGAAAGCCCTCCCCATCTCCGTCCTAAATAGCCTATCTCTTATTCTGAGACTGTGTCCTCTGCTTCTAGACACCCCCCAGCTAGGTGTCTAGCCTGTTATAATTTTGTATCTTTCAATGAGATCGCCTCTCACTCTTCTAAACTCTAGAGAATATAGCTCAGTCTCCTCAATCTCTCCTCATAGGACCATCACCCCATCCCAGGAATCAGTCTGGTGAACCTTTGTTGCACTCCATCTCTGGTAAGTATATCCTTCCTTTGATAAGGAGACCAAAACTGTATGCAATATTCCAGCTGTCCCACCAAGGCTCTATACAATTGTAACAAGATTTCTTTACTCCTGTATTCAATTTCTCTTGCAATAAAGGCCAACATACATTTGCCTTCCTAATTGCTTGCTGCACCTGCGTGCTATCTTTCAGTGACTCATGAAAAAGGACACCCAGGTCCCTTTGGACATCAACACTTGCCAATTCTCACCATTTAAGAAATACTCTGCATTTCTGTTTTTCCCAGCAAAGTGGATAACTTCATATTTTTCCACATTATATTCCATCTGCCATGTTCTTGCCCACTCACTTAGCCTGTCTAAATTCCCTCCAAGCTTCTTTGCATCCTCCTTACAACTCACATTCCCACCTAATCAACAAACTTGGAAATATTACATTTGGCCTCCACATGTAAATCATTGATAAAGGTGAAGAACTGAGGCCTAAACACTGATCCTTGCAGTACCCCACTAATCACAGCTTGCTAACCTGAGAATGACCCGTTTATTCCTTCTCTATCTTTCTGTCCATTTTCTCCATCCAATTCTCAATCCATATTACCCCCAATGCCACATGCTCTAGTTTTGTTTACTAATCTTTTATGTGGGACCTTATTAAAAACCTTCTGAAAATCCAAATGCGCCACATCTATTGATTCCCCTTATCTATTCTGCTAATTACATCCTCAAAAAAACTCTAACAGGTTTTGTTGAACATGCTTCCTCTTTCGTAAGTCCATGTTTCCTCTGCCCAACCCTACAATAATAATTGTTCAGTTTTCACATCCTTTACAATGGATTCTACTACTGATGTCAGGCTAACATTCAGCACCATTTCAGCACCATTTTATCAAGTAGCTTGCATGCAGTCCTTACCCATTCAAACCAAAGTAAAATAACCATTTACTTCATATTAAATTCAATAATTATGTTAAAAACTCTTGATTGTACCGTACTGATTTGATTAACATTCATCTCGATTTTGAATCAGATCAGAAAGTGGGCCATTAGCAGAGAAGTTGCCAATTCTGGTTGGACATATTCCTGGAGTTTTCATCACATGACCTCCTGCCTCCAACCTCCCCACCTAGTCAACAATCTCTATTCCCCCATCTCCTTCTCCAAATTGATGGAGGTTGTGTGAGAAACACATTTTTAATGCCCCAGGAATTTTCCCTCAGGCTGTTTCATAACAGTGTTCATCTTTAATTCCTCAAGACTCCAGGGAAATCCTGGAAGCTAACAAGTCGCCACTTACAGGCTTCATTGCTTGAAACAGCACAGAGATTTTATATTTTGAATGTTGGAATATATGAAAATCCCATACAGGAGAAGAACCAACTTAACAAAGTTTCATGCAGGTTCCCCTTCCATTTGGTCACTCTTCAGCAGACTAGATCAAGATTATCCCTCCATAGTTGAATTTTCTGAGCTTGGTTGCTGCACAAGTGCAAGAGTGCCTACTAGTGTTAATCACAGTGCTAAGTTTTCCCAGTCCTCGCAGCCATGCAGAGCTGAATTTTCAAGCTTTATATTTGAGCAACATTTGCACAGTGCACCACTGGTCATTGATACATTGATACCGCGGGGCATTTGAGAGATTTTCCAGCATGTGTATTGTCACAGCTTGTACTGAACACTTGGGCCCCAGTATTGAGACTGCAGGGAGAGAGCAGAGCACTTGTGACTAGGAAACCCAGAAATGAAGTTGCACTGAATTTAACTCAAATGGGAATGTCTGGCAATTGGAGAAGAGTGAAGCATTCTGGGAGAATTTGGAGTGCAGCAGTGAGGAGGGAGGGAAAGATTGGGAGATAATGAGGAAGAGCTGGCAGTTTGTGATGAGAAGGCAAAGAGCATAAGACAGAATTGAGGTGAGGAAGGTTTGGAGGGAGGGAGAATTTGCTGGGAGGTGTGAAGATCATGACGGGGGAGGGCAAGTTGGCGAGCAAATTGTGGGAAGGAAGTAAAAATGAGACAGAAGTGGGGTTGTGGGGTTGTTTGGCAATCAGGAGGGAAGGAGAGGTTATGTGAAGATCACAGGAGTGGGCTTTGGGGGTGTTTGGTAGAGTGCGTGGAGAGTGGCGAACGGAAGAATACAGCAGAAAGTTTGCTTATAGGTCTGCTTCTTCTGGCCCACAAGTAGTGTTCTAAAAAGCACTTAACTGTTGGATCTGGAAATTCCCACCACTCTTTAGTTGCCAGGCTTCTGAACTTCAAGAAATTCAACCAGCCAGCAATAAATTCAGATAGCTTCCAAATCTGAGAAAGGGATCCTCATTTAAATGATATAATAATAGATCTGCTTCTCCAGAGAGGATTACTTGAACACCCTCAAAAACTGCTGCAGCTAAAACCAGAAGTAGGTGAGCTTGCGGCTGGTCAGAATCAAGTTTCACATATTTGGTCATCACTCCTTCAGCCTACCCTGACCTTCTCCCATAGCTATAATGCAGTAAAAATTCTCTGGTTGTCTCACAGACATTCCAAAGCCCACATTCAAATGATAACTTAATTTGAGCATTGCTGAAAAAAAGAGACATGTCTGAGCTTTTTGTCTTGCACTCATCAGGACACTCGCAAGAATACCAATATAAGAGGAAAACAGCAATTTGTACTGTATGTGAAGAGAGTGCTGGTTGGTTGACAAATGACATTACCATGGAGAATATACCACTGATGGTGACTTACAGTTAGCTATCAAGCATTGCCTGAAATTTAAACCAAGCAGCTTGACCCTGATTGGTCAAGGCATTACCCTGAGGAATGAGTCAGCGAATGACTGCCACTTAGTTTCTTTAGCTGAAACAGGTGCAATGCATGTACATGTTCTTTCTGTCTGCAAAGAACAGGGCCCTGTGTATTAATATGTGTAGCTTTCAGTACACGGAAATGAGCCACACTGCAAGCCTGACTGGCAATCTTAAATTGGTTGTCAACATAATTCTTAGTACATTGAGAATTATTTAGCAGGATTTTATGTTCTGCAGGAGGTTGCGTGCCTGAACCCATCAGGCATAAAATCACATGAGATGACATCGGATGAGTGTCCTAGCATCATCCCACACGCGAGCAATCTTCAGGTCGGTGGGTGTACATGGGTGCCGGAGCCACGCCCGCCATCAATTAAAAGCCCACTTAAGCCATTAAAAAGGCAATTGTTCACGATTTTATGTTGCCCATGCAATTTCATGCTTGTCGCATGGGCAGGCGGGCCAGTAGCATTGCCTTTGTGAGTAGTGAGGAGATTAGGAGGTAGTTTGCTGCTAGTTGCTTATTTGGACTTGACAGTTTCATTCCTTTCTGAGCTTCATTCTTAGCATTTCCAGGCTTCATTTCAGCACTCATTGGTGTCTCCAAGGTCCCTGGAGAATTTTGACTATGTGGACCCTTCTAGTTATCAGACAGCCTTCTGTAACCTTGGTAATGGGGATTGTGCTCTCTGCGGGTGACATCTCCTCTGAGAAGGAAGAGAGGGACAGAAGGGAGAGGAGGCAGGTGTCCCAATGCAGCTTCCAAAGAAGTGACCTGTGGGAGGAGAGGTGTAGGCACAAGGCCAGTGTGTAGTCCAAGGTGGAAGGTGCCACAGAAAACGCCACTATCCTGCTGCCAGGGTTTACAGGCGCGATGTAGCTATCTCAATATGTCTGAGGCACAAGGCCAAAGGAGGCTCCGCATCTCCAGAGAGACGGTGGCCTCCATTTGTCATATGATTAGGCCTGAGGTCACCTCCAACTGTGTGGTGGAAACCCCATGCTAATGGTTCTGAAGGTCACAGTGGCCCTCAACCTCTATGCCTCCAACTATTTCCAGGGCTCAGTGGGGGATCTTTGTGGAGCCTCCTAATCAGCTGTCCATGGTTGCATCAAGCTGGTGACTGATACTCTATTCAGGCGGGTAATGACATTTATTAATTTCCGTATGGACGAGGGCCTGCCAAAAGATTGGTTTCCTACTTCACCATCTCACTATAAGAAGTTTAATAAAGTAGACCATCTGGTAAAACGTGAGGTAAACCTATTTAACAAGATTTTTTCCATTTGAACCTTGCTTCTCCAAGTGCTAAGAGGGGTTCAAATCACACCAAACTCCCATTAAGATAGTCACACTTTACCCTGAATCAATTCAGCATTGACAGAGGCTGGGCAAAAATTGCATCCCTTGTTGCAACCACCTCCTCCTCCCCTGAGGCCAAAACTTTCATTTGCATGTATGAACATTCCTTACACAATGAATTACATTTTTGGAGCGGTTGTTTTATGCAGGAAAGTGCAAGAGTGGCAAGCAGCATCCTACAGCCAACAGTAAATCTGATTTCAAAACAAAAACAGAATTACCTGGAAAAACTCAGCAGGTCTGGCAGCATCGGCGGAGAAGAAAAGAGTTGACGTTTCGAGTCCTCATGACCCTTCGACAGAACTTACGTTCGAGTCCAAGAAAGAGTTGAAATATAAGCTGGTTTAAGGTGTGTGTGTGGGGGGCGGAGAGATAGAGAGACAAAGAGGTTGGGGGGGGGGTTTGGGGGGGTGTGGTTGTAGGGACAAACAAGCAGTGATAGAAGCAGATCATCAAAAGATGTCAACGACAATAGTACAATAGAACACATAGATGTTAAAATTAAAGTTGGTGATATTATCTAAACGAATGTGCTAATTAAGAATGGATCGTAGGGCACTCAAGGTATAGCTCTAGTGGGTTTTTTTTTATATAATGGAAATAGGTGGGAAAAGGAAAATCTTTATAATTTATTGGAAAAAAAAAGGGGAAGGGGGAAACAGAAAGGGGGTGGGGATGGGGGAGGGAGCTTACGACCTAAAGTTGTTGAATTCAATACAGGAAGCAGGGTGTGAGGAGCTGTAGTCGAGATAGCTGTGGGAGCGGTGGGTTTGTAATGGATATTGGTAGACAGTCTATCACCAGAGATTAAGACAGAGAGGTCAAGGAATGGAAGGGAAGTGTCAGAGATGGACCACGTGAAAAACTTCCCTTCCCTTCCTTGACCTCTCTGTCTCAATCTCTGGTGATAGACTGTCCACCAATATCCATTACAAACCCACCGACTCCCACAGCTATCTCGACTACAGCTCCTCACACCCTGCTTCCTGCAAGGACTCCATCCCATTCTCTCAGTTCCTTCGCCTCCGTCGCATCTGTTCCGATGATGCTACATTCAAAAACAGTTCCTCTGACATGTCCTCCTTCTTCCTTAACCGAGGTTTTCCACCCACGGTCGTTGACAGGGCCCTCAACCGTGTCCGGCCCATCTCCCGCGCATCCGCCCTCACGCCTTCTCCTCCCTCCCAGAAACATGATAGGGTCCCCCTTGTCCTCACTTATCACCCCACCAGCCTCCGCATTCAAAGGATCATCCTCCGCCATTTCCGCCAACTCCAGCATGATGCCACCACCAAACACATCTTCCCTTCACCCCCCTTATCGGCATTCCGTAGGGATCGCTCCCTCCGGGACACCCTGGTCCACTCCTCCATCACCCCCTACTCCTCAACCCCCTCCTATGGCACCACCCCATGCCCACGCAAAAAATGCAATACCTGCCCCTTCACTTCCTCTCTCCTCACCGTCCAAGGACCCAAACACTCCTTTCAAGTGAAGCAGCATTTCACTTGCATTTCCCCCAACTTAGTCTACTGCATCCGTTGCTCCCAATGTGGTCTCCTCTACATTGGAGAGACCAAACGTAAACTGGGCGACCGCTTTGCAGAACACCTGCGGTCTGTCCGCAAGAATGACCCAAACCTCCCTGTTGCTTGCCATTTCAACACTCCAACCTGCTCTCTTGCCCACATGTCTGTCCTTGGCTTGCTGCATTGTTCCAGTGAAGCCCAACGCAAACTGGAGGAACAACACCTCATCTTCCGACTAGGGACTTTACAGCCTTCTGGACTGAATATTGAATTCAACAACTTTAGGTCGTAAGCTCCCTCCCCCATCCCCACCCCCTTTCTGTTTCCCCCTTCCTCTTTTTTTTCCCCAATAAATTATAAAGATTTTCCTTTTCCCACCTATTTCCGTTATATAAAAAAAAACCCACTAGAGCTATACCTTGAGTGCCCTACCATCCATTCTTAATTAGCACATTCGTTTAGATAATATCACCAACTTTAATTTTAACACCTATGTGTTCTATTGTACTATTGTCGTTGACATCTTTTGATGATCTGCTTCTATCACTGCTTGTTTGTCCCTACAACCACACCCCCCCAACCCCCCCCCTCCACCTCTTTGTCTCTCTATCTCTCCGCCCCCCACACACACACCTTAAACCAGCTTATATTTCAACTCTTTCTTGGACTCGAACGTAAGTTCTGTCGAAGGGTCATGAGGACTCGAAACGTCAACTCTTTTCTTCTCCGCCGATGCTGCCAGACCTGCTGAGTTTTTCCAGGTAATTCTGTTTTTGTTTTGGATTTCCAGCATCCGCAGTTTTTTTGTTTTTATCTCTGTGTAGTAAATCTGATTTGTTGAGGTAAGGCCAGAGAAGGAGTTTTTAGACTAGGATACCTCCCTGTCCTTTAACATTTGCCTGAGCCAATCTGACACAGTCTGACTCTGAAGGATATAGAAGTTCACACAAAAGAGTAGAAACTCATCTTGGATGGGGGTGCAAAATGGGTGGTATTGAACTGATCGCCCATTGTGCTCCCCGCAGGGTATTCAGTTCTATTGGGTGAAATGGAATGGAATATTTTTTAAAAATTTTTTATTCATTCATGGGATGTGGACTTCATTGGCTGAGCCAGCATTTATTGCCCATCTCTAGTTGCCCTTGAGAAGGTGGTGGTGAGCTGTCTTCTTGAACTGCTGCAGTCCTTGTGGTGTAGGTACACCCACAGTGTTGTTAGGAAGGGAGTTCCAGGGTTTTGTCCCAGCAACAGTGAAGGAACGGCGATATATTTCCAAATCAGGATGGTGAGTGACTTGGAGGGGAACTTCCAGGTGGTGGTGCTCCCATCTATCTGCGGCCCTTGTCCTTCTAGGTGGTAGTGGTCATGGGTTTGGAAGGTACTGTCTAAGGAGCCTTGGTGAATTCCTGCAGTGCATCTTGTAGATGGTACATACTGCTGCTACTATGTGTCGGTGGTGGAGGGAGTGAATGTTTGCGGATGTGGTGCCAATGAAGCGAATTGCTTTGTTCTGGACGGTGTCCAGCTTCTTCAGTGTTTTAGGAGCAGCACTCATCTAGGCAAGTGGGAAGTTTTCCATCACACTCCTGACTTGTGCCTTGTAGACGGTGGACAGGCTTTGGGGAGTCAGGAGGTGAGTTACTCATTGCAGGATTCCTAGCCTCTGACTTGTTCTTGTAGCCACAGTATTTATATGGCTAGTTCAGTTCAGTTTCTGGTCAAAGGTAACCCCCAGGATGTTGATAGTGGGGGATTCAGTGATAGTAATGCCATTGAACATCAAGGGGCCATAGTTGAATTCCCTCTTGTGGGAGATGATCATTGCCTGACACTTGTGTGGCATGAATGTTACTTGCCACTTGTCAGCCCAAGCCTGGATATTGTCCAGGTCTTGCTGCATTTGGACATGGACTGCTTCAGTATCTGAAGAGTCATGAATGGTGCTGAACTTTGTGCAATCATCAGCGAACATCCCCACTTCTGACCTTACGATGGAGGGAAGGTCATTGATGAAGCAGCTGAAAATGGTTGGGCCAAGAACATTATGCTGAGGAACTCCTGCAGTGATGTCCTAGAGCTGAGATGACTGACCTCCAACAACCACAACCATCTTCCTTTGTGCTAGGTATAACTCCAACTAGCGGAGAGTTTTCCCCCTGATTTCCATTGACTCCAGTTTTGCCAGGGCTCCTAGATGCCACACTCATGGGCAGTCACTCTCACCTCACCTCTGGAGTTCAGCTCTTTTGTCCATGTTTGAACTATGTGATTGTGTGATATTTTCCATTTTGTTCAAAGATACAAGATGAATTTCAAACCCCATAATGTCTTACTGAACCAAAACAAGTGCCAGAGGAGGCAGTAGCCCATTGAGAATAGATGAAGAGAAATACAAAGTGCTGCATCACTGGATCAAGGAAAGGTGTACACATAACCCATCTTTTGTGTCTTGCTGGATTATCGAATGCAGATTACCATACCATTCACTATTTTAAAATGACCTCTTGCAATTTATAACATTAATTTGAAAAAAAAATGAGGCTGCATTTTTTAACTGCATTTGATAAAGTTCTGTGGCAAACATATAGTTTGATGTCTTAAGTAGTACTCTTTGAAAATCACCTCAGGTGACACTGTGCCTAATGTCACAACTTCATTAATCTTGTATCCTAATGGATGATTCATTTATACCTGAAACCATGTTTTCTACTTCCTAAGAAACTGACACTGTTATGCCCTGAGGAGCAGGATGAAGATGAGAAGGAAGAAGTGGGTGACAGATGTACATCATTTGCAGGATGCCAGCTGGCAGCAAACAGAGATTAGATAGCCAACAGAAGGGAAAATATTGTGAACTCAATGCTGAAGGATCCTCGCAGGATCATCTTCAACAAAAAGAAAAGACCATCTTGATTGTAACTAAGAAACAAAGATAGATGTGTCGTCACTGGATCAGGGCTGTCTCTACTCATATATCTCACACACTAACTGAGCACCATGAGCTAAGCAGATTGGTTCTGTTGTCATTTTCTGAATGCACTAACCAACCAGGCACTGACTGTGGTTGAGGGCGTCATTAAGCAAAATTTCTTTGAGTTGTCGAATTGCCATTCAGGATGAGTTTTTTGGTACAATCTCTAAATCCACTGTGGATGTTGTCATGCTTCTTTTAGAGGCTGATGCATGTAGCGCTGTCCACTTCTGACTTTACCCCTCCCTAACAGTAATATTGAAGGGAACTACTGGCTTTTCTTAGCTGCATAACATATACATGATGTCCATTCTCTCTTTACAATTTAGTACTTAAGAAGAGTCAAATGTTGAAGAAAAGCCACATGGACCATTTAAGCTTAGCATTCAAGCACCTTAATTCTGCCTTTAAAATGTTGGGCTAAATTTTGAATGGCCCTGATGTTTTGATCTCTGACTGAGGCCCTGACTGAAAGATTATTCCAAACAATCATCAGATATTCCACCACAAAGAACAGATCCTGAACCCACCAAATCTATGCTAGTTTTTCTCCAATCCCTGTCTTGCCCAATCTCTTAAATGTTCTCTTCAAGCAACTTATTTCCTTAAAAAAAATTGACTCCTCTTCACCCCTGCTCTGCGGAAGAGAAATTCACATCTTAGGCGTAAATTCTTTTTATGATCAACTTAAACTTGTACCCTCCTGTTACAGACTGGTAGCCCAGTAGATACAATCTATCACTATTAACCTTATCAGCTTTCATAATGTATAATACATACACACAATCAAAGTTAACTTGTCAACCAATCAGCACCCTTTTCTCCTGCAGTATAAATTGCTGTGATTATTTGAAATTTGGCATTTTTGCGTTTGCCCTGATGAGTGCAAGATGAAAAGCTTCAGCAACATGGCTCTTTTTTCAGCAATATTCAAGTTCTGTTCTATCAAGTATCTGCTTCTTGAATTTATGCATTTGTTACTGTTCCTTTGCAGAACAATTGTGTAAAAAAAGTTTTAAATTTAAAAGCTTTTTTACTTCAGTATTCATGGTTAGAGAACTCCAATACATCTATAATTCAAAGCTTGATCACTTATATAAAACAAGAGATCTGTAACAGATTTGTGACCAAAGATTAAACATTGATGACATGGTCCTAAAGTACATATCTGTTTAGATGGAAAGAATCATGCAAATCTGGTTACCTTATGAGCAAGGGTAATATTCTGTCATCAACTGTCTGTATTCATGATGTTACAAAAGGGGAGGTCCATATGAAATGGCTGATCTATATAATTAGCTTTAACTAACAATTTTATAGCATGAAATGCAGTAACTAGATGCACCTGAAGACAAGATCAGGTTGATCTATATTATCCTTTCATAATGTTCAGTATTATGTGATAATTTGACAGAGCAGATTTCCATTTTTATATTTAGCCCAAGGGAATAAGTCATATTAATTGGCATGGTGTGCAGTAATTCACACCTGGCTCTTTGGAAACAAAAACTGGCAGTGCTCTATAAGCACGTTACAAGTTAGTGCCAAATTCTAACACATTTATCCATAACCACACTGTCAAATCAACCGTCAAATGGCTTCAGGTTCGAAAGCCAATTTATCTCATTGCTTTCATAACAGTAGTTATAGAATGTGGGCTATTGTTTTGTGTTTATTGCTACAGCATCCAGCCATCATTGACAGCTATGATGACACCAAGGTTTTGGCTAAAATAGTGTCAATCATTATATTCCCTTTAACACATTGGAGGTCATTTTAACTTTGGGTGATGGTGGTAAATTGTTGATATAGCATTAACTGCCTATTAACGGTTTGTTAAATTTGAGTGGTGACGGGAGGAGGCCCTTACGTGGGCTTTACTTTCTCATTTAAGGGCCTCAGCTGGGCCACAGGCAGGATGCCCACCCAACTGCTTCCCCACTACTTGTAAAATTGTGACGGGGTGGGTGGGCCATGTTTTACAGGTCCAACTACCTGCTTTCCCGCCTACAGGTGGCCTGTAAATCCTGCCATGTTAATAAGTTGCGGGTTCTGGATGTTCTTATCAGCATTCAAGGAGCAATGAATAGCATTGATGTTTTCCCACAGCAACATGTATTTTAAATGAGTTAAAGTGGAGATTAGTTACAATCTAATTGAATAGCGGAATAGGCTGGTGAGGCTATGGCCTTGGGGCTCTGTAGTGCTTTTCTTCTTTAATAATTGAATGTTTTGTTCGATCACTTTACAGAGCATTAACAATCAACCATATAGTCTGAGAGTAGTGTCAGATCTAGGCTAGATTGGGTGGTGATGTTGGGTTCCATTTTTTGAAGGGCATCAGTTCCTTGATTTAGCTGCATATTTCTAAAACTTGAATGGTACAGGTTGGAGATGGGCAGTTATCAATGTCAGCAGGACAAACACCAAAATAGCAAAAAAAAAAAATCAAGCATAGGTTTTATATAATTTATGGTCTACCAATAAATGATCCAGATGCAAAATGTAGAGTTTGGAAGAAGAACAACTTGGTGAGAAACAGATGTCAGGAATGAGCCCAAAATGAGAGAGAGCAAGAAAGAGAAAAAATGAGAGGAAAATAGCATGGGTATTAGCCAGGAAATAGGTAAATGGATAAGAATAAGACTGGGAATGGACTCTTTAAAGCAAGAAAGGATGGACAGTGAAAAGGCTAATTAATAAGCCAAAAGAATATGATCAAGTACAAGGAATAAATTCAGATAAAAATAGAGCAGACACACAATGGAGAAGTTCATTCTGTCAGAGGAGGTGTCAGCTTATCTTGGCCTATTTCTGTCCTCTGCTTGCCATTAACATTCTTTTAGTGAGGAGTATTGAAGTTTGGAATGATACATTCTAAAACAAAATGGGCATTAAGTTATAATTCTGTTTGTGAGGAATAAAGGATCAAATTTATCCTTGGGCTTTAGCAGGCCCAAGGATCTCCATGGCCATATTTCCAATTAGCATCCTCATGGAGTAAGACTCGAGGGAAAAAGAATTAAAATAATTCCCCCTAATATCCCAATGTAGATAATGAAAACCCAATTTATTTTACCAGTGAGGTCAGTCTGCCAGTCTTTTCACAACCATGGAGTACACTGTGCATCTTCTTCTCAATAGTGACTATTGTATTTACATTGTGATATTGTACTGGACATTTTCTTTATAATTCCAGTTCCTCA
The DNA here is from genome assembly GCF_017639515.1 of Carcharodon carcharias. Classification (NCBI taxonomy): domain Eukaryota; kingdom Metazoa; phylum Chordata; class Chondrichthyes; order Lamniformes; family Lamnidae; genus Carcharodon; species Carcharodon carcharias. Next base: position 125,107,999 of record NC_054474.1, read on the forward strand.
GTGACTCTATCCTATTGTTTGATGTCAGGTCTACAGTCTACCACGGGATCCTAAAAGGAAATTATACAAAAGAGAGTTTCCTTTCGGCTTATATACTCTTCTGCTAGCATGATAACAGGAGGCTGGTAGTATCCCTGTACGATTTTTGAGGCAAGTTGTTTTTATATACCATTGTTCCTTTGTACATCCACAAGATTTAATTGTTTAGCCATTGTGTATCTTGTACTTTCCATTGTCCTATTGTATCTCCATTGTAACTGATTCTTCTCCAGTGAGTCTCTCTGATAACCCACAGTTCCCCAGTGTCTCCTCCGTATCTCTCTGTTCTCCAATATGTCTTCTCTGTTTCCTGCTGTTTTCCAGTGAGTCTCTTGTGCGTTCCCCAGTTCCCTATGTGTTTCCCCTCTATCTGACTGTTCCCCAATGAGACTTTCCTGTATACTGCTGTTCCCTAGTGTCTCCCACATATCCTACTGTTCCCCAGTGTCTTCTCTGTATCCTGTTGTTCCCTAGGGTCTCTTCGTATCCTCTTGTTCCCAAGGGCTTGATTTTCAATCATGCGGAGTGTTTTGAAAATAGTACTCCTAGATGGCATGTCAGTATCTCTACTCCTCCAGGACTTGCTGCTATTTTCACAACAAGGGGAAGGGGGTGGGGGGGAGGGGGCGGGCGGCGGTGGAGCTAGAGCCAGCAACCCACTCACCTCCAGCTAACTGCCCATTAAAGCTCCTTGAGGAGCTTTTTATTGGGCTGGGGTGGGCCAGAAGGTGATTTTCAAATCACGGATCGCCAAACCCGAACAATCTGGTGCATGTTAGATGCAATGCGGGGAGCTATCAAGTAATATTTATTCTGAAGAAAAATTTCTGGTAATAAGGGTAATTGTGTGAGATTGGATGTAATACTTAATCATTGATCGTTTGGCCATTTCTCTGCACTGTGAGGTTGCTGGCGCTCTAATATCCTGCCTTCTGTATTCTGTAAGGCAGTAGTAAGCTCCATTATGGCTGCTGTCTGCCTTTGAGGATTGTGCTTAGCAGTCAGTTCCTGCCCCCTGGCAGTGTTTGGCACCACTAATTGGGTGCTGAGCTTGCCACTGGCCCAACTGGGGTATCTGCATTAGAAAATGATGTGTGAGCGATGCAGATGCAGCATGGAGTTGAGACCCGGAAATTATCCAGGTTCCCGACTCCGGACTTAAAATCAAACTCCCCCATATCCTGCTGTTCCCCGGTAAGTCTCCCCTGTACCTATCTTTTCCCTAATCTGTCATCCCTGAAACCAGCAGTTCTCTAGTGTGTCTCCTTAGTATTCTGCAGTTTCTCAGTGTGTCACCCTTGTATCCCGCTGTCCCCTACAGTGTGTCCTGTGTATATTGCTGTACTCATTGTGAATCCTTGTACAGATTAAGCCACAGCATACCAGTACAATAAGATTTATTTTAGTTTTCTGTATTAAATGCACAACAGTATTAAATCATTGCATGCTCTGGACATAGCTGGTTCCTGTTATTTTCTCACTGTGCATACTCTTCCACCTCATATACCTAGTTTAATGGATTTTAAAGTACACCAAGATATCAATTTTTATACCATGTCTTTAGCTGAGAACTTCTAGATCATATTTTAAATCCCAACTTTGTCATAAAAATGTGGGCTTTGAAACAATAAAGTGATATTTTAACCAGGTGATGAAAATAAAATGTGTCCTGGGAGCAGTGTGATAAGATAAACATGTCATGAACCTAATCCTTTCACAACTTCATCAGATCTCCCTGACAGTAACTGCTGTTTCCTGTATGAAACATTAAAGTCTGGATTTTCGCAACGATGGAGAGTTTCCCCATCATTGCGAAAATGGCAGGGGAGGCCAAAATTTAGAAGTCTCGCCCCTGAACATGGCAGCTACCATTTTTGCATGGCAAGAATGCCTGGATTCTGAATGTCTGGAAGAATGGTCTGGATTTGTGCATGTACATTTTGCAGAGGCGATTATCCGTATAAAATAGCAGCTGTCTCCAGTCATGTCTTATTTTCATTAGCCAGGAGTGGGAAACACGGCATGTGCAGATTAGACCTGGTAGCAGCAGGACTAAATTTTGTGGAGTCCTTTGGAGAGGCAGGATACCCTTTTGGAGAGGTAGGGTACCCCTTTGGATTTGGTCCTGGGACACCTTTGGGGGAGGTCAGGTTCTCTTTGATTGTTAAAGTGGACATGAATATGTGTAAAAAGCATATGAACTCATTGGGCTGATTCTTCCGGCTGATGTGTGGGTGGCGGAGCCCGCACATCAGTGCTTAAAATGTTGTGCGAGCATCCCGATGTCAGCGCGCGGCATCACGATGTTTCGGTTGGCAGGCACGCTATGCAGTGTGACGCGCGCCCGCCATTAATTAAAGACCTTGTTAAGGCCATTAAGTGACCAATCGACCAGGATTTTGAGGGGCCTGTGCAAACTTCGGGTCGGTGCACAGGCCCAACGGGCAGGCGGGTAAGTGATTTTTTTACAAACCTCATCCAGTGGCGGGATGAAGTTTGATATCGGAATTAAAAATGTGTAATAAAGTTTTTGTGTATTTCGTTAACATGTCCCGTCTCATGTGACATTTTCACATGAGGGGGACATGTTAATGAGTTGTTTATTTTTCTATTTTTCATGTTTCACTGCCTTTCAGTGATCTCCCTGAAGCAGTACTGCCTCAGGGAGATGTGCGCTCTTTTGCACATGTGCGAAAAACTGTACTCTCGCAGTTGGGGAGACCCCCCCGCCCGCACAGGGAGCGCATAGCACTTCCCGTCAGGCAGCCTGCTGGGCGGGCCTTAATTGGCCCGCCCACGTAAGATGGCGGTGGGGCCTGTTTTGGTGGTGGTGATTGGCGGCGTGCCCGCCGCCAAGTCGGTCGGGCCCGCCCATTCATCAAGGGCAAAATTCTGCCCATTGAAACTGTCAAGAGAGCTGTCAAAAGGAACTGTCCAAAGCAATTGTCAAAAGCAACCATCAAGCTGTCAAGGCATTTAAACCTCCTACCCTTTAAATCTTTGAAAAGACTCTTAAAAATTATAGCTTGCTATTTCACTCTGTATGTTGACATAGTCCTGAAGGTTATCATTACTGGATTAGTGCAACATGACTGATTTCACAAGCTTCCATCATCACAGTGGGGTGCCTGTCATTTCACAGTTTAATTGACAGCTACAAGCAGTTATAAACTTTTTGCAATGGGACTATAAATTCCATTGTTTGTTTTTATAAGGGATTATGTAGTTGATGGAATGTAAATGTAGTGATTGGGTTTTATGAATGAGAGAATTTTTAAAAATGAATTCTGTAATAGACACTTAGAACTTTATTTTATTTAATCTAAGCATAGGTCCTGCGGTCTGCCCATGGTGGATACTGGGTGAGTTGGCATGGAGGGTATATGTGTGATGGGGCATGTGTTGGCATTAGTTGACTTGGAGCTATAAAGGGCAATGGGGGTGGTTAGAGGGGCATTGGTTGGCATGGAGGGTATGAGGGGCCAGGGGTGGTTAGAGCAGCATAGGTTGGCATGGAGCATATGAGGAGCATGTAGGTGGGCGGGTAGAAGGGCATAGGTTTGCATGGAGCATATTAGGGGCCACGGGGGTGAGTAGAGGGGCATAGGTTGACAAGGAGGATATGAGTGAGTGGGGAGCATGAGGTGGCAGGGGTTGACATGCTTGGGGCATGGGGAGTGTGTGGGATAAGTGCTGGAGGACTGTTTTTTTTTCAAAAATGCCCACATTGTGCCAATGGACAAAGGGAAGCCTTCCACTCAGCCTGCCTCCGCACCCTGCATCCTTCGCACTTGTTCTGGGGTCACTTGCCACCACTCTGATTTTCACCTGCCTGGGTCGCATTTGTGGAGCTGGGAGTGGTCCTGACTCTGGGCTCCCAATCAGGAACAAAAATTCAGGCCGAAGTTGTGTTCATCCTATGGTTTGCATGTCATTTTGTAACATTTCAATAAGACACGCAAAATACCTTCACACTGGGCCTGAAGTTATGGAATCATTACATCACAGAAGAAGGCCATTTGACCCATTGGATCCATGCCAGGTTTTCGTAGGTGAATCCAGTCAGTCCAATTCCCTGGCTGTATCAGCTTGGCCCTGTTATTTTCTTCAAGTGCCCATAAAATTTTCTTTTAAAATCGTTGATCATCACTGCTTCCATTATCCTTGTGGACAGAGAGTTCCAGGTCATTACCATTCATTTTTTGAAATAGTTCTTTCTCACATCCCTCATGCATCTCTTGCCCAAAACCTTAAATCTGTGTCCCCTAGTTCTTATACCATCAGATAATGAGAACATCTTTTTGTCTACCTTATCTAAACCTTTCATAATCTTGTACACCTCTGTTAAATCTCCCCTCCATCTCCTTTGAACCCTAGCTTCTCTAATCTAACCATGTAGCTAAAATTCCTTATTCCTGGAACCATTCTCATTAATTTCCTCTGCACTGTCTCAAGTACTCTTCTTCCAAAAGTGTGATGACCAGAATTGAATGCAATGCTCTAGTTGTGGCCTAACCAGAGCTTTATAATGGCTCACTGTAACTTACCTGCTTTTGTGCTCAATACATCCATTTATGAAGCCCAATATCCCATACCTTTGCTAATTACTTTCTCAATATGCCCTGCCACCTTCAAACCCCCAGATCCCTTTGTTCCTACACAATCTAGAATCGTTGTGCCATTAAATCTATATTGCATCTCCTTATCCCTCTTCCAAAATGCATGACTCTACACTTCCCTGTATTAAATTTTGTTTTCCATTTGTTTGCCTATTCTGCTAGCCTATCCATGTCCTACGGCAGTTGATTTGTATCACCTGCATTATCTGCTACATCTCCAAGTTTGGCATCATTGAAAAATTTTGGAATTTTACTTATTCTAATATACAAGTGACTTGTATATTTTAAAAGCGGTGGTCCTAGAACTGACCCTTGGGGAAGACCACTGTCTACCACTCTCCAGCCTGGAAAACAACCATTTACTATGACTCTCTGTTTTCTGTCCTTAAGCCAATTTTCTATCCAACCTGATGCTGACTGTCCTATTCCATGAGCTGCAGTTTTGTTAACAAGCCTTTTAGGTAGTGCTTTGTTAAGTGCTTTCCTAAAACCCATATAGAGAGCACCCATTGTAATCCCTCATCAACCTTCCCTGTTACTTAATCAAAATATTCAATTAGATTAGTCAAGTATAATCTGCCTTTTACAAATCTGTGTTGGCTCTACTCATTAACTCAAACCTCTCCAAGTGCCTGCAGTTTTATTATCCTAATTATTGTTTCTAAAACCATACCCACCTCTAAACTGACCAACATGTAATTACTAGGAATTATCTTGTACCCTTTCTTGAATAAGAGTGTTGCATTTGCCACGTTCCAATCTTCTGGCACCCCCCCAAATCTAAAGAAGATTGCAAGATTATGTCATGCCCTCTGCTATATCCAGTCCCACTTCCCTTGGTAACCTGTGCTGCATGTGGTCCAGACCAGACCACTTATCCTCTTTAAGCATAGCCAGCCTTTCCAGTACATCTTGTCTATTAATTTTCATTACATCAATTACCTCTATCATCACTGCTTCTACTAATATTTCATCAGCATCTTCTTGGTAAACACCAATACAAAATACTTATTAAGTATTCTTGCCCTGCACCTTTAGGGATATATCATCCTCTTTGTCCCTCATAGGGTCCACCTGCCCCTTACTACCTGCTTACTATTTACATGCTGGTAAAGAGTTTTGGGTTCCCTTTAATGATAACTATCATTCTTTTCTCATATTCTTTCTTCTAATTTGCATGTTCATATGAAACCAGGAATGACAGAGTAGGCCATTTGGCCCCTTTGAGCTGCTTTGCCATTTGATAAGATCATGGCTGATCTGATAAAGGCCTCCAACACTTTCATGTCTTTCACCTATACCCTTGATTCCCTTGTCAATCAAGAATCTAACTAACTCAGCCTAAATAATGTTCAGTGAACTTCCCCCACTGCTCTCTGGGGAAGAGAATTCCACAGATTGATGACCGTCTCAGAGAAAAAAAAAATCTCCTCATCTCAGTCTTAAATGGGAGACCCCTTATTTTTAAACTATGTCCCCTAGTTCTGGCCTCTCTCATAAGGGGAAACATCCTCTCAGCATCCACCTTGTCAAGATCTTATATGTTTCAATAAGATCAACTCTCATTCTTCTAAACTCCAGTGGATACAGATCCAACCTGTTGTACCTTTTCTCATAAGATAACCTCTTCAACACAGGAATTAGTTGAGTGATGCTTCCCTGAACTGCTTCTAATGCAGTTATGTCCTTGTTATGTTTTACTTTGGGTTCGCTTTGCTTGTGAACCGACTGCACACTTATCTGTCGGTAGGTGAGTCGATTACAATATACTGCAGATGCAGAGACCAATATGAAATGGAGCATATGCTATTTATTCACACAGACAACAGAACACTAACATGATGTGTGCTTTTCCAACCAGACCCTACACCAGACTAACATTAACATGGTAGGCCATGCTACACAGCTATTGGGTCTTACAGTTATGTGGTCAATCTGCTCACATTCTCTAAAAGGTATATTGCACCTCAGATTACCACATCCCTCGCCCTTTACTTGAAAGTACATTTTAAAGTATAATAACTATTTACAAAAATGAACTATTTACAATTCATTCTTTCAGGAGGCTTTTCCAAACACCTCGACCATCATAGTTCTACAACTTCGAATGGTTTATCTGAGGTCTCCCTCTCAGGAGTTATCTGTCCACGAGGCTCCCCAGTAGGAACCTGTAAGTTTGCCTCTTCGATTCCCTCAGGCTCAATGGGTTTTGTAGGTACTTCCAAAGCAAGAGGAGTTCCTTCTACCTGTGGTGTAGACTCCAATGGGAGTGTTTTCACACTCTTTTGGGCCCCGTCACATGCATTCCTGCTACCCCTCTTCTCCTAGTTCAACAATATAAAAGGCAACTGTCAGGCAGGTTCTGAGAATCAGGATGTTGAGTAAGGCTGGATGCGACATGAAATGATCAGCTTCCTGTTGTGTAAAAAAAATTTTCGGGGCCTTGTTAGTAATTTCGCTTTCTCTTCCTACATGTCTTCTTTTGATGGGTTTTCTTCTTGGTAGTGCTGACTTTCATCTCAGCTTCCTCTTCCACTTCCCTATTGGCCAGACTAGGCGCATGTATGAGCTCAACTTGAGTGAACTCGGTGGTTGAGTCTTCCAGCATTTCCTAATCTGTCAGCTCCTTTGAAAACTCAGGGGTCTCTATTTTTAAGGCCTCTTGGCTTCCATGTAGCTGGTTCTTCAATTCTTCCATTTCATTTTTATATTTGCTAGTTGTTTCCAGCAGAATTAAGTATTGTTGTGCTTTCTTGGCTAATTTATTATTCATCTCGGTCAGAGATATGTGGAATTTTTTCTGTTATTTCTCACACTTTTTTAGTGGTACAGATTGGGATCTGAGGAAATCTTGCAATATGCGAAAGTCCTTCAGCAGGTTGTCTTTTTCTTTTTGGAAGTTACTGACTTCAACTCGTCCTGAAGCATCAGCTCTACGAATTCCTTTTGTTAAGTCTTTACATTCGCCTTTCCCCAAACAGCAATACTTCCTGCTTCTGACTGAGATCTCAGTAATCTCTCAAGATTGATCTCTTAACTAGTTTCTTCCGAGCAGACTCGGTCCTCTCCCTGCTATCAGGGATAGATTAGCAGACTGGCTTCTATATTGTCTTGGAACCTTGCATATACCCTTTACATATATATTTTCACCAGTATATGTCTTTAGCCTGGCATCCGAATTTTCCAGCTTTAGTGAGTGGCCTCCTCCATTCAGATACTTAAATGTGTGTTCCTCTATGACTGTCGTGGATGCGCCTGTATCCACCTCCATTCAAATTGGTTTTCTATTGACTTCTACTATCATGTAAATTGGTTCTGTTTAGCCCATTTTTAAGTTGTGTAATAAGTAAATATCTGACTCTGTTTCTTCTGGCTCCCCCATTATATAAATTTCATGACTTCTGCCTTTTTGTTTGAAATTTGGCCTCAATCTTTCTTTACAATATCGCATAATGTGCCCATTGCGATGGCAGTAGAAACACTTGGTTCTTTTAAATTGTCATTCGTTTGTAGGCTGTCTGGTTTCTTTCTTTAGTAAGGGGATTAAAACTGTACAAAGTACCCCAGTACTCCAAAGCACTCAAAGCCTCATCAACCATAGCAAAACTTCCTTACTTTTATATTTGATTTCCCTTGCAATAAACGACAACATTCCATTTGTCTTCCTAATCACTTGTACCTGCATACTAACTTTTTGTGATTCTTGTACAAGGGCACCCAAATTCCTCTGTACCACACAATTCTGCCATTTCTCTTCATTTAAATAATATACTCCTTTTCTATTCTTCCTTCCAAAATGGACAAGTTCACATTTTCCCACATTATACTCCATCTGCCAATTTTGTGCCCACACACTTAACCTATCTATGTCCCTTTGCAGATTTCTTAGTCCTCTTCACAACTTACTCTCCTGCCCATCTTTGTGTCATCTGCAAATTTGACAACCATACATTTAGTCCCTTTATCCAAGTAATTTATATAGATTGTAAATAGTTGAGGCCTCAGCACTGATTCCTGTGGCACTCCACTAGTTAAATAGAAACATAGGGCAGAATTTTTCCCTCATTGGGCAGGCATCTGCCTGACCCGACCCGACCGAGAGTAAAATAGTGTGCAATGGTGTCGGGTAAGCATCCCGACATCATCATGCACTCTCGCAATCTTTCGCTTAGTGGGTGCGTGCGGGTGCCTGCCATTAATTAACAGGCCACTTAAGGCCATTAACAATGCATTTGCTTGAGATTTTTCATTTCTCGTGCGATTTTCTGCTCGTCGCACAGTCAAAATGGGCAGGCGGCCAGCCAACCTTTCCTCAAACCTCATCCAAGGGCAGGACAGAAGGGGTCAGCAATGTGCCAGTGTGAGTAGTGAGCAGTTTTGGAGATAGTTTACATTTAGTTGCTTATTGGTACTTGGCAGCTTCATCTCTGGTTGGGGCTTCATTCTTAGCATTTCCAGGCCTTTTTTCAGGACTCATTGCTGTCTGCCAGGCCCCTGGAGGATTCAGACAGTGTGGATCCTTCCAGGTATCAGACAGCCGTCCTTTACCCTGGTAATGGGGATTGTGGTCTCAATTAGAGGCATCTCCTCAGATGAGGAAGAGAGGGACAGAAGGGAGAGGAGGCCACATGTCCCCATGCAGCTTCCAGGGGGAAGGACCTTTGGGGGGAGATGCACAGGCACAAGGGGTGCAGGGGCAACAGGCAGTCCAAGCCTGTTGGACAGGCAGTCCAAGGCAGGGGGCGCAGAAGACACCACTAACCCGCTGCCAGGGCTTACAAGTGGCGATGCAGCTACCTCAGCAAGTCTGAGGTGCAATGCCAAAGGAGGCTCTGCCTCTCAACGGAGACCTCCACCTCCATTTGCCAGATGATTGGGCCTGAGATCAGCTCCCACTGTGTGGGTGGACACCCCATGCCCGTGGCTCTGAGGGTCACAGTGGCCCTCAACTTCTATGCCTCCGGCACTTTCCAAGGGTCAGTGGGGGATCTGTATGGAGTGTCCCCATCAGCTGTCCACAGTTGCGTCAAGCTGGTGACAGAAGATCTGTTCAGACGGATACTAACCTTTATTCTTTACCGTACGAAAGAGGCCAGCCAGGCTGTGTGAGCCAGAGGCTTTGCAGTGATTGCTGGGTTCCCCGCGTCCAGGGTGCCATTGACTGCACACATGTGGCCATCAAGGCGGCAGCGGATTAGCCGGGTGCCTTCGTCAGCAGGAAGGGATTTCACTCCATGAATGTATAGGTAATGTGTGAGCACAGGGCACAGATTCTGCAAGTCTGTGTAAGGTACTCTGGAAGCTCCTATGAGGCGTACATCCTGAGGCATTCCCAGGTGCCAAGGCTCTTCAGTGTTCCAGCCCGACTGGATGGATGGCTGCTGGGTGACAAGAGCTTCCATTGAAAAGGTGGCTTATGATGCCTCTCTGCCACCCAAGAACAGAGGCAGAGAGGCATTACAATATGAGTCATGGCTCCACAAGGGTGGTGGTAGAGAGGTCTTCTCAAGATGCTCTTCTTATGCCTGGATGGTTCAGGGGGTGCACTACAATACCCCCCCAGAGCGGGTGTCACTGATTGTGGTTGCATGCTCTGCCCTCCATAATCTGGCACTGGCAAGGAGGGGCCCAATGGAGGAAGAGGATCTTGACGTAGCTGCACAGGCCACAGATGATGAGTCCAATGCTGAGTCTGAAGATGAGCACATTGAGGAGAACACTGAGGATGTTGAGTCAGACCTCGGTAACCTCCAGGGAGGCAGAGGCACTAGGGAAGCTTTGATCCAATGCTTCTTCAGCTAGACTACCAAAGATCAGCTTCAAACGCATACCAGGGCTGCACCTCCATCCCAGATGTCTGAAAGGACCCTTTTATTTGAACACAAAGAACATTCAGTACCTATACAATAAAGTTCAGAGCCACATACGTCCAGCATTACATGCTGGCATACCCTGCGCCAATGAAATAAAAAGGTGAAGTATACTCAGGCCACGATGACAAAACCAGATTTATATCATTTTGACATGTACAGACTATTTACATCAACCTCACTGGTCTTAAGTCCCAGACCAGTTTACATTTACTAAACATAAATGAACAAAAAAATCACCCGTGCATGACATGTCCCTCTTGTGCCCATGGTGCCTTTAACTTACACTTGCAAGTGCTATGCACTGGTGCTCCCTCCTTGCTGGCACCGGTATTGAAGACAACCTGCTGACTCTGCTGTCTTGTTGGCCTTGACGACCTTGGCATCATCCACTGGCCAGTGAAGACCTTGCTGACTTCGCCTGGGAGGGACCAGCCAGTTCCATGGCTGACATCTCCCCAGTTGCATCAGCCTCATCAGATGGGATGGTCACTGGCGGAGGGGCGGATGAGCTGCTGCCGTCATCTGGGGCACCATAAGAGGAGCCCACAGAGATTACAGGCAGCTCATGTGCCAACTTAAGGTTGCAGTTGACCTCCCTGCGCACCATTGATGGACTGGCGCCTAGCTGGGACACTGGGTGCCTCATCCATCTCCCACATGGACACTGATCACCTGAGGTCGGTGCCTGCGTGAAGGCTTGCAGGCCCTAGTGCAATCCCAGAACCCCTCCTTCTATCCCTGGAGCTGCCTCTCCATGTGAGTTGCCACTCTCTCAATGGAGGAGGCAGTGTGCTCGCCCATGACGGTCAATTTCAGCGCTCACGCTCCATATGGACTCCTCCAACATGGAGACCATGGCATGCATACCCTCATGGATCTCCGCCAGATCCTCCCACACATCTTGCTGGACATCCAGCATCTGTCGCCTAATGGAAAACTCCAGAAGCTCATCATCGTCTTCGACTGAACATCGTCCTGGTCCCCACCACTCCTTGGACTCTGGTACCCTGGGCACTTTCTGCCTCCGCCTGCATCTCAAGCGAGTGTGAGGTGCCCTCACCAATGTACACCGAGATACTAGCCACTCCAGTGAATATAATCCTAATCGACTCAATCTCTCTTCATATGTCAGTCCCGCCATCCCAGGAATCAGTCGGGTAAACCTTCGCTGCACTCCCTCTATAGCATGTACATCCTTCCTCAGATAAGGAGATCAAAACTGCACACAATATTCCAGGTCTCACCAAGGCCCTGTACAATTGCAGCAAGACAACCCTGTTCCTGCACTTGAATCCTCTGGCTATGAAGGCCAGTGTACCATTTGCCTTCTTACCGCCTGCTGCACCTGCATGCTTACCTTCAGCGACTGGTGTACAAGGACACCCAGGTCTCGTTGCACATTCCCCTCTCTCAATTTATAGCCATTCAGATAATAACCTGCCTTCCTGTTTTTGTTACCAAAATGGATAACCTCACATTTATCCACATCATACTGTATCTGCCATGCATTTACCCACTCACTCAGCTTGTCCAAATCACACTGAAGCATCTCTCTATCCTCCTCACAGCTCATCCACCCACCCAGCTTATGCATGAGAGGGCAAATGGGACCTCAGTTTACTGTTGCATCTGAAAGATGGCACCTTCAACATATATCACTCCCTCTGTGCTGCATTGAGGTCTCAGCCTGGCTTATGGGCTCAAGTCCCTGAATGGAAATTGATTCCACAACCATTTGACTCAGAGGTGAAAGTGCTACCACTGGAATTGCTTTTATGAATGTAGCCTGAAAAAGCGCTGATTATTCGAGTAGAGGCTTAGCATCTCTTGTGCCTAAGAATGGGTAGAATCAAGACAAATTCTCATTGGCTTGGTTATTTGAAATTTTTCTCCCTCCTCAAGGTTGCTGATCAGCACATTTTAACCAGGTGCAGGTAGCTGATCAAAACTGCTTGAGCACCTGATATTTTTTCTGAATTCAGGAGGATTTTTAAATGGGTAAATACATGGGAATAATAAGAATTTATTGAAGTACCTGAAATAGTACATTAAGGGAGGGATTTTGTCAACAGTCTGCCATTGCCAACAGCAAAATCAGAAGTGTACGTCACTTGAGTTTGCTTGCTTTTTGCTGTTTTCCACATGATTACAATTCAAGTTTAAAACGTAGGTGGTGTGCATTCACATGCGATCATGCAGAAGGGGATGCTTTTTAGTGGTGAAACTTGCCTTTAGTTGACAATGCAACAGGCATGGGTGGGCTATTAAAGAGTCTCCTGGTTATACAGGGAGGCTCTGCATCATTGCCAAAACTTTCCTGTCCAACTCGATTGCCATTATCATAAGCTTGAAAACTTAAAAGCACAAAGGTGGCATGGGGCTTTTTTCAAAACTAGATTTCACTTATAAATATTTCACATTACATTGGTTTCTCTTTATTCAAACATGGACAAAAGAGCTGAACTTCAGAGCTGAGGTGAGAATGACTGCCCTTGACATCAAGGCAGCATTTGACCGAGTGTGGCATCAAGGTGCCCTGGCAAAACTGGAGTCAATGGAAATCAGGAGGAAAACTCTCCACTGGTTGGAGTCACACCTAGCACAAGGGAAGATGGTTGTGGTTGTTGGAGGGCAGTCATCTGAGCTCCAGGACATCACTGCAGGAGTTCCTCAGGGTAGTGTCCTAGGCCCAACCACCTTCAGCTACTTCACCAATGACCTACATATCATCATAAGGTCAGAAATGGGGATGTTCGTTGATGATTACGCAATGTTCAGCACCATTTGTGACCCCTCAGATACTGAAGCAGTCCATGCCCAAATGCAGCAAGACCTGGACAATATCCAGGCTTGGGCTGACAAGTGGCAAGTAACATCCGTGCCACACAAGTGTCAGGCAATGACCATCTCCAACAGAGAGAATCTAACCATCTCCCCTTTCCATCACAGAATCCTCCACTATCAACATCCTGCGGGTTACCATTGACCAGAAGCTAAACTGGAATAGCCATATAAATACTGTGTCTACAAGAGCAGGTCAGAGGCTAGGAATCCTGCAACGAGTAACTCACCCCCTGACTCCCCAAAGCTTGTCCACCATCTACAAGGCACAAGTCAAGAGTGTGATGGAATACTCCCCACTTGCCTGGACGAGTGCTGCCCCAACAACACTCAAGAAGCTGGACACCGTCAGGACTAAGCAGCCAACTTGATTGATACCACATCCACAAACATTCGCTCCCTCCACAGTAGCAGCAGTGTATACCATCTACAAGATGCACTGCAGGAATTCACCAAAGCTCCTTGGACAGCACTTCCCTAACCCACGACCACTACAGGGCAGCAGATAGATGGGAACACCACCACCTGCAAGTTCCCCTTCAAATCAGTCACCATCCTGACTTGGAAATATATCGCTGTTCCTTCACTGTCGCTGGGTCAAAATCCTGGAACGCCCTTCCTAACAGTGCTGTGAGTATACACATGGATTGCAGCTGTTCAAGAAAGCAGCTCACCACCACCTTCTCAAGGGCAAATAGGGATGGGTAATAAATGCTGGCCCAGCCTGCGATGCCCACATCCTGAGAATGAATAAAAAAAAATGTGCATCATTGTTATATTTTGAAAGAACTAAATGTACCGGCATGGCTCTTGGTTGGCACGCATTGATAGTTACAGGAGATTTAGGGACATTCCCTGTATTGTGGAAGAAACAATGTTGTGTTTTTTGTTCACTCTTTATTAAATGCTCCTGCTAGTGACTAGTGTTGTACTCGCCATCTGTGGGACATGGCTGAACTTGCAGGCTCAGCTGGTTGCCCCTTCTATGCATGGTAAAGGACATTTTCCCAGAGTCCTCTCAGTGGAGATAATTGACAGGTTGCCGGTGAACTCAAAGCCCTGTAAGGACTCCCACAACCAATACCCTTAAATGGACACACATTTGGACGGTACTGACATTGCTATTTAGGCCCCTAATTTTCTTGCCTTGACACCCTGTTCCCACCAGCTGTCCCCCCCAACGTCCAAGACGCCAGCTGCTTCCCACTTTATCCTCCATATCCCCGACCTCCCCCTCTTCTCCCCTGGATCCCTCTTCCACTCGTCCATTCCTCTGACCCACCCTATACCCTGACCCTACCCTTCACCATTGGCTCGCCCTTGCTGGTCCCAAGCTTCCATGTGAGCTGCCATTTTCCTGCTCCCCTTTCTAATGCCATAGAGTTAAACAAGGAAAACCGCTGACCTTACACGCAACTATACAAAGCTGGCCGGTGCACTCCACCTTTAAACAAATGTGAACTGGGTGCCACAAGATTTTTGTGCGCCACTGATTTTATCCCAAGGTAGGACATTTTTAAAAACTTTATACGCTAATGAGTATTCATGGAATGCAAATGAATTACAAGGAGGAATCCCCCAGGTCAGTAGCCAGGCATGACACATCACAAACTTTCACTCTGCATTTCAATCCGCTGTTGGGAAATTGAAATTTCACACCCCACCTAACAAAGTTATCACACATGCCACGTTACTCACTCTTGCGGGTTCCATAAAATTGCCTTGTTATAAGTGATGCTTTTGCAATTGACTCCTGTCGATTATAGCTAGTGCTATTTTTCTGTTAAAGGGGGCTGCTGATGAAAAGCCTGGGTGGTGTAAGTGGTGGAGAATACACTTATGTAAATTCATATAATATTTCAGTCAAGCCATTCATACTATCCTGACTGCTACTCCTGTATGTCCTGTCTTGCTCAGTAATAGAGCAAAAGATAATTCTGATAAATAATCCATTATTTAATTCCATTTAATTCCATTTTGGTCGGAAGAATAAAAAGGCGACTTATTATTTAAATGGAGAGAAACTTCAGAATGCTTCGTCGCAGAGGGATCTCGGTGTCTTTGTGCATGAATCGCTGAAAGCTAGTATGCAGGTACAGCAGGTAATAAGGAAGGCCAATGGAATTTTGGCATTTATTGCTAAAAGAATAGAGTATAAAAATAGGGAAGTGTTGTTGCATGTGTACAAGGCATTGGTGAGACCGAACCTGGAGTCCTGTGCACAGTTTTGGCCCCCTTACTTGAGGAAGGATGTAGCTGCATTGGAGTTCAGAGGAGGTTCACTAGATTAATTTTAGAGATGCGGGGTTGTCTAATGAGGAGAGATTGAGCAGTTTAGGCCTGTACTCACTGGAGTTTAGAAGGATGAGAGGAGACCTAATTGAGGTATATAAGATGCTAAAGGGGATACACAAAGTAGACGTGGAGCGGATGTTTCCCCTTGTAGGGTATTCTAGAATGAGACGCCACAGTTTTAGGCTAAGGGTAGATTTAAATCATATATGAGGAGGAATTACTTTTCTCAAAGGTTGTGAATCTGTGGAATTTACTACCTCAGAGTGCAGTGGATGCCAGGACGCTGAATAAATTTAAGTAGGAGATAGACAGATTTTTAATTAGTAGCGGGTTGAAAGGTTATGGGAAGAGGGCGGGAAATTGGAGTTGAGGCTGAAATGATATCAGCCATGATCGTATTGAATGGCGGGGCAGGCTCAAGGGGCTGAATTGCCTACTCCTGTTCCTAGTTCTTATGTTCTTATTATGTTCATGGGCCTGCCTTCAATTTTCATGATGTATGTTTGCTAATTCAAATATTTTCTCAGGTCCAAATATTTTCTTCACTGCTGTCAGCCCAGATCCTACTATAAATCTTCATACACCCCTGGATTTGCACAGTAATTCTCTCCAGGCACATTCTGTTCATAAAAAACACTCAGCCATTATTACATATTTGGCGACATTGACTTCTCCAAGTACAAAACGATATAATTTGCCAACAGGTTGCGTAGCAAAATTAGATTTTTGAACTATTCCCAATATTTGTAGCTTCAGGCTATATATCTAGTAGCACTAAAGCATGATCAAATATCACTTGAAATGCTGTAATAATGCAGCTTGAACATCCTCCATAATACATCCAAAACTGGATATTCCCCATGTTTTCTCTTAAGTTTCCATCCATCTTCATCAGAGGGATGTGATAGTGTAACAGTTATGTCACTGGACTAGAACTATAGAGGCCATGGGCTAATAATCCAGTTGAACATCTGCAAGTAAAATGCCGGTATCAGTGACATACCCAGTAAGGATATCGTATTCCCAACTTTTAAGATACGGACTTCAGTCAATGTGGACTTTTTTGAAATTAACTTTAAAAACTGGTCAGAATGCTGCCCAAGATGGCCACCAAGGGTCAGCTGCCATTCTGTGATTTCCAGACAAAGGATTAACTCATATCAGAACATGCTTCTGGAAAGTTCTTAAAATCTAAATGGCTATGGGTGGAATGCTCTCCCTTGAATAGTCATTCACAACACAAAATCACTTGTGAATTTACCCTTCCTATTAACTGGGTATTCACCCAAAACTCAAATCCAGACTTCATGTCCCCCAAGTTCAAACCTTAATAAAGAGAGTTTTGCAGGAACAACCACCATTAAAACCCCATTGTATAGCCATGGCTTCTAACTTTGAATCAATTATGTGGACAATGGAGGTATTGATCATGGAGGTCATATGACCAAAACTGTCTTCAGATAATCAGTCTTACTTCAAGCACCAGGGAGAAACCAGGTCACCCTAGAAACCATCAGGACAACAGAATCTTGCCTAACAATCAATCAACTCAGGCAGTGCGGCGGGGTCTAATTTTGTTTTCAGCTGCAAAGATTCACCTACAGAAACTTGGCCATAACTTTGCCTGGAAATCCAGAGCTTTCCAACTTGCATTCATCACTAGAGAACCAAGTGAGAGAATCCATTCAGGCCTGCATCTGTATAGCTTTAAGGACTTGATATGACCGTGATTTGCTTCTTGTATTCTGTTAATATTCAAGCTGCATGCTTTGTTCTCTAGAATCTATCTTTACTTGTGTGTGTTCATCTATTGCAAGAGGGTGAGTGCTTCTTGTTGCATTTACATTCAGGGGTGTTGTGTCAATAAATGTGACCTTTTCTGCTGATTTAAACTTACCCAAAAGCCTGCTTCATGTCTAATACTAAAAGTCACAAAACTAAAAAAGTAAAACACTCTCTCTAAACCCATGCC
This sequence comes from Carcharodon carcharias, assembly GCF_017639515.1. NCBI lineage: Eukaryota > Metazoa > Chordata > Chondrichthyes > Lamniformes > Lamnidae > Carcharodon > Carcharodon carcharias. Next base: position 125,125,638 of record NC_054474.1, read on the forward strand.
TTGTTGCGGACACCCAAGAAGTGTGGAGAAAGGGGAAAGAAATCCAACTATCTCTCTATCCACCTGTAATAATCAGTACAAGTGACCATAAAACTGTTGATTTTCATAAAACCCAACTTTTTCACTGCTTCAGTATCTGAGGAGTTTTGACTGGTACTGAACACTCTACAATCATCAACAAATATTCCTACTTTTGTCATTATCATGGAGAGAAGGTCATTGATGATGGAGCTGAAGATATTTGGGCATAGTGTGTAGGATGCTTCATCAATGACCTTCCCTCCATTATAAGATCAGAAGGGGGGATATTCACTGTTCATTGCACCCTTCAGAACCATCCACAATGCCTTATATACTGAAACAGTCCGTGCCCACATGTAACGAGACCTGGAGGGGCTTGGGCTGATAGGTGGCAAGTAATATTTATGGCACTCAAGTACGAGGCACTGACCATCTCCAACAAAAAAGAATCTAACCATGTCCCCTTGATGTTCAACAATGTAACTACCACTGAATCCCTTACTACTAACATCCTGGGGGTCACCATTGACCAGAAATTTAACTGGAACTACCACACAGAAACTGTGGCTTCATGAGCAGGTCAGAGGCTGGTAATCTGCAGCAAGTAGCTCACATCTTGACTCCCCAAAGTCTGTCCATTATCAACAAAGCACAGGTCAAGAATGTGATGGAATCTCTTCACTTGCTTGGATGAGTGCAGCTCCAACAACACTCAAGAAGCTTGAAATCATCTAGGACAAAACAGCCCGCTTGATGGGCACCCCACCTGCCACCTCAAGCATTCACTCCCTTCACCATGGTTGCACAGTGACAGCAACGTGTAGCATTCACAACACAAACTGCAGCAATTTGCCAAGAAAGCTTCAACAGCACCTTCCAAACCTTTGGTCTCTATATACCACTTAAAAGTACAAGGGCAGAAGATGCATGAGAACACCAGCACGCAAGTTCTCCTCTAAGACACTCACTATTCTGACTTGGAACTGTATCATTGTTTTTTCACTGTATCAGGGTCAAAATCATGGAACTGCCTCCCTCACAGCACTGTGGATGTACCTACAGCACGCAGACTGCTGTGGATCAAGAAGGCAACTTTTCACGACTTTTTCAAGGAAAAATTAGGAGCAAGCAATAAATGCTAGCTCTGCAGTGATCCTCACATTTCACAAACGAATAAAAGAAGTATCCTTTGGGGAAAGAAACCTGGCATCCTTACCCAGACTGGTTTAGCCTATATGTGATTACAATCCTACACCAACTAGCTGACTTTTAACTGCTCTCTTACCCATAAGTCCCACTAATATATGGAGCAAATAGATTTATGGCACTGGCATTTGGTTATTCATTTTAAGTCAGTGGTACCTTATGACATAGAGCTTTCATGAATCATTCCCTGTTGTTAAGACATAATTTGATCACAGGATGGCATTGCATTCCTTTAACTCAATCCTAGTTACTGCTCTACCCAGAGCAGAGCGAACAGGAGACTGATATTTGTTTCATTCTGAACTAAGCCCAATACATCAGCGGTGCAAAAGATGAAGTGGATTTGAGAGATAGATAGGCTCAAAGGCATGTCCGTCTGTTTGACAAACCTGACTGTGGACAGCTTATGAGCACAGTGGTGGGGCCTCCTCATTATGCAGATGATTATAGAAACTAGGTCATTGTTATTACATTTTCTCCGTGGTATCAGCTGTGACAGGCAGGCTGTGAAAACGTCAAATATTTACCAACTCCAAAAATATAATTGCTGTGTAACGTTAACTGTATCAAATTGTATTTATAAAAGTTATTGAATTCTACATTTAAATTAGTTTGAAAGCTACTTGGCCCAAGACTCAGAAGAACTTAAATCATGTTGATAAAACCCAACCCTGCACACCCTTTGAAAACTAAATAACTTCGGCAGATTCAGTTACAATTGAGTTTTCTATCATATATCATCTGGTAACCAAAGGCTGTAAGAGAATTATAAAGCAGTAATTGTGGAATTTACATGTGACAGAGACTTGCTATTGGCATTTGCACTATGAGATTGGATTACTAGCTTGAATTGCCTCACAGGTCTCTCTTGTCTTTTAGATACTTTGGAGAAGTGAATTTTCATTTTAACTTGCTTTTCTTGCCAATGAAATGGGCCTTTTCTTCTATTTTTATAATGTGATTGGATCATTTGACAGAGCGCTGTGGTTTTACTGGCTTCTTCTCCTCAGTTTACCTCAATATTCTATCACATTTAAGTCTCCAAGATGTGTTGTGGACTAAGTGGCAGAAGTGGAAGGAATCATAATATTTTATGTTGTATCCAATTCATCCACTTACAAAGTGCAGTATATCTAGCTTGTATGCTTTCCAATCCATTGAGGAGTTTTACTTGGAGCTGGTCTACTTGGTCACCACCTTTGACCCTTCCAACATGACGTGCTTGGCCAGTTCCCAGGCAGCAGCAGGCACATGGCGGTCTGGATCTCCTGGGAGCTGATGGTGCTGCGCTTGCTGTAATGGGTCAAGTGGGAAGCCACACCTGCGATGCACTCGAAAATATCGTTCACAAACAGGTTCATGATGCTCATGGCCTTGGAGGAGACGCTGGTGTCGGGGTGAACCTGCTTCACCACTTTGTAGATGTAGATGGAGTAACTTTCTTTCTGGATCTTTTCCTCTTCTTGCCACCCTTCATGGGTAACTTTTTCTGTGCTTTCGTGGCGCCCTTCTTGGAAACCTGCGCTTTCTTCTCATCAGCCATGATCACAGTCAGCTTCAGACATAGTCGGTTATGATTTGCCAGCAGATAACAATTGAGTGGGCTGAGGACACTCAAATGGTTCCAGCTGCGTTCCAGCAGCAAAGGCTAGGGGGCTAAGTACCATTTGATTCATTTAGCATCACTGTCAAGAAAATATTCGTCTTGTACTGTAGTCTTAGTGTGGCATCTTAAATTCAAGGATTGTGGTACCAAGGAAGAAGAGGGCATAACAAGGTTGCATTGACGACTGTGCAGGCTAATGCATGATAGACATTGTCTACCACAAGTCCTGACATAACCATGTTTTTGGAGAGGTTCTCCTGTTGATCCCTCTGATACTGCCAATACCCCATCGCTCACATCCTACCTCTACACTGATAAAACATTGTAGCTCAAAGTGCTTCTCCTCTCGCCTCAGCACCTCATTGCCACCTGTCAGTGACCACGAGTTTCCCAAGAGTCAACAACCATGTTTCTCTGCTTCAGGTGAATCTTCAATGTACTATCCATTAGTTCTCTGTAAAGCACTTGCTTTGTTACCTGTGCACCATCTTAACAGCATGTCCTGCCCATTGCAGCTTAGTGTTGATTATAGTAGCCTCAATGATGATGCTGTCAGATTGCTCGAAAACATCTAATAAGAAAGAAGGTGCAAAGTTGTCTTTTGTGAAACATTTTCAGCTGTTCAGTGTGCCTGCTATAGAGTATATATGTTTTGCATCCATAAAGGACATTGGAAAGGAAAAGCTCCTTTCAGTTTAGTGACAACCTTAATACCACACTTATTCCAAACATGATTGAACCATCTACCAAAGCCTCTCATGTTTTCTTTGTGCGAGCCATCACTTAAGACCATAAGACAGTAAGACATAGGAGCAGAAGTAGGTCATTCTGCCCATTGAGTCTGCTCCGTCATTCAATGAGATCATGGCTGATCTGATAATCCTCAACTCCACTTTCCTGCTTTTTCCCCATAACCCTTAATCCCCTTACTGGTTAAAAACCTGTCTATCTCAGCCTTGACACCTAGCCTCTACAGCCCTCTGTGGTAAAGAATTCCACAGATTGACTATCCTTTGAGGGAAGAAATTCCTCCTCATCTCTGTTTAAATGGGCATCCCCTTACTCTGAGATTAAGCCTGGTGGGCCTAGACTCTCCCACAATAGGAAACAACCTCTCAGCATCTACCCTGTCGAGCCCCTAAGAATCTTATATGTTTCAAATAAGGTCGCCTCTCATTCTTCTAAACTTCAATGAGTACAGGCCCAACCTACTCAACCTCTCTTCATAAGAAAATCCTTCCATACTCGGGATCAACCTAGTGAACCTTCTCTGGACTGCCTCCAATGCCAGTATATCTTTCCTTAGATCAGGGGACCAAAATTGTTCACAGTATTCTAGGTGTGGTCTAACTAGTGCCTTGTATAGTTTTAGCAAGACTTCCATATTTTTACAGTCCATTCCCTTTGAAATAAATGCCAACATTCCATTTGCCTTCTCTATTACCTGTTGAACTTGTATGTTAGCTTTTTGGGATTCATGCTTGAGGACTCCCAAATCCGTCTGTGCTGCAGCCTTCTGCAGTCTTTCTCCATTTAAACAATATTCAGCTCCTCTATTCTTCCTGCTAAAGTGCATAACCTCACATTTTCCCACATTATATTCCATCTGCCAAGTTTTTGCCACTCACTTAACCTGTCTACGTCCCTCTGAAGACTTACAGATTTACTTCCTTATTGATTCTTGCATCCAAACACAATCAATATATGGAATGGATCTCTGGAGGCAACAACCTTGAAAGCATTTGAACATTGGGTGTTACAATGGGAAACATATTTTTGCATGGATGAGGTAGGAAATAATGAAGTGGCCTCTCTTACTAGTATTTATCTTGAGATCTCTTTTTGAGCAATTAAATATTGGGAAAACTAGCTATTGTTTTCAGTCCCAACTTCAAACTCTGTTCCCCAGCTACCAACTCTATCCCACTCCCTGATGAAAATCTTAGATGAAAACAGTCTGTTTGTAACTTTGGTGTCATATTTGACCAATCACAAGACTGATATTTCCACCTATATAGCTTCACCCTACTTTGCCCCTATCTCAGCTCATCTGCTGCTGAAACCCTCATTTGTGCCTTTATTCCCTGTAGACTGGAGTATTCCAACTAACTCCTGGCTGATTCCCACATTCTACCCTCTGTAAATTTGTCATACAGAATTCTGCCTTCTGCGTCTTAAGTCACACTGACCCTGTTCACTGACCTATATTGGCACCTGGTCAAACAAAGTCTTGTTTTTAAAATTCTCATCCTTTTTTTCAAATCCTTCCATGATCTCTCTGCTCCCCACTTCTGTAATCTCCTCCAGCCCCATAACCCTCTGAGATATCTGCACTTATTTAATCTGGGCCTCTTGAGCACATTCGATTTTAATTGCTCTGTCACTGGTGGCCACGCCTTCTGTCCTAGGGTCTAAGTTCTGGAATTTCTTTGTACATCTCTGTGCCTCTCTACATCTCTTTGCTCCTTTCAGACGCTCCTTAAAGCATACCTCTTTGACCAAATCTTTGGTCATCTGACTTAATGTACCAGATTTTCAAAGTGGGACCAAGAACCTGACACCCGGATGAATTCTGGACCCTGAATCCAGCCTGAACTGCGTCATTCTCACAATGCTATTTTTAAAAGTGAATGGACTGATTGGGCAGGTGGCAAGCTTGGCACTCAATTAGAGGCAGTGGGCAGATGTTGGAGCTACTGTTGCCTTGCCAAGAAAAGAACAGGCAGCTGATGAAAGGGCCTGAAGGATAAAGATGGCATAAAGTGGCATGGATGCCAAGTTGAGGTACAGCATGCAACCCGGTGATAGTTGACTCCACAAATTTCAAAAAAAGTGTAGATTGAAACAAACTTTCTTTGGCTCTATGGTGACCTTGACAGCTGTGCACTAACCTGCACCAGACTGTTTGGCTTCATTCCATTCTGTTCCGGACAGGCCACCTAAGAACCTTTAGGGGCTGTTAATTGGTGGTGAGCAGGTTTCCAGTTCCCTCCAACTTGCAGGTCCTTTGAAAATTACAAACTGTCCCAGAGGTGGAGGAATCCTGTGCAACCCTCTGGGAACGCAATTTTCAAATCACAGCCTCACCCATTACCATCTCCACCAGCAATCAAAAGTCCAGTCCCTCTCCTTATGTGGCTCAGTGTCATATTTTGTTTAATAATGCTCCTGTGAAGTGCCTTGGTATGTTATTATATTAAAGGCACAATCTAAATACACATCATTATTTTTGTTTATTCTGAGTTATACGTGAGTAATGTACAGAATAGCAGTCTTTCAGTAGTTTATCTTGTCACCACTATTCCTCTTTCATGATGTTGGAGAGTCTTGATTCCAGCAATAACTGCTGCATGATCAGCAAGTAGCACAAATTGTTCAAAGGAGGCCAGGGAATATTGCACCAGAATTAGCAATGCCAATTATACTCTCTAAAGCACATGAACCTAGTGGAGGGAGCCATATTCAGACAGTTGAAAGGGTCAGTACACAATAATTCATCTTATTCCATCAAGGGATTTTTAATGTTGTAACAGTGAATCATAACCTGATCGATGTCAGAATGTGAACTAGTATGCTCAATGCCAATGTGGGATGCATCATATGATCAGTGTTATGACCGGGCGAGGTCTCTCAATTTGTAATGATCCCAGACGAGATGCCTCAAGTTGTTAACTTCCCAAACTGGACCCCATATTTTGCTATGCTCCCGGGTGAGGAGGAATGAACTGGCTTCTATTCTTTAATCAACCCCCTCATTGGTCACAACAAGGTTAATTTGAAGGGAATCCCTTCCCTCATGGATACCTTTTCCCAGACCAGTGTATTTAAGTTTTAGAAGGAGCCAATTTAACCAGGCTTTCTTGAGCCAAAGAAATAGTTACTAAACACCTGAAAAATAATAATAAAAACACAACACACATACATATAGATTAAAAATGAGAAGTTGAGCGCAAAAATATAAGTTAAAAAATGATATACAAATGAATCTTTGGCTTCTCCGTGAGGAGCAGATGGTAAAACGTTGCAGCCGTTAAGTTGGATGATTCTGGTAGAGCTGACTTTGGCAGTTGAGCAGTTGCTTTGGAGGCACTTGGTTCTGCAGGTTAGCTCAAGGAGCTGTTCTATTTCCTTTTTGGCTGTGGCTTTGCTGACTTGTGACTTGCCTCCAGTAACAGAAAAATACTTTTTTTTACCTGCAAGCTGCAGGGATGCCTAGTTGATGTTCTTCAGCTGTGACTAGCACACACACTCTCACACACACTGGCACACCAGAACTAGAACATCAGAACTAGCATACAAAGACCAGGCTTGCAGCTGGCTTTTTAACCATTTTTTTTTGTATATTCCTGGGAGGAAAAAACAAACATGTCTTTTACCCAGAATCTGCTTTCTTTCAACTCAGACCACTGCCACATTCCGAATAAGAGATGGTAATCAGTCTCCATTGTCTCCGCAACCACAGGAGACTAGCGTCCAGCCTTTTGTATTGCATCTCTCCTGTTCAAGTGTCTCTGTCTGAAGTAGACCTTGACACCATTTAGTGCATCATTTCATTCTCTCTGGAGTAGTCAGTCAAGTCTAATCCACATAGGAATTTTCCAGCAAATGGATACTTTACATTCTCAGCCAGCTTTTGCCTGTAGGTCTTTTTAAAGAACACATATCTTCCTTAAAAAAAATTTAATATGTCTGTAAGTAATTCAGGCTGTGATGTGCTGTCATGACACCAGCACACTCACTCTCAAAACATGATTAAGCTTTCTCAGTACATTGTATTCTGACATCAGCTCGGCAATGAATGGGTAAATCATATTTTCCAGTTGGGTTGGCTGAGGTTGGGTACATCACATTCTTCTAACGGGACCTATCCCAATAAGATAAATTGCATTGTAAAAGTTAGAAATACTCAAATATGGTGAGTCATATTTTGAGAAGAGGCAGGATCTGAATGGCCAAAGTCATGTTTTCCAGTTGTGATGGTTGAAGTCATAATTCTGCCAATGGTTACAATCCAAGTGATATAAATCACATTCACATTGGAGCAGGGTGAGTCATATTCTGCCAATGGTCAGAATTTGAGTGGGCTTTGGAGATTGGGCATGATCTCATTGCATAAGCCATGACCTACTGACAGGAATGAATGGAGTAGAGTAAGTCAAATTTGGGTGAAGCACAAAGGATTCAATAATCATCTTGCAAAGAAGTGCAGAGTCATGTACTTCTCTTAATAGGTGTATACGCTGTATGAATCACAAGGGAGACTGTTCACTTAATATCTAGATGATGTGTGACCATCTGCAGCACATCATACAGGTGATGACCAAGTTCCCAAGCAGCAGACCTATAATTAAAAATGCCATTGGCATTGACGGCATTGCATTCAGGATCCTTGTCGTGTACTGTGGGTTGAACAGATGGCTGGAGAAAGAGAAGCATCAACCTGAAGGAAACGTAGCACGAGCATGGTTCATGATATCTGTGCAACATACAACGGAACTCACTGCAGAACAACTACAATGGGTGTGTTTGAGCATTGAGGGGTGTTCTGGTGAAGTTTCGGGTTCTTGGACCGATTACCTTACAAAATGGCCTGGAGAAGATGTGAAACATAGAGATCGTATGCTTCACAATATTTCAATGGATGTAAATCTGACACAGGTACGAGCCACAGAGGAGCAAGCAGATGAAAGTACAGAATAGTTAGCAGCAAATAACCAGTCAGTGCACTCAGGGAGGCACTTGGAGATGATAACTGGCATAGTGGACTCTATTTTTGGGGCCTATGGTTTGGATGGACCATTTTCACAGTGACTTGCTCTGTCTCCTGTCATGTCATCAGAAACTCAATAAACATGTGTTTGCATGATTAACTAGAGCTGTAAGCTTGATGCTTAATAAATAGTGAAATGTTGACATTTTGATACTAAGATGCCAATCAAAATTATTGCCTTCATGAACATTATAAATAGCTTTACCCAAAACAATTATTTGCATTATGTTAAACATCTCGTAAGTATTTTTGGATCTATAATAATACAGTTTCTCAGCCATTGCCTGGTTTTGGATCTATAATATTTTCTATCCCATTTGTTTTTTTTCAAGGGATGTGGGCGTCACTGGCAAGGCCAGCATTTGTCACCCTTCCCTAATTGCCCTTGAACTGAGTAGCTTGTTAGGCTATTTCAGAACGCAGTTAAGTGTCAACCACATTTATGCGGGTCTGGACTCGCATGTAAAGGAGACCAGGTAAGGATGGCAGAGTTCCTTCCCTAAAGGATGTTAATGAAGCAGATAGGTTTTTACAACAAGCAGTGACAGTTGTCATGGTCACAATTACTGAGACTAGCTTTATATTCCAGATTTATTAACTGAAATCAAATTCCACCAGCTTCTGTGGTGGGGTGTCTGCAGTGGTTGGAAGCACTGGTTTTATTCAATGTGTCCTCCCAGTTACCTCTCTGCTTCTGAAGTTTATCATAATTAGCTTGTCTCAACATGCTCCTAAGGTGTAAAGGGATGACAAGGAGATGTAGGTACAAAGACCGGTTGAGATGTGGTTGCTCTAAGCTCTACATTTTCAAGGTAGTTTGTATATTCTTTCACAGGATGTGGGCATTGCTTGCTAAGCTAGGCATTTGTTGCCCATCTCTAATTGCCTTTGAGAAGGTTGTGGTGAGCCACCTTCTTGAACTGCTGCAGTCCATGTATTGCTGTCCAATTATTGTAGGTCCACCTACAGTGCTGTTAGGGAGGGTGTTCCAGAATTTTGACTCATCAACAGTGAAGGAACGGCAGTATAGTTCCAAGTCAGGATGGTGTGCAGCTTGTTCCCAAGCTTCTGCTGCTCTAGTCCTTCTAGGTGGTAGAGGTCATGGGTTTGGAAGGTGCTGTTGAAGGAACCCTGGTGAGTTGCTGCAGTACATCTTGTAGATGGTGCACATTGCTGCCATTGTGCATCATTAGTGGAGGGAGTGAGTGTTTAAGGTGGTGGATGGGTGCCAATCAATTGGGCTGCTTTGTCCTGGATGGTGTTAAGCTTCTTGGGTATTCTTGGAGCTGCATTCATCCAGACAAATGGAAACTATTTCATCACACTCCTGACTTGTAGACAGTGGACAGGCTCTGGGGAGTCAAGGAGCGGAAATGTCCCAGATTTGCATGAAGTATGGTAGCGGGTGGGAAAAAGAACGTTTTTCCCGCCAGCTGCAATGGCGAGTTTTCACACCATATCATCCCAATTGTGCCTCATTAATCATGCATTCCTGGGAAACACGCCATTTCGATGGTGGGTGGGGTCACATTCGCCTGCTACACTGTCATCTTGCTGCTTCATCATGCCGGAAGCCATTTTTAAAGTGCAGCCACGCGCACACCTCTCTGTGCTTCTAGCCTAGGACTGCCAGACAGAATACATGCCCCCAAAAGGCAAGAAGACTGCAGCCCCTGTTTAATTATGTGTCCCTCGAGTGCATTTTGGGCGCAGTGGAGGCCTGCTGTGATGTTCTCTACTCCTGCTCTGGCCTCAAGAGGGGTAGCAGCAGCATTACTAATCCAACACAGGAGGTGTCATGAAGCTATTAATGTATATAACATTATTGGAAATTATTTTTTAAAAAATGGAAGGTTAGTCTGTGGTTGTGTCTTAATTGGATTAAAGCAAACTAGTCTGGGTGCTTCGATGCGTGGCTTTGATAGTTTTGGCAATTGCTAAGACTTGTCTGGGAGTAGAAAAGATAAATGTTTGGGTTGGGAAAAATAACCAAAAGTAAGTTAACAGAGTTGGCAGATAAGTTAAAATTGGGGTCACCTGAGGATGCTAGGAAATCAGATATGATTAGAAGTATAGCACAGCATCTACAGTTGGAAGTGAAACTTGACACTAGTGAGTCACAGCTGGAGGTAGTGAGACTTCAGTTACAAATGAAGATGCTTGAATTTGAACAAGCAAAGGAACTGAAAAAGCTTGAATTTGAAGCAAAAGACAGAGAAGTGACTTTTAAAAGGGAATTAGAAATTGTGAAAATAGAGAAGGAGGAAAGAGAAAAAGAGGGAGAATTCCAACTGAAAATGTTGGCAGTTAAAAAAGAGATGCCAGTAGGTGAGGAGAGTACAACCCAGTGGGGAGATGTTTAAACTTGTACAAGCTCTTCCAAAGTTTGAGGAAAAAGATATTGAAGCATTCTTTATTTCATTTGAGAAGCTAGCTAAACAGATGAAATGGCCACAGGAAAACTGGACGTTATTATTACAGTTTAAGTTGTTATGTAGGGCGAATGAGATCTAAGCTTCACTATCAGAAGAAATGTTGGTGAATTATGATGTGGTGAAAAAGGCTATTTTGAGTGCATATGAGTAGGTTCTTGAAGCATACAGGCAGAAATTTAGGAATATGAGAAAACAGTCTGGGCAAACTTATATTGAGTTTGAAAGAGTAAAGTAAAGTAATTTGACTGGTGGATACATAGAGAAGTAATTCTTTTGGAAGAATTTAAAGATTCAATCCCTTCGGTAGTGAGAACTCATGTGGAGGAACAGAGGATTGATTCTGTAAGACAAGCAGTAGAGGTTGCTGATGATTATGAGTTAGTTCATAGAGCTAAACCTTTTATTCATCATCTTTTCAATTCGGAAAAGGATAAAAAGTGGGAAGGTGAAAGGAAGGTAGGTAGTCAGGGAGAGAAGGAGTAGCTGGAAGTTCCCAGGAAGTTTTTTCTCAGAATAAAAAGGGAGGTGCTGAAGGCAGAAGTGAAATTTGAAAGTTGAGATGTTTTCATTGTAATAAAGTGGGGCACACGAAGTCAGTGTGCTGGAGATTGCAGGAAAAATCTGTTGGAATTGTTGAGGTACAGAAAAAGCTCTGGAAGTAAAGGTACTGAGGTTCAGGCATGGGAGAAATCTATGGTTTGTGTACAAATGAAACAGGGAGAATCAGTGAAAGGTAAAGAAGTGGGAATGTGTTCACAGTTTACTCAAGAGAATTCTGAAGAGCAGGTTGCAGAAAAGTTTAAAGACTTTGCATGTGAAGGGAAAGTCTTTCCATATGTACAGGGTGGAGTAGGTAAAGATGTTAAAATTTTAAGAGACACAGAGGCTAGTCAATCCTTAATGTTGTGAGATAGTGACATTTGTTGTTTAAAGGGAGCAGATAATAAGGTTCATGGAGATGCTGAATCTATTCCATTGCGGAAGGTAAATTTAAAGAGCAAATGGAAGGCAGGTGAAGTTATAGTTGGAGTGGTGGAAAATTGGCGATTGCAGGGTTCAATTTATTCTGGGTAATGATATAGCTAGATCATAAATTTGGGTGATGTCTATGGTAGCTGAGCAGCCTGTAGAAGTGTTTTCAACAGATTGTTACAAAAGGAGCATGCTGGATTATTTCCTGATTGTGTTGTAACAAGATCAAAAGCTCTAGGGAGTAACAAGACAAAAGAGATAAGTAGGCAGTTCAAAGGCACAAAGAAGGTGTTGAAATCCAATTAGCTGGCACTGTATCTGATAAGCATTGTTCAGGAGGAAGGAATACAGGAAAATTCAGCTGAAATGTTTAATTCAAAGAGGTTAGTGGATATGCAATTAAAACAGTTATATCAGAAAGCTTATTCAGAAACTGAAGCAAAATGTATTCCAGTATGTTATTATCTTCGGGAAGATATTTTGATGAGGAAGTGGTGGTCGGATCATGCCTCAGCAAATGAAAGCTAGAGGGAGGTACATCAGATTGTTATCCCATTAGATTATAGAAATGAGATTCTGAGGATTGCTCATGAAATTCCAATTGGAGGACAATTAGGAATTAGGAAAACACAGGAAAAGATACAGAGGTTTTTTTTTTCTTGGCCAGGATTGCATAGGGATATAGCCAAATGCTATAGAACCTGTCATGCATGTCAAATAACAGGAAAACCACAAGTGGCGATTAAGCCAATGCCTTTAATCCCAATACCAGCATTTGTGGAACCTTTTACCAGGGTCATGATTGATTGTGTATGACCACTCCCTAAGACTAAAAGTGGAAATCAGTACTTACTGACAATAATGGATGTGTCTACCAGGTTTCCTGAAGTGATACCTTTAAGGAATATTACAACGACGAAGATTGTGGAGGAGTTAATTAAATTTTTTTCAAGATATTGTTTACCTAAAGAAATATAATCAGATCAGGGGTCAAATTTCATGTCACAGCTGTTTAAGGAAGTAATGAACAGTTTGGGGATAAAAGGGTTTAAGTCAACAGCTTATCATCCATAGTCACAAGGAGCTTTGGAAAGATGGCATCAAATTTTAAAAACTGTGATAAGAGTGTACTGTCAGGATTATGCACAGGATTGGGATACAGGAATTGCAGTTTTGTTATTTGCTATTAGAGACGCTCCTAATGCATCAACTAGTTTTAGCCCTTTTGAATTACTTTATGGTCATGAGGTAAGGGGACCACTGAAATTAATTCATGAGAACGTGGTGGGTCAAAATTCAGAAGATATTTTTCCTGCATTATGTATAAAATTTCAGGGAAAGATTGAACAGAGCATGTGAATTGGCTAGGGAACATTTAAATACATCACAGAAAATGATGAAAGTGAAAGCAGATAAAAAAGCTAAAACTCAGTTTTGTTTCTGGAGAGAAAGTACTAGTATTGTTACCAATACTAGCTGATTCATTAAATGCAAAATTTAGTGGGCCTTACACGACAGAAAAGAAATTGAGTGAAGTAAATTATTTAATAAATACTCTATATTCCAGATAGAAGAAAGAAGCAGAGGGTTTGTCATGTAAATATGCTTAAAAAGTACTTTGACAGGGAAGAGGGACAAAAAGAGTTATTAGTGATGGTGGATGATGAGAAAGAGGTAGAAGTGCAGGACACTGAAATTGATTTTCCTCTAAACAATTTGGATAATGAGGAGGCACTTGAAAATTTAAATTAAATATTAGGTTACCTTCCAAGCAAGTGTCAAAGTGATTTGGAAAAGCTATTTCAGTCACACAAACCTATTTCTGGAAACATGTTGGGAAAGACACATGATGTATGTATAGAAATATCATCTTCAATAAGGCAACACCCTTATAGATTAAATCCGTCAAAGTTATCACAAGTACAAAAAGAAATTGATTTCATGCTTCAAAATGATATGATTGAGTCTAGTTGCAGTTTGCCTATTGTCCTAGTACCAAAACTGGATGGAACACAAAGACTGTATGTGGACTATCGGAAGGAAGTGTGGTGATAAATATGGATTCATATCTCATACCACAGTTGGAAGATTGCATTGAGAAAGTGGGAAAATCAAAATTTATCACAAAAGATTGACTTGTTATAAAGATATTGGCAGGTATCATTGTTGGAGAGAGCAAAGGAGATATCAGCTTTTTTAACACCATGTGGACTATATCAGTTTAAAGTCATGCTATTTGATATGAAGAAAATCACCTATGATATTTCAAAGATTGACAAACAAAGTAATTGCAGACCTAAGCAATTGTGCTGTTTATATTGATGATCTAATCATTTTCAGTCAGATGTGGGAGGAGCATTTACAGGCTCTGGAATAATTATTTACTCAAATACAAGGAGCTAATTTGGTGATGAACTTGGCTAAAAGTGAATTTGCAAAAGTGCAAGTTATGTATTTAGGCCATACCATTGGGCATGGTAAAGTGGCTCTGAGAGATGCGAAAGCCAAGGCTATTGTAGATTTCCCAGTGCCTACAACAAAACGAGAAGTTTTGAGATTTCTGGGCATGGTTGGGTCTTGCCGGAAATTTGTACCAAGTTTTAGCCAAGTGGTTGCTCCACCGACTGAGCTGTTAAAAAAGAACAAGAAGTTTCAATGGACACTGGAGTGTCAGAAGTCTTTTGATAGTTAGAAAACCGTATTAACAACAACACCAGTTTTGGCAGTGCGCAATTATGCCAAGTAATTTAAGTTGGCCATAGATGCAAGCGATATAGCCATTAGGGACGTGCTGTTACAAGAAGATGACAGTGGAATTGAAAAACTGATAGGATATTTTTCACGGAAGCTGAATGTATTACAGAGAAGACATTCAACGATCAAAAAAGACATTTTGGGTTTGCTGGTAGTGTTGCAGCGTTTTAAAATGTATGTTTCAAATAGTTCATCAGAAACAATTGTTCATGCAGACCATAATCCTTTAAAGTTTCTGGACAAATTTCAAAACAAAAATGCAAGGTTTTTCAGATGGAGTCTATTATTACAACCACTTAAGCTACAGATTATACATATTGCTGGAAGAGAAAATTTGTTCGCAGGTTTGTTATCAAGAGTTTGAAGCTGAAAGGAAAATTGGACATTTTTTAAAACCTGGACACTGAACTGGAGTGATTTCTACTGATATCCAGGACTTGTGTATATATATTGTTATGTTAATGCATGCATCTGGTAATGTAATAGTGTAATAAGTATAGGAAATAGTGTGAGATGGGTTATTTAAAAAATGAAGCCGTCTTTTAGAATTATGATGTTTCATTTTTCAATAGGGAGGAGATGTCATGAAGCTATTAATGTATATAATGTTTTTGGAATTTATTTTTAATTGAGGGTTAGTCTGTGGGTGTCCTAATTGGATTGAAACCAGCTGGTCTGGGTGCTTTGATGTGTGCTAGTCTTGAGATACAAGAGAGATAGAGTACATTTGCATTTTTTTGAATTGAGCATTCAAGAAGTGGGGTGAAATCTGGCACCTCGCTAGCAGAGACCAAACAATATGTTTATATTACTAATAACATTGGTACTATGAAAAGGGTTTTATTGTTAGAAGAGGTAGAGTTCAAAGGGGCTGGTGATACAATGAGAATTTACATTCAATGAGCTGTGCTAGGTATAATGGACAGCAGTTTTCTGTGTGCAAGGCAGAGACATTGTAAGATCAAAGTAGCTGTAAGCATACAACTGTCTCCACAGGAACTAAAGTGACAGGAACTTTATTTTGAATTCGTAAGTTCAAAATGCTTTGCCTGGTACCTGGTTAAGTCTATGGGTTGCTGTTGCCTTGATGGAGATTAGTTTGGGAATTTGTTAAAAGTTATGATAATAGTAATTTGTAGCCATGTGTATATATTTAACTTGTGTAAATTAATAAATACCTCATATATTTTGATACAAAACCTTTTGAGAACTGGTGGTCTGATTCTTGAATTTAGAGCTGCATCTCAAACATATAAAAATAAAATATAGGTTATGACAGTTATTTAAAGTTTCCTTCTGGGATTTTTAAATAACTCAGCTTTACCAACTGCTGGGTCATAACAGACGCTGTGGCTGCAGTGGTCAGCCTCAATGCTTGCAAAAGAAGACAGCCACCCAGTGCTGCAACAGGATAAATGGTCTCATCCATTTTGCCAAGGTAAGTCACTCTTCTCATCAGTCTCAACTCACACAATCACAAACCCATCACATATCCACAGGGATCTCATACCTCAAGGGATAACACACACACACCTTCACATCTCCATCAGGCTCATATCATCTGGAGCTCGCACCCTCATCCCGCCTATGTCTCCGCTCACTCTTTCCACTTGTTTTCATGCGGGGTAAGCTGACTTACAACTGCAGGAAGAGGTCCCAGACTATTGGGGGGGGTTAGTGGTGGAGTGGCTCCACATTAGACTCCTCACTCACTTTGAGGAACGTGCCATCGCGCTGACTGGTGACAGCGTGGAATGTGCCTATGGCAACAGTGAGGTTGGCAGCGAACACCCTCATGAGGATCCTGCATCACATCATCTCCGTCTCAACACAAGTGTGAGTGCTCTCTCTCCTGCTTTTGACTCTGCTGCCATGCACTAATTATCTCTGCTTTGGTTCACAGGGAACTCTGCCAACATCCAACATCCTTAGCCAGCCAGTCTCTCAGCTCCATCCACGTCCTCACCTCCAGCCAAAAGGACACCCTCCAATGAAGAGCTGGAAATAAATAGTCTGGAAGATCCTTCACTGCGCTTACCCACACCCTCCACCAGTGCAGAGACACACACCTTGGTGGGACCTAGATCTAGAGCAGGCTCAAGTTCACAACCTAGTGGTCATTGTGGTGAGACAGCAGAAGGTGGGGAAAATCATGCAGAGCTGTTGGAATCCCTCAACAAAAAGGATTGCAAGTTAGAGGAGCGTGTCCACCTCCTCTCTGATGAAGTGCTGCCCACCTGTGTGCATATGAAGGTCTCCATGGGTAGAATGGCAGATTCCATGGAGACCCAGGTCCAGAGAATGCAGAGGTATGTGCAGACCTGTACTCCATCGTGGGATCCATGACTGAGTTCCTGCAGTGGCAATGCGAGAGGGAAATGGGACACATCGGTGTCTCTCCAGGTGCTCCTTCCCCTCAAGAAGTCAGGCCAGGGCCCTCAGGCACCTGAAGGGAGGAGGATTGGCAGCTGGACTGCCCAGGGTCATCCACTCAGGAATCTCAGAGGCTGTTCACTCCCTATGAGTCCCCTTTGCCTGTGAGCCCCTCAACCATATCCTCTGTCACCACAGAGGGAGCAGTTGACCCATAGGAGGACAGCCAAAGCCAGCCGGGGCCCTCAAGCCCTTGGCTTTCTAGAGGACCCATGGTGAAGGTATCAGAGGCAACAGGGCTAACCATTTAAGAGGCGTCTCTACCCCTGCTGTTGATGTCAAAGCAGAGGTGGAGGTCCAAGAAGTTCAAAAATTATGAAATTCTGCTCACAGTTGGTTGCATGGGCGAACACATTTTCTCACTTTACAACATGGAAGTGTATTCACTTTCACTGAGTAATGTATAATGGTCCCTTTCAGCTTCATTGACAGGCTTCACAAGTCCTCCCACGGCATCCCCCCCACTAGCAGTTCAGCTGCATGCAGCTGGCCCATGAGTGTTTCTGGAGGGAGCAGTGTGCATGGGAGGGCCTTTTGGAACCTCATGCAAGCACTCTCCCACGCATACCGATCCTTCCCAAATCACAGTCCTCAATGTCCTGAGCACTTTTAATGCTGTCTCCTGGCGCTCACTTTCAGTTGACTATCTGAGCTGAAGCGCATCCTTGCCCACCCACTGATCATAGTCCCATGTAGCACCTGATCTCACCCACCGCAACTTTCATTTCACTTTTGATTTGGCAAGCATGATGTGTCTAATGTTTGTCTTCAGGCCCCCTTTCCTTTCCCCTCCCCCATCACTCATTTCCCCCATCAACTTCCACTTCCACTCTGTGACCTACCAATCCAACCGTTTTCTTTCCGGGTGAAAGTGCACATTCCCTTCCTTCCGAAAAATCCCACTCCTCTCCACCTTAACCTCCCCGACCTCCTCCTTCCTACCCCCAGCGTCAATGTCTGCCTCCGAGTCCCCACCAACCACCCTCACAGTCTCTTCTACCAATACCATCACACCCTAACGCTCCCAACCTACTGCCTCACTCTGCCCTCAGTCATTCTCACCATTCCCTCATAGCACGTCCACACTCAGTTCACTTCCCAGGAGGCAGTCATGGACTCATCAGAGCCGTCCCTTGCATGTTCACCTGGACATCCCCCCCTCAGGACTCCCCCCTTGAAACTCCCTCCCTTGGAACTCCTTTCCCCTTGAAACTCCTTCCCCTCTTGGAACTCCTCCCCCCTTGGAACTCCTTCTCTCCCCGGGACTCTGCCCCCACCCCGGAACTCCTTTGCCACCACCCATCTCCCCGGGACTCCCTCCCTCTTAGTCCTTTCCCCCTGCCCCTGGACTACCCACCCCCAGACTACTCATCCCCCGACTCCCTCCCGCTTAGTACTCCCCTACTTCCAGGCTCCTTCCTCCACCCTTACTTCTTGCTCTAGCCTTACTCCTTCCCCCTTCCTGACTCCTTCAGACACCCTTACTTCTTTCTCCAGCTCTACTCTTTCCCCTTTCCTGACTCCTTCCTCCACCCTTACTTCCTCCTCCACCCTTACTGCTTCCCCTCTCTGCACTCCTTCCCCCACCTGGGACTCCTTCCTCTTCTGGGCTCCTTCCCTTTCCACACTCTTTTCCCCCAAGGACTCCTTCCTCCTCTGGATTCCTTCCCCTCTCCACATTCCTTTCCCCCTCCGAGATGCTTCCCTTACATCTTCCACTGCTTACACTTACTTCCCCAGTTGCCAGCTTCTCACTGTTACCCCCTCCTTCCCCGTAGTCCCTCTGGACCTCTCCCCCTGACATCTTCGTGCCCCCCACCCAACTTCACCAACCTGACACCTTCGTCTCCTTAACTGACCACCCCAATACGTCTTCCTCTCTCAGTCGATCCTGGACCTCCCTCTCCCGCCCCCGATACATCGTCCTGTCCCGAACACAGCTAGACCTTCCTCTGCACCATCATCTGCTGTGAGCAGACCTTCAGCGGTGACTTTCCACCTTTCATGAGCTGCTTCACAGCCGAGCTGTACCCATAAGAATCCACCCAGCATGCCATGGATGTTCCTCCAGGATCCCATTGCTTCAGGCTCCAGCATCTTCTGCTCCTCGGATGTGAACAAGGCCCTGGCAATAAGTCCTGACCTCTGCACATCACACTTGTCAAGATGTGTTCTGCATTGGAGTATTTTCCCACCGACGTGGGCTAATGATCCAGCATGGGGGGATGATTCCAGTGGGCTGGCCTTATAATGATACGCAGATGTATTACAATGAGTTTTCCAACGCCTGATGGCAGGAAACACAGCCCGCTGTTGATGGGCCCTCTACACGATTGCAAACTGGTTTCATGACATCGTGAAGCTGATTTTTGGCCTTTTCGCCAAATTGTCCACCCATGCCTAACACCAGCAGGCATGGAAAATTCTGCCCAGGAGGTGAGTTACTCACCGCATAATCCCATCCTCTGACCTGCTCTTGTAGCCACAGTATTTGTGAGGCTGTTTCAGTTTCTGGCCAATGGTAACTCCCAAGATGTTGAAAGTGGGGAATTTAGCAATGATAAAGTCATTGAGTGTCAGGAGGAAATGGCTAAATTCTCTCTTGTTGGAGATGGTCATCTTGTTGGGCATGGTCATGGATCTGGCATTTGTGTAGTGCGGATGTTACTTGTTGATCCAGAACTGCTGTTGAAATGTGAAGCATTGGGCATAACTCATGCTTCCCCACACATGCTCTGTTTCAAGGAACTGTTGGTTGTAATGTGATATGTTCCAAGTATCCTTCTCTCAAGGTTGGCTTTTTTTTCTCCTGTGCAGAGATAAATCAAACCCTCCTGGTCTGTTCAAAATTTATTTTCAATGCATCCGTAACATCAGCATGACCTGTCATAGGATCTATACTGGTGCCTTGAACACTGGGGCCTGAAGCTACAGATGACACAACCACTGTCACTTGCGCTATGGCAGGCTGCAGTTGAAATGATTGTAGCTCCACTACAGAAGCCAGGTTGGACATGCGGTATACATTTCGATGCAGGACTCATTTACACCAACCAAACTTACCTCAGAAGGCAAATCTGGGATAATTTCGCCCTCTAAGTTGTATCTTTGTAACTTTTTCATGCAGTGAGTGTTTAGGATCTGGAACGCACTGTCTGACAGTGTGGTGGAGACAGGTTCGATTAGGCATTAAGGAGCGAATTGGATTCTTATCTGAAAAGGAAGAATTTTCAGTGGGGCAACGGGAAGAAGGCAGGGAAGTGGCACTGGATGAATTGCTCCTTCAAAGAGTCAACATGGACATGACAGGCCTCACGGCTTCCTTCTGTCACGATTCTGTGATTCTGTATCAAATTGCCAACACTGGCTCAAAAACACCATCTTCTGAAGGTACAGGCAATAAATGCTGGCCTTCTTAGTGGCATCCACATAGAATCATAAGATGGAAGTTTACACCGACGAGACTTTATGGTTCAGCCAAAGTCAATAGAGTTTTGAATGGCTCGCTGCATTTTACAGCCTTGCCCCCACTATGATGGGGCCATAAAATTCTGCCCATAGAGTGGTTACAGCACAGAAGGAGGCCATTCTGCCTTTCATTTCCATGCTGACTCTCTGCAGGAGCAACTCACCTAGTCCCACTCACCTGCCTTTTCCCCGTAACTCTGCACTTTTTTTCTCTTCAGATAATTATCCAATTCTCTTTTGAAGGCCCCAATTGAATCTGCCTCCACCACACATTGCATTCGAGATCCTGAGCACTTGCTGTAAAAAGATTTACCTCATGTTTCTGTTGTTTCTTTTGCCAATCACCTCAAATCCATGTCCTCTGATTCTAGTTCTTTCTGACACGGGAACAGTTTCTTCCTATCTATTCCCTCATGGTTTTGAACACCTCTGTCAAGTCTCCTCTAATTTCTCATCGCCAAGGAGAACAAGCCCCAATCTATCCATGTAACTGAAGTTCTTCATCCCTGGAGCTATTTTTGCGCTTCTTTTCTGCACCCTCTCTAATGCCTTCACATTCTTCCTGAACTGTGTGCTCAGGACCGGATGTAATACTCCAGTTGAGGCCAAATCAATGTTTTATGTAGGTTTATCATAACTAGAGCTGCCAACCCTCCAAGATTGGCCTGGTGTGCCGAGGAATTGAAGATCAACTTCTAGGCCACTGCTGTGTGCAACCCTGAAGAAAGATCATCAGGACATTAAAAAAGACTTTTTTTTGTCATTTTCTTTGAATAATTCTTTTTACCAAATATAAAATATTGAAAATAGGAAAAATAAAGGATTTTTGGCTGACAGCCAAGCATCATCCAATTGGGCATTGGTTCTTTTCGCTTTCCAATTAGTGTAGGAAGGCAGTGCATTACATTGATAGATGTTTTGGCCAACTAATGGCTACAGTGTGGGGGAAGTCATGATGAAACCTCCAGAAATACATTTAATCACAATTGGCAACCCGAATCATGACTTCCTTCCTCTTGTACTCTATGCCCATATTTATAAAGCCTAGTATCTTGAGAATGAATAATAAAATAACTAAATGCTTCTATAATGTGGCTGCGCACTGTTTTCATGTGTTCCTGAATGGTGAAATTAGTACACCTCTAAGTGTATCTGTGCATCTCAGAAAGATTTACTGCCAAATGGATTGCTGATCCTATGGCCAGGGAAGTTCCCAGGGCCTTTTTGAGGAAAACTCCCCACTTCTGCTACCTCTTGTATTGTGGGACAATCTAGCCTAGAATGAATGTGGTAACAGTAAATGAGACACACCGATTGCTCTTGTAGGGTTTCTGCTATAGTGCAATGATTAAAAACTGAGTAACAGAAGGCTACAGGTAGCTTTAACTCAGTAACATTTCTGTCCTGTGTCAGAACAGTGCCCCATCGGGAAACTTGTTAATTATGAAATTTCTTCCACTGTTCTTTGACAATTATATTTGGGCCTCCTACAGTCATCCCTGTTTCAGTTAGGAAGTCATTGTATTAGTTTGGGTCATGCAACCTTGCAACTGAAAACAAGATGCGGTTTATATCTGTGTGTTTACATTACAACAGAACATCAGCTGCACACCTACGGATTATTTCACTGTCAACAGACCATATATAGTTAGTCATATTTGGTTATCTTCTTCATATTTTCCCTGGAAGCCTTCCTTAATGTATCCCTATGAGCTCACCCTTCTTGAGACCATGAAACGTTTCATGTTTGCAAGATCATAGAATCATATAGCCCAGAAGGAGGCCATTCTTCCTATCCTGCCTGTGCCGACTCTTTGAAGGAGCTATCCAATTAGTCACACTCACCTGCTGTTTCCCCGATGCCCTGCAGATTTTCCTTTTCAAGCATACATTCAATTCCGTTTTGAAAAATACTTCTATCAGGAAGCACATTCCATAATGGACACAGTGTTCACAAACTCAACCTTCTTGCCTATGATGACCTTAAGGTGCTGAAAAGATTAACCTTTTTTTAAGCAAACAGTTGATAGGGCCAGATTTTCGCTACCAAGGCAGAAACTCGAGTGGGAAATTTCCTGACATGGCTGTCCTACCTCTGTTTAAAGGTCCCTGCAGGATTCAGTTTTTCACTCCAAAGAGGTGGGGGCGGGGAAGAGTTGGACCCAACAACCCCGGAGGCAATAGGTGGCCATAGGAGAAGGTGAGTGCCTAGGTGGGCTGGTTAGAAGGTCCACCTCAGTTCTCTGGGACTTTGTCCCAGATACTTTAGAAGCTTATAAGGCCTCTTACCCTCACGTCTCAATCCTATCACCCCCCACCCACTCCCCATACACCCTCCATGCCAAGTCCTGCCCCCCACATCCCCATGCCTCTTCATATTTCCATACCTCTCCATGCTAATTCATGCTCCCCACCCAACCCAATGCTCTCTCATGCTCCCATGCACCCTCCAGGCCTCCTCCATGCCACCTCATAGCTCCACACCATCTCCAAAGCCACTTACCCAGTATCCATTACGGGCAGACCTCAGAAGCCAGTGAAGATGAATAACAGTGTAATAGAGCTCTGACTCATACACACTTAACACTGAAAAATCTTTCATTCATGAAAGCCATTCAAAGATTTTAAATCCTCTTAAGTGTTCAATTTGTTATAAAAGCAAACTTCTACTGAATAAACACACCAAAGATGGCTAATCCTTTAATCATCTCTTTAAATTGTCAAATTATGCACTCAGCAACCCTGCTGAAATAAGTGCTTTTGTAGCTTTGAAATTCAGCCAAGCATTCATAATAACTTCAGCTGTAATAACAACCCTCAGGAAATGCCCACAAGGATCTCCATTCAAACTGTAGGACTGGAATTTTTTTTGTCCTGTATTAGATGGCCTGTCAATCAAAACATTCCAGCAGTGGGTATATTTTTAACTCTAACTGATAGCTTCAGCATGTTTTATTCATGTTAAAAGGGCTGAAGATTTAAAAAAAACTTCAGATCATTACACTGAAACAGACCTTTGCTGACCTTCAAGAGCATCTACATCTACTCCATAAATTTGTGACTTCCACATTGTCGGTTCAGGCCCTTGGAACGGTAAAAATGAGGTCTGTTTGAACTTAAAACTAATTTTAAATGACCTGGCTGAGGTTGGGTTTCCCGCCTGTGTGATTTACATCTCACCCTTTTACCCGGCCTGTAAAAAATAGGTTCTGTTGGAAATGGGGGTGGAACTTGTGCACCCAGGTCCTGCCGGCCATTTTCAAAGTTCTCCAGAGTTGCCCCATGGCTTTCTAAGAGAACATGATTTGTGCATGTTTTGTTGAACTATAGCTTTACATAATTGCCCAATTTAACTAATATTTCAAATAGTTCAGTAGCCGTTAAGCTACTAGAGAGATGTACTAAATGCATTGGGGTGTACCAGAATCCTGGGGAGTTAGGATAACAAAATCCCATTCCACAAATTCGGCCTGTAGAAAGCAGGTCTACAACCATTTAATTCTGTTGTTGCTAATATTAAAAACAAATGACAAATTTATCACTTAAAAAAAGTGGAAAATATGGTTCTAATTAGTTATTTTAGTCATTCCCAACAGAGATATTTACCTGATAGCCATTTTTAAATCACAAAAAAGGAAACATTAAACACAATGCTGTTTTCAGCTTCATTGTGAGAATTCTGTTTTGGTTGGTAGAGCTAGAATGATCCATCAAAAGTGAGTTATAAAACAAAAACAGAATTACCTGGAAAAACTCAGCAGGTCTGGCAGCATCGGCGGAGAAGAAAAGAGTTGACGTTTCGAGTCCTCAGTTCTGTCGAAGGGTCATGAGGACTCGAAACGTCAACTCTTTTCTTCTCCGCCGATGCTGCCAGACCTGCTGAGTTTTTCCAGGTAATTCTGTTTTTGTTTTGGATTTCCAGCATCCGCAGTTTTTTTGTTTTTTTCAAAAGTGAGTTACGCTTTTTGCAACCGGAATAAGCAGAGCAGGATAATTCAGGTTTAAATGCTTTCAATGATCTGTGGTGGTTAAACCACATTTTGGCAATTGTCTCTGTCGCAAGAAACAACAGGCCACTCATTTGGCTTACCATGTGGAAAATCAAGTCAAAACATATTGGCCCACTCTAGCCCTATTGCATTTGAGTGACAAGAAGTCTCGTAATATGAGCTTGGAGCCATTAGTTGCTTAACCAATAAGTATCCAGTTGCCCTCATATTAACACTTCTTTCAGCTTTTCCCCACTGTGGTTATATATCAACTGTGATTAGGATAGGCTAGCATTATGGGGTAGACCTTGTGAGGCACTTCATTTTAGGCATTGAACAGCCTCCTGTCACTCAAAAATGGGATCTGAGATATGTGTGCAATCTTGGTAAAGAAGTTTGCACATCCCCACCTAACAAGTGGCAAACAACATGCAGAGCAGGCAGACTATGAAATTAATCAGTGTGCAACTCTGATTTGATACCTGCTGCCATTTTCGAGCACCACACTCTAGACTATACCCTGCCTTAACCTCATGCAGCTGAACACAATGTTAAATGACATGAAGGATCCCCCCGCCAAGTACTTTCTAAAGGAATCATGAACTACTTATAGGTTCGTTGTTGAATTATTTCTTCTGGTTGCAGGTGTAACTATGCATTTTTGGATCTTTCCTATATTTGTCTAAAGTTTGAATAATTGACACAGTGTGGTCTGATAGGGTGCTGAAATGCTTTCTTGTTCATTTAAAAGCTTGTGCTGAAACATTTTGCTTCCAGATATGGGTGGTCTGGTAGACTCTCCTCGTGGAATTGAGCATGATTGGGAGTCTTTGGTGTGCCCGATGTTGGAGTATTGTATCCATTTTTAGTTCCCATAACTACAATGGATGTTGAGTCTAGAGAGAGCGTTTACAGGACATGAAGAATGATCCTTAAACTTGGATTTCTTCGTTATGGAAATAGCCTTACAGAGTTGGAACTATCAGAGAAATGTAGCCTAGAGGCGTGTGGGATTTAAAATTATGAAGGATCAGATTAATATAGTAGATTTGGAAATGATAATTAAAGTAAATGGTGATAGTAGATAAAGATTTTTTTAATTCATTCATGAGATGTAGGCATCGCTGGCTAGGCCAGCATTATTGCCCATCCCTAAATGCCCTTGAGAAGTTGGTGGTGAGCTGCCTCCTCGAACCCCTGCAGTCCATGTGGTGTAGGTGCACCCACAGTGTTGTTAGGGAGGGAGTTCGAGGATTTTGACCCAGCGACAGTGTAGGAACAGTGATATAGTTCTAAGTCAAGTTGGTGTATGGCTTGCAGAAGAACCTCCAGTTGGTGGTGTTCCCATGTGTCTGCTGCCCTTGTCCTTCTAGATGGTAGTGGTCGTTGGTTTGGAAAATGCTGTCTAAGGAGACTCAGTGAGTCCCTACAGTGCATCTTGTAACACACTGCTGCCATTGTGTGTTGATGGTGGAAGGAGTGAATGTTTGTAGATGGGGTGTGAATCAAGTGGGCTGCTTTGTCCTGGATGGTGTCAAGCTTCTTGAGTGTTGTTGGAGCTGCACTCATCCAGGCGAGTGGAGAGTATTCCATCACGCTCCTGACTTGTGTCTTGTAGATGGTGGATTGGCTTTGGGAAGACAGGTGGTGAGTTACTCACCGCAAGCTTCCTAGCCTCTGACTTGCTCTTGTAGCCACAATATTTATATGGCTAGTCCAGTTCAGTTTCTGGTCAATGGTAACCCCCAGGATGTTGAAAATGTGGGATTCAACAATGGTAATGCTATTGAATGTCAAGGGGTGATGGTTAGATTCTCTCTTGTTGAAGATGGTCATTGCCTGGCATTTGTGTGGTGCGAATGTTACTTGCCACTTGTCAGCCCAAGCCTGGATATTATCCAGGTCTGGCTGCATTTAAACATGGATTGCTTCAATATCTGGGGAGTTGAGAATAGTGCTGAACATTGTACAATCATCAGCAAACATTCCCACATCCCCACTTCAGACCGTATGATGGAAGGAAGGTCATTGATGAAGCAGCTGAAGATGGTTGGGCATAGGATATGTTGGAAAAGATTCATCTTAATGGCAAGGAACAATTTATTTTGTCACCAACGGATTATAGGCCACTGAAGTAGGATATTACTGATCTGATCGGTCATGAGTATGCTACAGAGAAGATATTTGATAAGCTGATCATAGATGATGATGTTGGTATATGGAATACTTAAGGTTGTCGGTGATACATCATGGGTACCCCTGGTTTTCTGGTGCTCACTTGATTGTCTTTTGGAGATGTGGAGGAACTTCACAGAATTTTTCCTGAAAGTGGAAAGTGGAGTCAATGCTCCTTTTTGTTTTGTCTCCCCAGGAGTTAATATTATGAGCAGCTGAGCAGGGCAGTGCATGAAATTGCAGGTCTGGAAGAGGGGTGGTTACTGACTGATAGTCTGCCTTTTCTTGCCCTTTTTGTGTGTTTATCTCCAGATCTGACGTCACTGACAAAATCCATCATGATCTTAGTTAAAGGCGCTGGTATCACTGACACATGATCTAACTAGCCGACTTCAATATCTTTAACCCATGGAGCCTGGCATAATCTGACACGCCATCCCCAGTGTTGCAAATAGAGCTTGTTGAATTTTATTTATAACTACTTTGGGATCACCAGGTTATCATATTCCAGTGTCGCATCTTGGCCGTAATATTGACACAACCTGTTCTCCTGTTACACAAAACTCCATATCCCAAAGACAGATTGCTCTGCTGTCAAACACAAGCTCATCTGCCAAGGCAGATAAACAATTAAGCCATTTCAAAGACTCATAGATTGTATTGTGACTATAGGGGTTGGCACAAACACATATTCTAACTATCCAGAACCCAGATGTCTCTAAATTTAGCAGGCGCCAATGAATGATAACCTTTCACCCATGTGTATTCAATAATAATTCCTGTTAAATGAATATTTCATATAGGATATTATGATGTGGCTAATGTGGTTGCTTTGGAGGTGAATCATAATTGGAATATTTGAATATGCTGTGGTTTGAGTGGATAAATCTACATTGTTTCAGTGCATGTTCTGCAGATTAGTTCCAGTAGTATTTCTGTGCCTTATTAGTGTCCAATTAATCATAAGAATTTGATTTACAAATGTGCTGTTTATAGCACATCATGAGGATTTTGGGTGGATCAGTATTTCATCTTTCCCCAGATCAATTTTCTTTTATATGCAATCTAATGTGGTAGAAAAATGGCATGTGCAGTCTTACAGGAATACTGCATTCTATATCTAAGTAAACCTCATAACAATATAAGGTTACAGACCAGGCTTCAACACAGTCAACATTTATAAATAAACTTATCCCTTTCACCAATCTTTTATTCATATGTTCAGGCAAGATAGGGACAGAAAGAAAGGAGGAGGGGGTTTTGGTATCAATTAAGGATAATATTTCAGTACTGGAGTGAGAAGGTGTCCTCCAGGGGTCCAGGACTGTCTCTACATGTATAGAGCTAAGAAACAAAGAGATACCATTATTCTTCTGATTGCATTATACAGGTTACCAACAAGTTGGAAAGATATAGAGAAAGAAATTTGTAAGGGAATAACATAAAGTTGCAAAAACCAAATAGTATCCTAATATAGACTGGGATAATAATGTAAAGAGCATAGAGGGGAAAGAGCTTCTAAAGTGTGCTCAGGAGAATTTTCTACATTAGTACCTCCAGTTTAATGAGGAAGGAGGCATTGCTGGAATAAAAGCAAAATACTGCAGATGCTGGAAACCTGAAACAAAAACAGAAAATGCTGGAAAAGCTCAGCAGGTCTAGCAGCATCTGTGGAGAAAGAAACAGTTAACGTTTTGAGTCTGTATTACCCTTCTTCAGAGCTGAAGAGAAGTGGAAATGTTATGAAATTTATACTGTTTAAGGGGGTTGGGGCAGGTGGAACTGGATAGAAGGCCAGCGGTAGGTGGGGACAAAGGAGGGATTGCCAAAGATGTCATGAACTAAAGGATAAAAGGAGAATTAATGGTAGTGGTTAGTGATAAAAAAGTTGCTATTAGTGGCATAAAGGTAAGAAAGCAGAATGTGATAATAGCAGAACAAGGGTAGCATTGTGTGAAAGAACAACATGGAACAAGTAACAGATGGCCCTGTCCAAATATTCATTTCAAGCCCACCGACTCCCACAGCTACCTTGACTACATCTCCTCAGACCCTGCTTCTTGTGAGGACTCCATCCCATTCTTTCAGCTCCTTTGTCTCCATCACATCTGTTCCAATGATGCCACTATCCAAAACGGCGTTTCTGACATGTCTTCCTTCTTCCTTAACCAAGGTTTCCCCCCACTGTGGTTGACAGGGCCCTCAGCCGTGTCCAACCCATCTCCTGCACCTCTGCCCTCACACCTTCCCTTCCCTCCTAGAAATATGACAGAGTCCCCCTTGTCCTCACTTTTCACCCCACCAGCCTCCGCATTCAAAGGATCATCCTCCACCATTTCTGCCAACTCCAGCATGATGTCACTACCAAACACATCTTCCTCTCACCACCCCCTCTGTCAGGATTCTGCAGGGACCGTTCCCTCCGGGACACCCGGGTGAGGGAAGGGAAAAAAGATAGAAAATGGGATAGAAGGGGGTATTAAAAAAGGGGATAAAACCACGGATAAATGAATAAAAATAAAAATAAATGGATAAAAAATAAAAATGAATGTAGAAAAAAGGGGATTAAAAAAGGGGGTGAGGATGGAGGAGAGAGTTCATGGTCTGAAGTTGTTGAACTCAATGTTAAGTCCAGAAGGCTGTAAGGTGCCTAATCAGAAGATGAGGTGCTGTTTCTCCAGTTTGCATTGGGCTTCACTGGAACATTGCAACAGGGCAAGGACGGACTTGTGGGCAAGAGAGCAGGGTGGAGTGTTGAAGTGGCAAGCGACAGGAAGGTCTGGGTCATGCTTGCGGACAGACCGGAGGTGTTCTGCAAAATGGTCACCCAGTCTGCATTTGGTCTCCCCGACGTCGAGGAGACCACATTGGGAGCAGCGAATGTAGTAGACCAAACTGAAGGAGGTATATGTGAAGCACTGCTTTACCTGAAAAGGAGTGTTTGGGCCCTTGGTGAGGAGGGAGGAGGTAAAGGGGCAGATGTTGCACCTTCTGCGAATGCATGGGAAGGGGATGAGGTGTTTGAGGCGATGGAGGAGTGGACCAGGGTGTCCCGGAGGGAATGGCCGCTATGGAATTCTGATGGCGGCAGGGGGAGGGGGTGGGTGGTGGTGAGAGGAAGATGTGTTTGGTCGTGACATCATGCTGGGGTTGGCAGCAATGGTGGAGGATGATCCTTTGAATGCAGAGGCTGGTGGTGTGAAAAGTGAGGACAAGGGGGACCCTATCATGGTTCTGGGAGGGAGGGGAAGGTGTGAGGGAAGAGGCACGGGAGACAGGTCGAACACGGCTGAGGGCCCTGTCAACCACAGTGGGGGGGAAAACTTGATTAAGGAAGAAGGAAGACATGTCAGAAGCACCATTTTGGAAAGTGGCATCATTGGAACAGATGCGATGGAGGCAAAGGAACTGAGAGAATGGGATGGAGTCCTCACAGGAAGCAGGATGTGAGGAGATGTAGTTGAGGTAGCTGTGGGAGTCGATGGGTTTGTAGTGAATATTGGTGGACAGTCTATCATCAGAAATCAAGTCCAGAGAGGTCAAGGAAGGGAAGGGAAGTGTCGGAGATGGACCATGTGAAGATGATAGAGGGGTGGAAATTGGAAGCAAAATTGTTCCAGGTCCAGGCGAGAGCATGAAGCGACACTGAAACTGTCATTGATGTTGCCTCCCACAACTCTTCCTCCAAGTAAAAGATGTGGCTATGGGTAAATGGATAGGTCTCAGTTATGCCTGTATCTTTATGGGGTATGTAGAACATTCCTTGTTCCAGTCCTACTCAGACCCCCTTCCACAACTTTGCTGGATCTGGTTCTAGGCTATGAAGTAGAATAAGTGAATTAAGTGTCAGTGGGGGAGCATTTAGGGGACAGTGATTATAAGATTTAGGTTAGCTCTGGAAAAGATCAAGGAGTAATCCAGAATGAAAATAATTAATTGGGAGACAGTCAATTTCAATGGGGTCAGAATGGACCTGCCCAGGTAAATTGGAACTAAAGATCGGTGAGCAAAGCTGTTATTGAACAATGGGCTACCATTAAAATGGAGATGACTCAGGTATAGTCAAAGTACATGCCCAAGAGGCGGAAATGTAGGACAAATAAATCCAGAGCTCTATAGATGATGGAAGTGATAGATGGTAAGTTGAAGCAGAAAAAGTGTGCATATGACAGATGCCAGGTTGATAATATAAGCGAGAATCAGGCTGAATATAGAAAATCCAGCGAAGAAGTGAAAAAAAAGTAAGCAGCAAAGAGACAGTATGAGAAGATATTGACAGCCAACATAAAAAGCAATCCAAAAGTCTTCTATAGACATATAAACAATAAAGGGGTGGTATAAGGAAGAGTAGAGCCAATTAGAGACTTAAAAGGGGATTTATATATGGAGGCAGAGGTACTAAATGAGTACATTGCACCTATCTTTGCCAAGGAAGAAGATGCTGCCAAAGTCTTAATGAAAGAGGAGGTATTCGAGACACTGGATAGTATCACAGAGGCTTTAAAGGGTGTTTCCCCAAAGCCGCCCACAAACAATAGTATGTGTGTGTGTATTTTCTTAACTGTGGAGAGAAAAATTCAATTTAAAATAACCCAGCAACAAAGCCTTTTTACTTAAAAATGAAAAGGTCATCTTATTTCGCACTAGATAGTCACTAACCTGTACACAGCCAAAGATTAGTTACGGAGGAAGATAAAAACGATACATACAAAAATTAGATTAGTCCAGTCTCCCTATTGTTTGGTGCAGGCCTGATACATTTGAAGTTGAGATGTTGCATTGTCCGAAGTGAAGGTCTGAGATTATAGAGTGGTCTCTGCAGCTGCAATAGCTTTCACTGTTGAATATAACAGGTGAATTTTGTAGATGGAATCAGGTTTAGAGAGAGGAGAGGAGGTTCCTTGCTTCTAGTTCTGCAGGAGTGGCACTTTTAGATGCCCAGTTACTTATAGCAGACCATTATCTGTTTCTAGATGTCTTTCCCTCTTGTCCTGGGTTGAAGCTCTTGTCTACTTCTCTGAAAATATTTTCTATGTGAATCTACTGGAAACAGGTTTCGAAGAGGCGTCAAACATTAAATGTTGTGGCTAGGTAAAAAGGCTAAATGCTATAGCCAGTTTTCTGTGGTACTGTTAATTCTGCATTCTGTAGTGCTATCCTGTCTGCAAACAAGCAGGGTTTATAATAAAGAGGCTTTCAGAAATGAAAGTGTTTTGGTCATTGACTGGCCATTGATGCATGATGGAAAGCAATAAAATATCTGTTCATATTAAAAAGTAGTTTACACAGCCCATCGACATATAGTAGAGATAGAGAGGAGTCCTTAGCACTTCCTTGTAAATAGTCAATTTCAGTAGCTATCCATTGAGACCTAGCAGTTCTAGAGGAAATAGTCTGAGGCTTTAATGTCCTTGCTGTTTCAGGATGAGTCTTGACAATGGGCAGGTGTGGCATTCCACAAGGCATTGGTCATTGTAATCCACAGTTAGAAGCTTCCAGATACTTGGCCAACTTGCAGTTCCAAAAGTCAAGAGATCTGTGGTAGCCATTTCAAAAGCTCAACAATATTCATATTGAAAGGAAAATACAGGGCAGAAGCATCCCAGCTTTGCACAAAGTGTGATAGCGGGCAGGAAAAAAGACGTTTTACCCACTGGCCGCAATGCGCATTCCCAGGAAACACACCGGATCGCTGGTAAGTTGGCCTCTGATTCACCCACCCTGCTGTCACCTCAGGCTTACAGTAATCCGGGCGCCATATATAAAGGGTGCCCTGCACAAAGTAAGCATTTTCTAAGGCATTGGAAGTTGCTGCAAAGTCATGAGGAAACATGCTGACCCCAAATTTAGCGACTCCTCCTTCGGGCGCCTATTGGACGTAGTGGAGGCCCGCCGTGAAGTCCTCTAGTCCTGCACTGGGCAAAGACCAGCAAGGTCACCCAATCCAACATGGAAGGTGCTGGTGGTGGTGTTCAGTGCCAACACCCTGTAAAGGAAGATAACCACCCAATACCAAAAGAGGATGAATGATGTTCTCTGTTATGCCAGGGTAAGTCATTCATTTCATCACTCTCAATTCACACACTCACAGACCCATCATACATCCACAGGGATGTTACTCACTGCCAGTTCAAGGGACATCATCATTCACTCTCCATACACATTTTCATCTGCCTTCTGGATCATGTCCTCATCCACTCCATGGCACCACTCACCACCCACACGTACCAGGCATCCTTATCATTTGGCCTGACAGGCACCTGCTTACACTCTCTCCATCTGTATTCATGCAGGAAAAGCTGGCACACAACAAAAGAGGGAAGTCACAGACTGATGGAGGAATGCCTGACATCAAGGTCCTCACAGACTAAAAATAGAATCATTCAGCTGACCTATGGTGATCTGGGCCGTTCCTGTGCTGACGGTGAGGTCGGTGGTGCTCAACTAAGAGAGGATCCAATAGTGCAACATCCATCAGACAACCATGCTGTTCCCCTGTTCCACAGTCCCCTGCCATGCATTAATTATCTCTCCTTGCTTTCGTAGGCACATTTGGGAAGCAGCCGAGGGGGTCCACGACCCAGGTCCTTGACTCAAGCTCTGAAGGGACCTCAGAAAAAGAATCTGATGATACCCTAATTGAAGACAAGTCACAGTGTTCACCCACACCCTTCACCAGTGCAGAGATACACACCTTGGTGGGGCCTAGTTCTAGAGTAGCCTCGGGGTCTCAAGCTTGTGAATGCATTGCACTGCCTGATCCACAGAAGGCAGCGGCAGGGACTTCCCAGGGTTCCAGCACTCAGAGGGCTGCTGGAGGCCAGAAATCTGCTGATTCAGAGTCAAATGACGAGCCTCTGGACTTGATCATACCCCAGGTGCTGGAGCAGCAAAGGCAAGCTCGGGAACACCAGGAAGGGATGTCCACTGCAATTCTCAGATTGCAAGGCACGATGGAGGAATCCATCCGCCTTCAGTCTGAGGTGATAGTGCCAGCATGACAATGCACTGAGGTCAACACTGTTAGGACGGCAGCCGCCATGGAGACCTTGGTCCAGGACATTGACCCTGCACTGCTTTGCGGGCTAAACTCTACCATTGATGCCATAGTTGGCCTCCAATAGTGTCAATGCAAGAGGGGCACGGGGCAGCTCCATCACACTCCAGCTTGCCCTTCTCCTCAAGGAGTCAGCCAGGTGCCCTCGGGCACCCATAGGGAGGAGGATCAGCAGGTGCATACCCCAAGGCCATCCACCCAGGTGACTCCAAAAGTGACCAGCCCATCCAAATCCCCTTTTCCTGTGACCACCAGCTGCTCTAGTTCCATAGGCTGAGGAGGGTGCCACTGCCACACAGCAGGACCCCGAAAGCAGGCCAGGGCTCTCCAGGTCTCAGCCCTTCAGAGGATGCCTGTCAAGGTCCTCACAGACAGGGCGTAGCAGTCAGTAGGCTGCCTCCACCTCTGCTGTGGATTTTGGGGGGGCCCCAAGACATAGTAGCAGGGTTAGGAAGGTTAAGAAGATGTATTTGCACAGCCTGGGCATGGTTATTAGTCACATCTACATAATGTTCATTATTGTAAATAAACTCCCAAGAGCCTCTCCTTGCCCACGGCTCCTTGTTATGATGAGCATGTTCGTGTCACTCAGATGTGAAACCTTGATTCCTGCACAAGATAAAGGCAGGTGTTTCAATTCAGGGCCTCTTCCCTATGCAGTGTGTAACCTTCAGACCAAAGTGATGGCCAGGTCTCACACTCACTGGACACATTACTGATGCCTGCACCTTGATGATGCTTGTCATTGCTGCCAGAATGTCATGGGTAGGTGTCATAGAGTTCCATCATTCTCTCTGTGTGCTCTCAGCGCCTTGAGGTGTGGCTAGCCACCACCACCCCCCCACCCCCCACCCCCCCCGTATCGCTTCAGCATCTGTGACCAGTGATGCTGTGCTCCTGAAGGGGTCAGGTGATGAAGGCAGATGAAGGATCAGATGCATTTAAAGTTTCATGGCTTCGTCTCCAAGATATCACCCAGATCGCAGAGCGCAAGCGAGCTGTCCTCAGCTGGACAGGGTTCAGACATTCACAGAGGCAATGTGAAGATCTATGGAGTGTCCTCACTGCATGTGACCATCATCCTCCTGGAATCTAGTGACTATTGGGGCCGCTGCTGCGTCTCCATGATAAGAGCCTGAGCAGTGAGCGTATGTGCATTGCCATCAGCCACACAGGAATCAAACATTTCATGATGCAAGGTGAGGATGTCAGGACCGTCCTCACTGCAGATAAAAGCAAAATGCTGTGGATGCTTGAAATCAGAAATACAAACAGAAAATACTAGAAAAACTCAGCAGGCCTGACAGCATGATGCTACCACCAAACACTTCTTCCCCTCACCCACCCTGTTAGCATTCTATAGGGACTGTTCTGTTTGGGGCACCCTGGCCCACTTCTCCATCAACCTCAATACCTCATCCCCTTCCTACAGCACCTTCCCATGCAATTGCAGAAGGTGCAACATCTGCCCCTTTACCACCTCCCTCCTCACTGTTTAAGGGCCCAAACACTCCTTTCAATTTGGTCTACTGCATTCACCACTCCCAATGTGGTCTCCTCTACACTGGGGAGACCAAACGCAGGCTGGGTGACGCTTTGAGGGACACCTTTGGTCTGTCCACAAGCATGACCTAGACCTTCCTGTCGCTTGCCATGTCAACATACCATCCTGCTGTCATGTCCACATGTCCGTCCTTGCCCTGCTGCAATGTTCCAGTGAAGCCCAATGCAAACTGAAGGAACAGCACCTCATCTTTTGATTAGGCACTTTACAGTCTTCCAGATTTAACATTGAGTTCAACAAATTCAGACTATGAATTCCCTCCTCCATCTTCACCTTTTTTTTAAATCCCTTTTTAAAAATATATTTTTATTTTTTATCTACTTGTTTTTATTTTTATTTATTTTTATTTTTATTCATTGTTTTATCCATTTTTTATCCCTCCTTTTTTATCCCATTTTCTATTCTTTTTTCCCCAGCCACCGCCCCTCCCACCAACCCACTCCCAAAAGGGCCATCTGTTTCTTGTTCCATGTTGTTCTTTCAGAGTGCTGACCATTGTTCTGCTATTAACACATTCTGCTTTCATACCTTTATGCCACTATCAGCACCTTCTTTAGCCCTTACCACTACATTAACACTCCCTTTGTCTTTTTGTCCATGACATATTTGTCAATCTCTCCTTTGCCACCACCTATTGCTGGCCTTCTATCCAGCTTCGCCTGCTCCACACCTCTTAAACAATATAAATTTCATCACATTTCTTCTTCTCTTTAGGTCTGAAGAAGGATCATATGGATTTAAAGCATTAACCCTGTTTCTCTCTCCACAGATGCTGTCAGACCTGCTGAGTTTTTCCAGTGTTTTCTGTTTTTATTTCTGTCCTCACGGCATCTCACCATCACCCTCCATGAATATGAATCTTTTGGCTATGAGGGCCTCCCGATTGTGCCTGCTTTGTCTGGCCATTGCGATGGCCTCATCGTTGGCACCCTTGCCTTCAAGAACCTCATCATCATCAACCCCTCCGACGTTCTTCTTATCGGATAATACGTGCAGCTCCTCCATCTCCTCCTCAGCCAGGTCCCCCGCCTTTTGCAATGCCAGGTGTGAAGCGTACAGCAAGCAAAGGTGATGTGTGACACCCTCTGGGGACTGTATTGTAATGCTCCACCAGACCTGTCGAGGTACCACAGCCTCTTTTTCAAAGCGCCTATCATTTGTTTCACTGAAGTCCAGGTCACGACATGAACTTCGTTGTACCGTCGCTCTGCTACAGCCTGAGGCCGCCACACGGGTGTCATCAGCCATGTGCTCTGCGGTAGCCCTTTTCCACGAAGATCCAATCATGCAGCCTCTCTGGACCCTGGAAGATATCAGGGATCTGAGACCTGTTAAGGTTGTAGCAGACGTGGACGTTCCATGGGAATTGTGCAGACCTGCAGGATGCATTTGTGGTGATCGGACACCAGCTGAACATTCAGTGAGTGGAAACCTTGTGGTTGACATAGTTGACTGTTTGTTGCCATGGAAATCTAAGCGCCACGTGAGTGCATTCAATGACACCCTACACCTGTGGAAAACCAGAGATCTGCGCAAATCCCAGCACTCTTGCTTCCTGGCTTTCCTGATCCTGGGTGAAACGCACAAAGTCCTGTGCCTTAACGAAGATGGTGTCTGTGACCTCCTGGATATACTTGTGCATGGAGGCTTGCAAGATCCCACACAGGTCACCTGTGGAGCCCTGGAAGGAGCCACTGATGTAAGAATTGAGTGCCACAGTCACTTTTATGGCCACTGGCAGTGGATGCCCTCCATGTCCTCGAGGTACCAAATCCTGCGGCCAGTGGCTTATATGACTGACCAGTTCCTTAGACATGGGCAGTCTTCGGTGATATTGGTTCCCAGTCATCCACAGGAATGACAGGCACCATCTATAGATCCTGGGTCTTGCAAGGCACGTATGAGCAATGGCACTCTGTGGATCTTCAGCTGCATGCACAGCAGGCCCTGCTGCCTCTTCATCTTGAGGGAGGGGCTCCTCCCTTTGCCAAGCCATACCCCTCCACCGCTCTCTTCTTCTTCTCTGCTCCTTGTAAGCCACAAGGCATACCGTTAAATCACCAGGCT
This sequence comes from Carcharodon carcharias, assembly GCF_017639515.1. Taxonomy (NCBI): domain Eukaryota; kingdom Metazoa; phylum Chordata; class Chondrichthyes; order Lamniformes; family Lamnidae; genus Carcharodon; species Carcharodon carcharias. The sequence continues at coordinate 125,163,155 of NC_054474.1, forward strand.
CCATGATCCTGATGTTCTCCTCTTGCAGGATCAAAGAGAGAGACATGTGGGTCAGCATATGTGTCCAAAGAGCCTCTCTTGATTAAATCTGAAGGCCCTTTCACACATGCAGAAGAGCGTTAGTGTGTAGTGCACTCATTGGCTGTCCGAAACCAGCTTCCATCCCACTCTACTTGGCCATTTGCCAGCAGCTTAAGCCATTGCGCTGCATACTGTGTTCTCAGCTCAAGCACAGACATTCTCCTAACCCGTGCTGCAAGGCTGCACTGTTAGCTTGAACTATATTGGATATGGTCCAAACCTTAATAATGACATTGCAAGGGGCTGTGAGCGTCTCCACCAGCGACTGCACCGTGGCAATCTTTCGCAAGGGGATTGTACAACTTGCCCAGTTGGCCAATTGCTCTGCCTCCCCGCTAAAACACAGGTTAATTTACAGTCTACATCCGAGGGATGAAAAATTCTGGAGCATTTGGTAACATTTTTCATGCTTTTGCATTGCTTGAGTGGGCAGAAAAGCTACAGAGACCTGATTCCAAGCATGTCAATGGAGCTGCAGCTGAATCGTCTCAGCTGTGGAAGAATACTTACTTTCAACTAGCTTTCCCAAGTGCGTGACTGCTTCTCTTACACCTACCCCCTTACCCCCACCTCCCCGACATATGCTTGCGTGTTTCCTTCAGTCTGTCTGTGCTGCCTTGGCCTTCGCCTCCCTCCCCACCGTCCCTGGTCTGACCCACAGTGGGATCTTTGCTCCAGCATCACACTGAAAGCCAGTGGGCAAAAAGCAATTTGGCTGTGCCCCCACGAATGTGCAACATCTCTTCCTTAATGTCCTACGGGCGATGTTCACAAGCGCTGCACAAAGTTGTGTGCATGCACCTCCGAGTTCCCCACGATGTTCAGGTTGCCAGGTGCATGCCTTTTAAAGGCAATCGTGAAGCAAGCTGTTCTGAAGTCACACCGACGTGGGTGATAAATTTGATGTGGGGGGTTGATTCTGGCGAGTAGGGCTTATAATGAGATGCAATTGTATTAAAATGGCATTCCTGATGTGTGGCAGCATTTAACGCAGCCCGCCATTGATAGGTGGAGTAGATGATTGCAAACTGGTTTCATAACAAGGTAAAACTGGTTTTGGTTCTCTTGCCATGAAGCTCGACGCCAATGGAGCCGGAAAATTCCAGCCACAGTTTTTAACAATTTGTAATCTTCTCATTTCTGCTCGTAATGCCAACAGGCTAAAGATTGATAAAGTGGAGGTATTAGAAATGCTAGCTATACTTAAGTACCAGGACCGGATGGGTTACCAGGGACCGAGGATACTTAGAGATGTAAGGGAGGAAATATGGCTGGAGGACAGTGTATAGTGAGATTCCCCAGGATTTGGCATTAGGATCATTGCGTTTCTTGATCTTGAAGAGTTAGACATGGCTATGCAAGGACACAGTTTCAAAATTTGCAAATTTCACAACACATGCAAGTATTGTGAACTTTGAGGAGGATAGTAACATGGACGGATATAGGATAGTGGAATGGGGGACACATGGCAGATAAAAAGTAATACAGAGAGATGTGAAGTGATAGATTTTGATAAGAAGAATTAGGAAAGGGAATATAAAATAAAAGATACAATTCTAAAGGGAGTGCAGGAGCAGAGGGACCTGGGGTTATATGTGCACAAATCGTTGAAGATGACAGGTCAGGTTGAGAAAATAGCTAATAAGGTATACAGGATTGTGGGCTTTATAAATATAGGCATAGACTACAAAAGCAAGCAAGTTATGGTGGAACTTTAAAATACTGGATCATCTTCAACAGGAATATAGTGTCCAAGTCCAGGCCTCACACTTCAGGAAGTGAAAGCATTGGAGAGGGTGCTGTAATGATTTACAAGGATTGTTCAGGAGATGTGATATTTCCGTTCTGTGGGCAGATTGGGGAAGCTGGGACCGTTCTCCTAAAAAGGTTGAGAGGAGGTTTCATAGAGTGTTCAGAATCATGAAGGATCTGTACAGATAGGGAGAAACATTGGCAGAAGGATCAAGAACCAGAGCACTCCGAATTAAAGTGATTGTCAAAGAACCAGAAACAACTAGACAGAAAGTTTTTATATGCGGTGAGTGATTAGGATCTGGAATGCACTGCCTGAGACTATTGAAGGCACAGTCAATCATACCATTCAAAAGGGCTTTGGATAATTGTTTAAAGAAAAGTGTTTGCAGGGCTCCAGGGAAATGGTGGAGTAGTGGGACTAGCTGAGTTGCTCTTGCAAAGAGCTGGCATGAACATGACAGACTAAATAGCCTCCTTCTGTGCTGTAATCATTCTCTGATTCAATGATTTTATGATTTAATGGAATTTCTACAGTAACGCTGCATGAAAGACAACACTCCACTGATTGGGACCTTGCTGCATTGCACCTTGTGCAGATTGAAGATGATGTACACACCCAGCACACTGTGATGCTAATGATACAGGATAAATGCTCACAATTCCCCCCGCTCCGCCACCCACCACCAGCAGCTGATGTGTTCCTGATCTTAGCTGGGCTGTTTGGGAGCAGCTGAATGAAGGTTTAAGCAATTGCTTCCAACTAGTTTCAGCAAATTACTGGTACAGATCTGGCAATAGACTGTCAAATGGACATGAAATCCAACCTATAGAAAGAAAGCTAGCACCTTATCACATGTTTCAGTGCATCCCAAATAGGCAATTACTGTGAAGCGAATTGTTGTTATGCACATAAATGGAAATTAGCTGAATGACCAATTTTGGGGGTGCTGCTGGTTGACGAAGAAATGTTGGCCAGGACACCAGGAGAAATCCTTGTGCTTCAAATATTAAATGGGGCTTGATTGTCAACCTGAACCAAAGAAGTGGTGTCTTGGTTTTACAGACCGTCTAAAGGACAGCATTTGTGATAGTGCTGCACTGCTTCTTCATTGCTACACTGAAGTGTTAAACTTCAGTATTTGAAGTAACTTAAAGTATTATGTGATGAAATCCTGCAGTGGTCTATACAACTTTCTGATGTTAGCTTGGCTGTACCAAAAGGAGCAAAGATATCAACAAATTAGAACGTTCTCTTTTAATCAACATTTTGGCAAGTGCCAGAAAAGGGGAAGAGATAAGCCTTGATTCAATGCAGGAATTCAGGTCATAATCAGTTATTGAACTGAATAGTTCATTCAGCACCAAATTGTAACATTTCCATTCCTCCCTGGACTGTTTCTTCGTGAGGCATAAACTATTATTTGCTTGAAGAACTTCATTCTTTCTATGCAAAATAGTTCTTAGATTTTTTCCATCTAGCCAAACTGTAGTGGTTAACTGAACATTTCAAAACTGGATGGCAGGGAGTCAAGGATTGCATTATGTACACAGAGACGTTGCTTCAGCTAAAATGATTATAAACGACTACTCCATTTTGGAAACTCCAGTCAAAAGGCGAGATATTTTTAATATTGCCTGTCTGGGTGGTCTGGTGACTGTTTTAATGGACTTCTACTTCTGGAATTCATGTTTGAATTAAACTCAGACTGATGAGATGAAAGGCTCCTCACTTCCTGGCTATTAAGGCTTCACCTGAAATAAAACATAAAATTCTGGAAATGTTCAGCAGGTCAGGCATCACCCGTGATAGGTTTGAGGCAATGTCTGCAAAATTCTATGTGGATGTGTGCCAAGAACATAAAACAAGTTATGGTTTGGCACAAACTGACACTAAATTATTGACTTTCTGGGAAGCCACAGGATTGACTGATCACAAAATGGTGAAGTGGGGGGTATTCATGTGAGGTTGAATGGGCAGCAACATCACCAAACCGGCTTGGGAGGTGGAGGCAGTGGTGGTCAGTGTCAACGCCCTACAGAAGAGGACAGCCACCTAGTGCCGAAAAAGGATGAATGATCTCCTCTATTCCACCAGGGAGGTCACTCTCCTCATCACTCTCACTCACACATTCACAAATCTATCACAAATCCATAGAGAGCTGACTCACTGCTAGTTCAAGGGGCACCATCACTCATTCTCTCACACACACCATCATCCTCATTTCATCCATGGGACCACTCATCCCCCACACATGCCAGGCATACTTATCATCTGGCCTGGTAGGCATCCTACTTACACTCTCTCAATCTCTATTCATGCAGGGCAAATTGACACTCAGCAAGAAGGGGAGGTTGCAGACTGGTGGAGGAATGCCTGAAATCAAGGTCTTCACGGACTTTGAAAATAGAGTCATCCAGCTGGCCAGCGAAGATCTGGACCATTTCCGTGCTGACAGTGAGGTCAGTTGTGCCCTACCAAGTAAGGATCCAGCAGTGCAACATTCATCAGTCAACCATACTGTGAATGATGTGTCCTGTTTCACAGGCCACTGTCATGCACTAATTACCTCTCTTTGCACATCTTGCTGGCACATCTGGGAAGCATCTGAGGGGACCCAAGACCCAAGGCCACCAATCAGGCCCTGAAGACACCTCTGAAGAAGAATCTGAAGGCACCCTCATTGAATTCCTGTCACAGCGCTCACCCACACCTTCCACCAGTGCAGAAACACACACCTCGGTGGTACCTAGCTTTAGAGCAGCCTCGGGATCATAATCTGGTGAGCAAATTGCACTGTTTGATCTACAGCAGGTGGTGGCAGGGACTTCCCAGATTTCTGGCACCCTGAGGACTGCTGGAGGCCAGAAATCTGCTGTGTCCAAGTCAGATGAGGAGCCTCTGGACTTGTTTGTACCTCAGTTGCTGGAGCTGCAAAGGCAAGCTCTGGAACATCAGGAAGGAACATCTGCTGTGCTCCTCAGATTGCAAGGCACGATGGAGGAGTCCATCCGCCTTCAGCCTGAGGTTATAGTGTCGGCATGCCAACCCACTGAGGTCAGCATTGGTAGGATGACGGCAGCCATGGAAACCTTGGTCCAGGACATTGGTCTTGCAATGCTGCCCGGGCTGAACTCCATCGCTGACACCATAATTGGCCCCCAACGGTGTCAACATGAGAGGGGTGCAGGGCAGCTCGATCTCACTCCAGCTACCCCTTCTCCTCATGGAGTCAACCAGGGGCCCTTGGGCAGGTGCACGCCCCGGGCTATCCACCCAAGTGACAGTGTCCGACCCATCTGAATCCCCTCTTCCTGTGACCCCAGCTCCATAGACTGAGGAGGGTGCCACTGCCATACAGCATGACTCTGAAAGCAGGCCATGGCCCTCCAGGTCTCAGCCCTCCAAATGATGCCTGCCAAGGTCATCACAGACATGGCATAGTAGTCAGAAGTCTGCCTCCACCTTTGCTGTGCATGTTGGGGGAGCAGCAAGTCTGGTGGCAGAGTTAGGGAGGTTAAGAAGATGTAACTCTTTCGAGTACAAGCATGTTTCCATCTGTTTTCAGATGAAGTTAAATTGTTTCATAGTTTGCCATTGTGAGATTTGAACTCTTGATCTTGGGGTTACAAGCCCAGTACCATAACCACTTGGCCATTTAGGCCTAATATATAAGTTCCTTTTGTAACTCTTGAGTGCAAACACATTTCCATCTGTTCCTATTCAGATGAAGTTACATTGTTTCATAGTTTGCCATTGTGAGATTTGAACTCTTGATCTTGGGGTTACAAGCCCAGTACCATAAGCCTGGGCATGGGTGTTAATCACTTGTACATAATGTTCACTATTGTAAATAAACTCCCAAGAATGTCTCCTTGCCTTTTGCTCCTTATTCTGATGAGCAGTGTTCATCAGATGTGAAACCTTGGTTATTGCACAGGATAAAGGCATGTGTCTCAGTCCAGGGCCTTTTCCCTGTGCTTTGTGCAGCCTTCAGACCAAAGTGGTGGTCCGGCTTCATACTCACTGGACACATTAGTGATGCCTGCCCCTCAATGGTGCTTGTCATTGTTCCCAGAATGTTGTGGGCAAGTGTCACAGAGTATCATCACTCTCTCTGTCTGCTGTCAGAGCATCTTTATGGTGGGGCTGACCCCCATCTCGTCAGCATCTGTGACCAGTGACACTCTGCTCCTGAAGGGGCAAGGTGCTGAAGGCTGACAAAGGATCAGGCGCATTTAAAGTTTCATGGCTGCGCCTCCATGATATGACCCTTATCACAGAGCGCAAGTGAGCTGTCCTTGGCCAGGCTGGAGCCGGACATTCTCAGAGGATATGTGAAGATCTATGGAGTGTCCTCACTGCATATCATCATCATCCTCCTAGAATCAAATGACTATTAGGACTTCTGCTGCATCTCCATGACAGGAACCTTAGCATGGAGGGTATGTGTGCTGCTATCAGCCAGACTGGAGTCAAACATCACAGGTGCAATGTGAGGATCTATGGTGTCTCCTCACTGCCTGTCGTCATCATCCTCCACAAATCTAGCAGCTATGAGGGCCTCCCGAGCACATCTGCCTCGTCTGGCTAGTGCAAGGGCCTCATCGCCATCAGCATCGCCTTCGAGGACTTCCTCATCTCTGTCGACGTCCTCCTCATCAGAGGAGACGCCCAGCTCCTCCATCTCCTCCTCGGCCAGCACGTTTCCCTGTTGCAGTGCCAGGTTGTAAAGGGTGCAGCAGGCGGTGACAATGCATGACACCCTCTATGGACTATATTACACCAGGGCTCCACCAGAAGCCTTGGCTTTGGCACCTCATTTTCAGCATCCCGATGGTTTTCAGTTCCACAGAGGTGCAAGTTGCAGCATGAGCCTCATTATACCTTTGGTCTGCTGCAGTTTGAAGCCCCTACATGTATGTCATCAGCCACATCCTCTGGGTGTAGCCCTTGACCCTGAGGAACCATCCCTGCAGCCTCTTAGAAGACATCAGGGATCTGAGACCGACTGAGAATGTAGGAGTTGTGGACAGTCCCTGGGAACCATGTGCAGACCAGCAGGATTCCTTTGTGGTGGTCACACACCAGCCAAACATTCAGCGAATGGAGGCACTTACGGTTGACATAGTTGACCGTTTGTTGTGATGGAGATCTGAACACCATGTGAGTGCAGTCGATTGCACCCTGCACCTGTGGGGAAACCTGAGATCTGGGTAAAACCCAGCTCTCTTGCATCCTGACTTTTCTGGTCCCGGGCTAAATGCACAAAGTTGTGTGCCTTCATGAAGATGGCATCCATGACCTCATGGATGCATTTTTGGGTGGAGGCTTGCAATATCCCACAGAGGTTACCCATGGAGCCATGAAAGGAGCCACTGGCATAAAAATTGAGCATTGCAATCACTTCCATGACCATGGGAAGTGGATGTCCTCTATGTCCGTGTGGTGCCAAATCCTGCAGCAGCTGGCAGATGTGACCAACCAGTTCCCTAGACATGCGCAGTCTTCGGCAACACTGGTTCTCCGACATTTGCAGGAATGAAAGGTGGTGTCTATAGACCTTGGCTCCAGCTGGGTGCCGAACAACGATAGCTCACTGCGGCTCTTCAGTGGCATATGTGGGAGCCCCAGCCTCCCCTTCTTCCTGAGGTTGCTGCTCTCACACTGCCCAGCCTGGCGCTTCCATTGCTCTCTTCTCCTTCGTCTATGCTCTCTGTAAGCCATGAGACATACAGCTTAGGTCACCAGACTCCATTGTCCTGATGAAAGAGAGAGGCATGGGTTAGGTTAGGTGTTCTAAGAACCTCTCTTGGGTAAGTCTGAAGGCCCCTTAATGCATCCCGGAGAGTGCTGGCCACCACTTGGTTGGACAGAGTTTAGTGCACTGCATGGCTGCCTGAGGTTCCACCCACCTCTGCCCCACTCCACCTGACTGATTGGTGGCAGCTTTGCCCATTGGACAGATTGCTGTGCTCTCAGCTCAGGCATTCTCCTACCTTGCACCGCGAGGCTGCGCTGTTAGCTTGAACCATGGGGGAGATTATCCAAACCTCAATGATAGCATTGCAAAGGGCTGTGAGAACCTCCACCACCAGTGACTGGTCCATGGCCAGCTTTAGCAAGGAGATTGTATAATGTGCTCAGTCGTCCAACTGTTCTGCAGTCCATTAAAATGCTCATTAGTTTGCAGTTTGTGCCCGAGGGGTAAAAAGTTCAGGAGTATTTGGTGGCACTTTCATGCCTCTGCATTGCTTATGCGGGCAGATAAGCTAGATGCTCGACTCCAAGCATGTCAATATGGCTGTGCCTGAACTGTCTCAGCTGCAGAGGAATGGTCACTTTTTATACAAGGTATCCCTAATGCCTGGCCACTTGCCACACATTTTTTTAGTTAGCCATGGATGGTGGATCTTCCCCTTGGAATTTTTATTTCTTGTTGGAATGTATCTATTCTATGAATTCTGAAATATCTCTTTAAATGCCTACCACTGATGAAAGTGAGGCCATTGGGATGGTCTACACCTGAACCGTGCTGAGACCAGTGTTCTTGCGAATGTATCTATTCTATGAATTCTGAAATATCTCTTTAAATGCCTACCCTGGAAAGTGAGGCCATTGGGATGGTCTACACCTGAACCGTGCTGAGACCAGTGTTCTTGCGACTTTCCCAATGGTCTCTATTGACCTATCCCTTAACCTAAATTGCCAATTCACTTTTGCTAGTTCTGCTTTCACGCCCTCATAATTACCCTTATTTAAGTTTAAAATACTAGTGTTAGACCCAGTCTCCTGTCCCTCAAACTGAATGTAAAATTCAATCTTTTAATGATCATTGCTACTTAGGGGTACCTTAACTATGAGGCCACTAATCCTATCTCATTGCACAATGCCAGGTCTAGTGTAGCCTGCTCCTGGGTTGGCTCCAGAATGTGCTGACCTAAGAAATTATCCCTAAAACATTCTAAGAATTAGTCATCTATGCTACCTTTGCCCATCTGGTTGTTCCAGTCTATATGTAGATTAAAATCCCTCATGATAATTGCCGTACCTTCCTGACAAGCTCCCACTTTTTCTTCTTTGATGCCCCGTCCTACCATGTAATTACTATTAGGGGCCTGTACATCACTTCCACAAGCAACTTCTTGTCTTTATCATTCCTCATCGCTAGCCAAACCGCTTCTATAGCCTGGTTTCCTGCACTTAGGCCATCTCCATTGTGTTAATGCCATCTTTAATTAACAGAGTCACCTCTCCGCCTTTTCCTATTGCTCCTAAAAGTCACATACTAATCGATGTTCAGGTCCCAACCTATCCCATCCTGTAGCCATGTCTTTGTAATGGCTATTAGAACCTACTTATTTATCCCTATTTGCACTATTAGTTCATCTGTTTTGTTTCGAATGCTACGTTCATTCAGATACGAAGCCTTAGGTTTTGTTCTTGCATTATTTTTGTAACCTCTAGCCTTATCTATTGGTTTACTCTTCGACTTGTACTCTCTGTCCCTTCCTGTCATGGTCTGTTTATCATTTCCAAAATTAGTACCTTCTTCTCTTACCTTGCCTCTACTCTTTAATTTACCACATCTTCCCATATTTGATTCCTTGACCCATGTGTTAGTTTAAAACCCTTTGTTCTTCCCTAGTTATGCGATTCGCAAGAACACTGGTCTCAGCATGGTTCAGGTGTAGACCATCCCAATGGCCTCACTTTCCCAAGTACTGGTGCCACTGCCCCATGAACCAGAACCCACTTTTCCCTCACCAGTCTTTAAGCCATGCATTCATCTCTCTAATCTTATTTGCCCTATGCCAATTTGCATGTGGCTCAGGTAATAATCCAGAAATTATTACCTTTGAGGTTCTACTTCTTAATTTGGTACCTGGCTCTTCATACTGAATTTACAGAACCTCTTTCCTTGTCCTCCCAGTGCTGTTGGTACTGGATCTTCCCCCTCCCACTGCATGTTCCTCTCTAGCCTTGAGCAGATGTCCCGAACCCTGGCACCGGACAGGCAACACAGCCTTCTGGATGCTTGCTCTTTGCTGCGGAGGACACTGTCAATCCCCCTCATTATACTGTCTCCTACTACCACTACATTTCTGTTTTCTCACCCCACTTGAACAGCTTCCTGTACCATGGTGCCATGGCCATCCTGCTCAACTACCTTGTAGACCTTGCTTTCGTCCACACAGGTTGTGAGCACTTCAAACCTATTTTACAATTGCAAAATCTGAAGCTCCTCCACTACTGTCTGTTTGATCCCTTTACCTCACTCATGGTCACATCCTCCTGTCCTCACTGCTGACCAAAACAGACAATCCTATTGTAAGAGATGTGATCATCTTCTGGAACAAAGTGTTCAGGTATCTCTTGCCCTCCCTATGTTGCATAGTGTCTGCAGTTTGGCTTCCAGATCAATAATCCTGATCCGGAATTCCCCCAGCTGCTTACACTTTCTGCAGACATGTTTGTCCCAAATGATCTTTGAATCCAAAACTTCCACATTCCACAGCTGCAACATAACACCTGTCCTGTCATTTTTTACTTATGTTATTTAGTTAATTTACTTTAGTTACTTTCTTAATTAACTTAGAGTAATTCCTATATATGCTACAATATACTGTGCTTATTAAATGATAGTACCACTGACAACTTAAAGTTACACATTTCTTAGCTACATAGATATGTGTTTTAGGTGTTTAGAATTAGAATAAAATGATTAAAGTTTTAGTTCTATTTTACTTAAAGATCTACCTTAACTCCTGTGTCCTAAGCTGACTATTAACACACTGTCCATAACATTACCACTTACCGATCAATCAACTTACTATCAACTTATAAAAGTACAGCGCCTATACTATTTTAAACCCTAGGAACAGAATAAACCTTAACTACTTACTAGATACTCACCAAACAGCCAACTTCTTCTCCATCCAATCAAATTGCTTCTTTTCTGTGATGTCACCAGTTGTTTTCTCATGCTGTTTTCAATCTCCCGACTGCCTCTCCACTTGTGCTGTTTTCAGACTCCTGACTGCCTCTCCACTCGTGCTGTTTTCAATCTCCCGACTGCCTCTCCACTCGTGCTGTTTTCAGACTCCTGACTGCCTCTCCACTCATGCTGATTTCGGACTCCTGCCGGCCTCTCCACTCATGCTGTTTGCAGACTCCTACCTGCCTCTCCACTCGTGTTGTTTTCAGACTCCTGACTGCCTCCCCTCTCGTGCTGTTTTCAGACTCCTGAGTGCCTCTCCACTCGCGCTGTTTTCAATCTCCCAGCTGCCTCTCCACACATTCTGTTTTCAGACTCAATTGCCTTTCCAACTGCGCTATTTTCAGATTCTTGGCAGCCCTTCACCTCGCGCTGTTTTCAATCTCCCAACTGCCTCTCTTCTTGCGCTATTTTCAATCTCCCGAGCACCTCTCCAATCGCACTGTTTTCGATCTTCCGACTGCCTCTCCAATCATGCTGTTTTCAGACTCCTGACTGTCTCTCCAATTGCGCTGTTTTCAGGTTCCTTGCTGCCCCTCACCTCATGCTGTTTTCAATCTCCCAACTGCCTCTCCATTTAGGCAGTTTTAAATCTCCTGACTGCCTCTCCCCTCTCTCGCTGTTTTCAGACTCTTGACTGCCTTGCCGCTCAAGCTGTTTTCAATCTCCGGACTGTCTCTCCTCTCACGCTGTTTTCAGACTCTCTACTTTTGCATTCAATTCAATTCTCCTCATAATATACGATAACATTCTATTAGTTTTCCTAATTACTTGCTGTACCTGCATACTAACCTTATACAATTCATGCACTAGGACACCCAGATGCCTCTGCATCTTAGAGCTCTGCAAACTCTCACCATCTAGAGAGTCTGTTTTTTTATTCTTCTTTTTGTCAAAATGGATAATTTCACATCTTCCCACATCATAGTCCATTTGCCAGATCAATGCCCAGTTACTTAACCTATCTATATCCTTTTGCAGCCTTCTTATGTCCTCTTCACAGCTTACTTTCTACCTATCTTTGTGTCATTAGGAAAGTTAGCAACCATACCTCACAATTGTTCAGTTGTAATATTGAGTTAACATGCAGGTGAAGGCTGCAAGTTTGGTGGCAACGGGTAAGTTGACCTTGACTGCACGAGGAACTGCATGTAGGATTAACTCCAGACTTTGTGAGACCTCACATGGAGAATTGTTTCACCTGCTCATCTCCTTATCAAAGGTTGGAATAAACATTGCATAAAGGGATTGCAACCAAAGTGCATCAAACATCATTAAAGGACCAGGGTATTGCCTCATTAGGTGAGAGTGAGTAGAATAGACCTGTGTGCTGAACCATGAACAGGAATGAAAGGCTATCTATGTGAAGCATGAAGAGCTCCTACTGAGGGGCTCTGCAGGGTCTATGCACAAAAAATGTTTAATCGGGCTGGTGTATCCAGAATGACGGATCACAATCTCACAGTAATACTAAGGGCATCAAGGACTGAGATTTGTAGGCTTTTCTCCAACTGGAGGGTTTGAGTGGTTGGTCCTCAGCACTCTATAGTGTAATTGAGTGGACTCTATTACTTTGATACTTTTTCAGATGATTAAGATGGCAAGGGAATATGGGTCACTATGGGCGAATGGCATACAACTATACAGACTAGGAGTAGGCTACTTGGCCCTTCGAGCCTGGTCCACCATTCAATAAAATCAAAGTATTCCTGCCTACCCCCGGTAACCTGTCACCCCCTTGCTTATTAAGAACCTATCTACCTCTGCCTTAAAAGTATTCAAAGACTGTTTCCATTGCCTTTTGAGGAAGACAGCCCCAAAGACTCTGGCTTCTTTCCCCAGACTTCGATATAACTAGTAGCTGAAACAATGCAGCCCATTTCACGCTACTGCCAATGTCAAATCCCTACCTCTTAGATTCTGCTCACCCAATTCAGTCCCAGAATTTTTCTCCGAAGGCTTCTTCTGGCTCCCAGAGCCCAGAGTTCTCCCTCGATGCTCATATGTCACTATATCACATTTCCAATGTTTCTTGATCTCAGAACTAATGCTAGAACTACAGAGAATCTGGACTTTTCCTTTCCCAAAACACCTACGCTTGCTTCAGTAGTCCTGGAATCTCAGGGCCGAATCGTCCCAGATTTGCACTAAGTGCGGTAGCAGGCGAGAAAAATAACCTTTTACCCGCTGGCCGCAGTGGCGGCTTTTCACACTGTGTTGTCCCAATCCTACCTCATTAATCATGCATTCCCAGGAAACACGCTGTTTTGATGGTGGCCGGGCTGTCATTTTCCTGCCACCATGTCACCTTGCTGCTTCCTCACATTGAGTGCCATATTGAAAGTGCAGCCGCGCGCACACCTCTCAGTGCTTCCAGCCCAGGACTGCTGCACAGAAGATATGGCTCCTGAAAGGCAAGAAGATTGCAGCACCCCAATTCAGTGACGCACCCCTGGAAAGCCTGCTGTGATGTCTTCTACCCCAGCTCTGGCCGCAGGAAGGGTAGCAATCTCACCACTCCAGCAATTGTAGGTGATGGTAGGGGTGATCAGTGCCAATGCTGCACAGAAAAGGTTGGCCATCCAATGCAGAAAGAGGATGAATGAGGCAGCCATCTCATCACTCTAACTCACACACTCAAGCCCATCACACATTCACTGGCATCTCACTCACTGCCAGCTCAAGGGACATCACCACTCACTCTCTCACACACATCCTCACACCTGCATCTGGCCTCATCCCCTCTGGAGACTGCCTCCTCAGCCCTCACCACCTAGAGGCCACTTATACAAATAAACTTGTGCCCCCCACACACCCTGGGATACCCCCCTTCCCCAGTACAGCCCACACCCTGCAGCATCTTCCTTTGCCTGAGGCTACTTCTACCCCTGGCTCTGCAGCTGTTGAAAAATCACCCCTGCCTTATAGCTAGTCTGGTAGGTAGAGACCTGCCCATGAGCTCCTCAAAGTGATGGGATGCTGTCTGCAAAGCTTGGCGCTGATGACCACAAGTGCTGCCCGAAGCAAGGTCGGCAGACAAACCTCAAAGTCCCAAGCAAAGTGCAGCTCACTATGTACAGTTGTGAAACACAACGCCGATGTACTTGGATGATCCAGTGTGGGGGTGCTGATTCCAGTGAGCTGGGTTTATAATGATATGCAGATGTATTACAATGAAGTTCCCGATGTCCGGCAGTGGGAAAAGCGACCCACCATTGACAGGCAGAGTGGACAATTGTGAATTGGTTTCATGACGTCCTGAAACTGTTTTTTGGCCTTCTCGTCATATTGTCCACTCACGCCACTAAACATGCCTGTGGCCAACGGGCACGGAAAATTCCTCCCTCACTTTACAGTGTTTCTCATACCTCTAATCCCATAGATACTAAGGTTACATCTATTTAGTGCCAGACCCTTATCTCTCTTCCTAGTGGCCCTAGACCTTTTCCCAATGCAGATAAATCAGTTTCCTTATAATATTACAATATAGAAAAACATTCTTGCATTTGAAGGCACCTTTTGCAACCTTAGAATGTTCCAAAATATTTTACAGCCAGCTAAGTGCTTTAGTCCCTGTTATAATGTAGGAGATGTGGCAGCCAATTTTTACATGCACAAACCCACAAACAGCAGTGCGATAATGACCAGATTATCTGTTTGTGTTGTTGATTGAAGGATAAATATTGGCCAAGACACCAGGGAGACTCCCGTGCTCTTCTTCAAAATAATGTCATGGGACCTTTTAAACCCATCAGAGAGGGCAGGTGGAATCTCAGTTTAACATCTCATCTGAGAGATAGCTTCTGACAATGCAACACTCCTTCTGTACTGCACCAAAATTTCAGCTTGATAGTGTTCAAGTCTCTGGACTTGAATCCATGACCTTCTTGCTCAGAGGCAGGAGTGCTACGACTAAGTCACAGTAACGCCCTTGCTCTTGTTCTTCACGGTGAAATAAAGGTTTTACAACAAAAGAGATCTAAAAACAGATACATAAACAGGCCAAAAACCCGCATGCAATTTCCATCACTCTGTTTCACTGCATTACCTTTTGCAGACAATTCTTTGTTTAAAGTACAAGTCATTTGGAAGTATTACAGAAGCAGCGATGCAAGCCAGGAGTAGCTAAGTATCAAGGACTTTTAAGAGCTCACTTAAGAATTAAATTATTGAGTAATGTCAGTTCTGCTATGCATGGCTTACCTCAACATTTCCAATTTATTCTGTTTATGCAATATGTGGCATTCTGGAATGCTTGTCTAATTATGGAAACTTTTATTTGTAAAACTCATTCCCTTTTTGAACCAAAATCCCTACTCTGCAAGTTTTTTTTTTTGCAAGCTTTTAGAAATCTTGTCTTAGATATTTTCATGGGCACAGCCTTGTTAACTGGGAATTATGTATGATCATAAATACTGGGCACAGAGCATCATGAAGTGGGTACTAAATGTAAAGTACCCTCTCGAAAGAACTAGCCATGTGCACAAATCACACAGCACCAGTGGTGGTGGCTCTTTCCAGGGCCCCTGGTCCTCTTCCTCCCCTTATATTTTGTACTCTTCTTCTGCAAGAAGGCATGAAAGACCTATGACTGTAAGGCATGTGTGCATCCAAAGGATGCAGTGCGTTTGATGAGGGTAATTATCAGGCAGTTACATTACATGGGGTATTGGCATGCAATTAAGATCCTGCTTTGTTGCTTTTGGTGAAAGATAAAGGACACATTTCACTCATTCAGATTTGCAATGTGGCTGCAGTAACTCTGTGCATCTCTTAAAAGGAAAGTGTTTCTGTCATATGAAAACAAAATACTGTAACTGCAAGACCCCTTGAATTCCATGGTTACAAGAGTGCGAGGTTTTTATTTCATTTATTCATTCATGGAATGAAGGCACCACTGCCAAGGCTAAAATTTATTACCCATCCATAATCAACCTTGAGAAGGTGGTGGTGGAATGGCAAATAATACCAAGTCAGGACGATATACAACTTGGAGGGGATGATATGTCTAAACGCTAGAAAGAAAGTTCCAGGATTTTGACTCAGTGGCAGTTGAAAATTCATCAGGTGGATGGAGGGCATGAATGTTTAAGGTGGTGGGAGGTGTGCTGAACAAGTGGGCTGCTATGCCCGCCATGATGTTAAGCTTCTTCCTTGATATTGGAGCTGCACAATACAGGCAAGCGGTGAGTATTTCCGCACACTCCTGATTTATGTCCTGTAGGTAATTGAAAGGCACCCGGGAATAAGGATGAGAGTCACTTGCTGCAGGATATTCAATCTCTGGCCTTCTTTTGTAACTACAGTATTTATGTGGCTGGTCCATTAACTTTCTACTCAATGGTGATTCCAAGAATGTTTATGGTAGCGAATTCAATGACAGTTAATGCTGTTGAATATCATGGGGCAATGATGTTATGATCCCATTGAGAAATCATAAACTGAAATAATGAAATTTACTGAATGACTGTCAAATGAAGAAATTACCAACAAGATTCACTTTTTATAGAATTACCTGGAAAAACTCAGCAGGTCTGGCAGCATCGGCGGAGAAGAAAAGAGTTGATGTTTCGAGTCCTCATGACCCTTCGACAGAACTTGAGTTTGAGTCCAAGAAAGAGTTGAAATATAAACTGGTTTAAGGTGTGTGTTTGGCGGGGCGGGGGAGGAGGATGGGGGCGGAGAGAGAGAGAAATGGAGGGGGTTGGTGTGGTTGTAGGGACGAAGTTTGTCCCTGCAACCACACCAACCCCCTCCACTTCTCTCTCTCTCTCTCTCTCTTTCTCTCTCTCTCTCTCCACCCCCCCCCCCCCCACCCCCCCCCCCCCCCCCCACACACCTTAAACCAGCTTATATTTCAACTCTTTCTTGGACTCGAACTCAAGTTCTGTGGAAGGGTCATGAGGACTCGAAACGTCAACTCTTTTCTTCTCTGCTGATGCTGCCAGACCTGCTGAGTTTTTCCAGGTAATTCTGTTTTTGTTTTGGATTTCCAGCATCCGCAGTTTTTTTGTTTTTTTCACTTTTTATAGCTTTTACTACAACATGAATCCAAAACAACGCAAATTATACATGAATTCACAGGCAAATGATACTTGAAATAAAAATGTAAATTTCACTTTCAATAGTTGATGCAACAAAGATATACAACCACAAGCATTCACATCAGTCCCCGCAAAAATGTGGCACTACATAGCTCCACAGTTCCACAGTACACTGTTGTTCATTCACGCAGGCTAGTTTAGGAGTGCTATCCAACAACAGCTTTCATCTCCAAGGTTCAGGGGTATGATTATCATCAGCAAGGCACACTTCTAAGAACCCTCTCCCTTGGGTCATGATAGTCCTGATGGTGTAGCTTTACAAGGTTTCTTTTCAACTGACTGTGAATTAACCACTATATACCCACTGTTCTCCTGCATTAGCAGCTGTCTGTTTTACTAGTCAGTCTCTATTGAGTTGATGACTTCCAGATTATGTTGGTAGCTCCTCATGTTTTCATGGCTACATATTGAATCTTCAAGGGGTCTTTCAGGGCCGCAGCTTCTTTGCATGCCTTTTCTGCCTGCCATTTTGCCTGGCTGTACAGCTGGTGGAGTTTTTTCAACGCCCGCTTTGTTTTGCCAACTGTGGAATTGAGGGTCATTATTTCCCCCTGGTACCTTTGTGTCATCTCTGAAATTTGTTTGTTCAGATCTCGCACAATTTGGTTAATTCAATAATTCAGTTTATTGTGCGTTTTCAACGGTATATACTTAGCTTGAATCTTGTACTTCAAATCTTCCAGTTCAGCTCTGACGTGAACATTTTCCTGTAGAACTGGTCCATTCATTTTTAGTTTGTGCATTTCATTGCACTGACATGGTTGACAACAATCTTGTGGTTTACTTGGACATTGTCTCCCGCTCTCTGGAGTTTTCTGTCACTGTCTCTCTGGAGTCTTTTGTTGCCCTCTGTCTTGGCTCCTTTGCTGCCTTTTCTCTGCTGGCTCATTTAGAGTTACCACTCCCAAGCTTTAGACTTGTTTCAGTTGAGATGAGTGACTGTTGAGTCCAATCTATAAGCCAGATCTTCATTCTTGCCATAGCATTGGGCTCTCAGGTAAATTTTTCCTCTCAATAGGAGTTCTGTCCTATCATATAGCCTCACTTTTGAAGGCGTCATTTTTGGAACACCATGTAGAGATACTTCACACAGGCCTGTGAAGGTCAATGTGTTGCACGACGTACTAGTGTCTACTTGACACTTGTTCTCTTGATAGTCTCCTTCTGCGGTCATCATTGTAATAGTCGCAAACCATTTATCGCCTATCAACTTGATGGAACTAAACTGTTGCATCATATATAGTTCTTCATCAGACTTTACTGCTGATATCCCTCCAGTGGTCATCTGTATAGTTGTTTTGCTTCTTTCTCGCCAAATACTTGTCTGTAAATGATTCTGCTTCTTGCAGTTAAAACACTGTTTTCCCAATGCTGGGCAATCCTTCTTTACCTTTGTATGATGTTCTCCACTAGCATTTACATCCTGCCCTTTGTCTGTGATTGGAATGTCTCTGCGAATAATGTATCTCCTGGTTTGTCTGCCATAAATATGCTCTAGTTGACATTTTACAATTTCCGCATTTCTGCACAGTCTTTCACTTTCTTGAGCTTGAGTTTCTCAACTTTCAGCAATTTTCTCTCACTGAGGGGTCTCGTATGCCTAAGACTAATCTATCTTTAATTGGATCATCTTTTAGTTGTCCGAATTCACATGATTCTGCAAGCTGTGTTACTGCACTCATATACTAATCTATGGGGCAAGTGGTGGAGCCCGCACGTCAGTCCCAAGCGTCCCGACGTCAGCGTGCGGGATTGCAATATTTAGGTGGGCGGGTGCACTATGCAGAGTGACGCACACCCACCATTAATTAAAGGCCTTGTTAAGGCCCTTAAGTCGGCAATTCACGATGATTTTCGAACTTCGGCTCGATGCACAGGCCCAACGGGCAGGCGGGTAAGTGATTTTTTAACAAAACTCATGCACTGGTGGGATATGTAGTCTCAGAGAGATTGTTCATGTTTTTTTCTGAAGTATTTAATGCAGAAAATGTTTTAAACTTGCCTCTGTGATTGTTACTAGTTCATATCGATTTCCAATAGCTTTCTGTGTATGTTGAAGCTTCACCTCACCAGTCTGCAGACAATAATCTTTATCAGGCCTGCTGCGTTCTGGAGGCCTCCATTTATCCTGGGTATGAGTTCTGACATCTCCACTGGAGGCAGCTCCTCTGAGGAGGAACGGAGGGATTGAATAAGGAGGAGAATAAGGAGGAGGTGGACAATCAGCCTCCAGGGGAGCCACCTCTCAGAGTCCAGGCGCAGGCACAAGGGGCGCAGGGCCAAGAGATTGTCCAAGGTGAAAATGGCCGCAGAAGACGCCACTATCCTCCTGCCAGGGTATACAGGCAGTGAAGCAGCTTCCTCAACATGACTGAGGAGCAGTGCCGAAGGAGGCTCCATCTCTCAAGGGAAACAGTCGACTATATCTGTCAGATGATTGGCCTTGAGATCTCCCCTAACTGTGTGGGTGGACACCCCATGCCAGCGGCTCTCAAGATCACAGCTGCCCTCCACTTCTATGCCTCTGGCTCCTTCCAGGGGTCAGCGGGTGATCTTTGCGGTGTCTCCCAATCAGCTGTCCACACATGTGTCAAGCAAGTTACAGACGCTCTGTTCAGATGGGTCTCCACCTTCATCCACTTCCGCTGTGACCAGGCAAGTCAGGCACAGCGAACCAGCGGCTTCGTGGCCATTGCTGGCTTCCCCCGCGTCCAGGGTGCCATGGGCTGCACACATATGGCTAACATGGCGCCAGCAGGTGAGCCCGGTGCCTTCGTCAACAGGAAGGGCTTCCATTCCATGAACTTGCAGGTAGTGTGTGATCACAGGATGCAGATTTTACAAGTTTGTGCAAGGTATCCAGGCAGGTCCCACGACGCCTACATCCTCAGACACTCCCAGGTGCCGGAGCTCTTCAGTGCTCCGGCTCGGCTGGATGGTTGGCTGGTGGGTGACAAGGGCTATCCCCTCAGAAGGTGGCTCATGATGCTACTCCGCCATCCAAGAACAGAAGCTACAATAGGAGCCATGGCACTACAAGGGCTGTGGTGGAGAGAGCCATTGGTCTTCTCAAGATGCACTTCTGTTGCCTGGACTGCTCAGAGGGTGCACTCCAGTACCCGCCAGATAGCGTCTCTGTGATAGTGGTAGCATGCTGCGCTCTGCACAATCTTGCGTTGGAAAGGGGGGATGCAGTTGACGATGAAGACCTTGAAGCACTGGATGAGGCTGCACATGATGAATCCAGCAGTGGGTCAGAGGATGATGAAGCACAGGGTGATGATGAGGGGCAACACGCCGACCCGCTACTACATCAAGGAGGCAGGGACACCTGGGACAATTTAATCTAATGAACCTTCAGTGAGATCCACACACATCGATCAGCAGGACTAGCATTGCCTGGCGCTTCCACACGTGGCACTTAGGTGCTACATCTTCCACCTCATCAGCTGCAACTAAGGGCTTAATACAGAAACATCAATGTCCACTCAAACACTCATGAGATATCTGTGAAACATACAAATGCAGCGCAAAGGAAACACCCTCAGCCATCGTCAGAAAAGTGGACTTTATTCAGTCCAAAATAAAACACAAACGTCGCTCTGACATACATAACTATTTTTCCCCTAGTCTAGGGCCAACACAAAATCACCAGTGACATACCCATGGAGTCCCTAACGTGCCTTATGCTTACGTTTGCGGGTGCTACGTCTAGGTGCCGCCCCATTGCTCGGAGTGGCTTGTGAGACAACCTGTTGACTCTGCTGTCCTGTTGGAATCGAATACCTTGGTGGGCGTCCTGTGGCCCGTGGAGCCAGTGATGGCCCCGCCTGGGAGGGAGTGGCCAGTTCCAGAACTGGCACCTCCCCAGTTGTTGCAGCCTCAACGAATGCAACGGTCACTGGCAGAGGGGTGGAGGAGCTGCTTCCCTCATCCGGAGTGCCCTGAGATGAGCTCACAGCGACGACAGGCAGCTGCTGCGCTGATGTGAGGTCACATTGGACCTCCCTGCTCACCGCAGATGCATGGGCACCGAGCAGTGACATTTGGTGCCCAGAATATCTCCCACATTGGGAATGACCTGTAGCCATTAGCACTGTGAGGGCTTGCAGGTCAGAGCGTAACCCAATCAGAAGAGTCTCAATCCAATCGAAGCCCCTCTCCATGAGAGTCGCCAATCTCTCAGTGGAGGAAGCCTGAAGCTCCGTCCTGAGGTTCATGCCTTCACTGACATTCTGCCTGGATCCCTGCACCACAGAGACCAACTGAAGCACACCCTCATGCAACCCTGCCAGATACTCCTGCGCATCTTGTCACTTGTCCTGCAGCTGCTGCATTGGTGACATCTCCAGAGGCACATCATCACTGCTGGACTCAGCGTGTGCCTGGTCCCCTGCAGTCTTCCGGTTTCTGGCGCCGTTGGCACTCTCTGTCCGTGCCATCTCCTCCAGCGATTGTGAAGTGCCCACTCCACTGTGCCCCGGGACACTAGCTGACGTTAAACTCCCCACCGAAGTGTTTGTCACTGCGCTGGTGCCTGGCTGGCTGAAATGATGTGCCGCAAGTTGAAAGTTTTGGCCCTCAGATGTGGAGGGGGGCCTCCGGTCGTGCTGGGTGTGCCCATGCGTTGGTGATGCTGAAATGAACAACAAGGACAGTGCATTAGTTAGCGTTCAGTCAGTAACACCTTTCAGCCCTTCCCCCCCAGCCTCATAATTCGCTCACCCTTCAAGAACCTAAGGAGACGAACATTGGTGGGGTTGTAAATAGTCAAGAGGAGGCCCAAACATTACACGTGCATACAGATAGGCTGGTCAGATGGCCTAAGGAATGCCACATGGAATGTTATGTGGATATGCGGTTAAGCACTTGGGCAAGACAAGCAAGGTACAGGAATACATGA
This sequence comes from Carcharodon carcharias, assembly GCF_017639515.1. Lineage (NCBI taxonomy): Eukaryota > Metazoa > Chordata > Chondrichthyes > Lamniformes > Lamnidae > Carcharodon > Carcharodon carcharias. The sequence continues at coordinate 125,184,994 of NC_054474.1, forward strand.
GTAATGGTAGGACCGTGGGAAGTCACAACAATTACAGGGACCTTGCTGGGCAGACCCGTTAAGGTAGCAGAACAGGAACATAAGGCGTTTAACAAGGTCGAAGCCTGATGTGCCTTCATTAGACGAGGAGTAGAATGTAGGAAAAGGGAGGTCATGTTGCAAGTGCAGAAAACGCTGTCGAGGCCACATCTGCACTTCTGCATCCAGATGTGACCTGTGCTTCATGGGAAGGATAGCACTAGAGTGTTTATAGAGTGCAGAGGTTCCTGACCTGGATGCATGCTGGCCTGGCGAGTTGGAGTGAGGAGGAAACATTGCATATACTTGCGAATTTTGCCGTGGAGCACAGGAGATTGACAGGTCACATTATTGACCTTCATACCGTTATGAGGGATATAGAACGGATGGACATTAGGCAACATTTCCCCTTGGTGCAGGGATGACTAACGTGGTGGCATTTATTTAAGTTGTGTGCCATGAGGTTGACAGGTGAGGTGCTGAGCACTTTTTGGACAAAGTAATGTGGGACACACTGGCTGAAAGGGTGGTGGAAGTACAAACTCTCCTAAGATGCAAAACGTCTTTGGATGTGCAGCAGTGATGCCATGGCATGTTAGGCCATGGGGATAGTGGTCACAAATGGGATGAGTGACTTTGGAAGGTGCTAGAGATGCACATCCTCAAGGGGCTGAGGGACCTTTGCATATGACCCACACTTCTGACTGTATCAGTCTGTGAATGAGCAGTGTTGCAGCATTAACGATTACAGCAACCATCAATGCTTTGGATGGTGGGGAGACAGAATGGATGGGACTGTGGACCTCAAATACCTGGTCGCTGCACTCCAGCCTCGCTGACACCTGCCACCCTGGCCACCTGCCTCCTCTCCAGCTCCATGGCCTGCTCCTCATAGGTGGTTATGTGCTGCAGCACGGCGTGCCCACCACCAGTCCACTGGCGCTCCCTCAGATTGTGCTCTGTTTTTGTCTGCAGAACAGAAAAGAGGATTTATTGGGGCTGATCACTCATGTACTCTGCATGTGCACGCCACACCCCAACCACAGTGGCCCATCTGAGGCCTCCAGCGGCTCCTGTCCACACTATTGGTGATCAGTCCCCTGAAGATAGTACAGCTGGTCCCAACCCCCTCCCCCAACGGCCACCTTGGGCACATTTGGTATCCATCACTTTGAAAAACACTCGGGTCTTAGCGCCCATGGCAAGGAGGCGCAACTAGGTGCGGCACCAAGGCCAGCAGATGGCTCTTGGCCATGACATCTTGAGGCTCCCCTTCTACCATCTCATCACCATCAATAAGACATGCTTTGGAGTTCTGAATATGTGTCTAGCTGCCTCCCTTGCAGTTTGCCATCAGACTACTCAAATGTGACAAACACCAACATGTGCTGCGGGGAGAACCCATCTTCTCCTCAACCACTAAGGCTGATGTCAGCATGGTTACTATCTGTTTGCCCACCCAGCGAGCTCAAAAGCTAAGGCTACCTGCTGGGTCAAATGGCCAAGGCTGACATGGTACTCACCTTCCAGAGCACAGTAAATCATTGAAGTGCTTGCAATTCTGCATTCCAGTGCACTGCATATTGTCATGGGCGCTTACAGCCACTGCCACTTCCTGCCATGCCTGCCTGGTGACGTGGGGGGCCCTCCTCCTCCCATCCTCTGGATACAAAATATCCCGATAGTTGGACATCTCTTGAAGGAGGACAACAAGGCAGGCATCTGAGACCTGAGGGGCACAGTGCGCCCCCGTTGACCTATCCTGCACCCTGCCCCCCTTCTCCTCCTACTCTGCCCTCGAACCAGCATGTCCTTCTCTATGAGTGGCCATGGTGAACTGCCTCAAGGAGGCTGCCTGGCCACTCTTTATACAGACTGCTGGTTCCCCATTGGAACCGGCGGTCTGAACATGCCCGCCGCCGATTCGATTTTCCCATTGTACACGGAGTTGCAAACCCACTGGGTGGGCCTTAATTGGCCCGCCTGCGCAAAATGGCGGCACGGCCCGTTTCGGGCGGCGGCGATCGGCTGCCCGCCCGCTGCCCAGTTGGTTGGGCCCGCCCGCCCATCAAGGGCAAAATTCAGCCCGTGGTTTCTGTTTCACCTTGGCCTCTAGTGTTAAGTATGTAGTGTTCATAAGTAACATTCACTTGGGGTTCAAAGTGTAGGTTCAAGGCTTTCAATATCTCTGCCATTTGTTTACATTGTTCATCAGTTAGATTTAGGATGGTAAAACAGTTTATAGCAGTTCCTCCCCAGCAGTATTAGAAATGTGGTTACTCTTATTGGTTCTGGCTTGTTAAATAAATCTGTTGCTAGCTCATGGTCTTGCTATTGCAGCTGGAAAAACTGCCAATTCTATCACATATCACCTTTCATTTCGATAGGAGCTGGGCGGGGGAAGTTTACAGTAGCCATGTTACTTACTCAGTATTTTACTTTGGTTTGTTTGCTTTTCCATGTTCTTTTTAAGCAACATTTAGCAGATTTGAACATTTCTGTGTACCTGGCTTCTCAGTCCCTTCTCTGCAGAATTTGCAGGATTTCAAATCTCTATTTTAGCACCACCTCCTGACACCATGTTTTGTGTTTAAAGGCAACAGTGCTTCTCAGTTTCTTCTCAGTGAGTAGTCGTTATTGAACTTATCTCAAGATGGTAACCTCTAGAGAGACTGCCTCATGGCACAGTCACATGAGCAAAGCAAGCCAGATAGGACATATCGAACTGATTTCATTTCAAACCCAAACACCTTCACCCTCCAGTTCTTCTGCTTGTAGTTCTCCTTTGCGCCTACAGCCCACCTTTGTGTCTGGCCACATAACGTCCATATCTTAACTTTCTTCCTGTTGCTACTACTTGCAGGTCAAAGATTGCCAGGTCACAGGGACCAATATTTCATGTTATCAAAGAAAAGTAATTGATCGCTTTCTTCTGGGTCAAAGGTTATCACAATGATTAGGCTCTCTTGTTGGTGAAGATCATCACTTGGCATTTGAGTGACATGGATCATACTTGCCATTTACCCAACCTGGATGTTGGCCAGGTCTTGCTGTGTATGGGCACAGATTGCTTCATTGTCTGATGAATTGTAAATTGAACTGAACACTGCAATCACCAGTGAACATTCTGAATTCTGACCTCATGTTGGAAAGAGGCCTGTCGAGAGTTACCCACCTGAACTCCACTGATTTCAGTTTTGCTAGGACTCCTTCATGCCACACTTGGCCAAATACTGCCTTGATGTTGAGGGCAATCACTCATCTCACTTGGTTAGCTTCCTTTTATTATTCCAGTGTAGGACAGCTTTAAAATTGTTTTGGCAATAGTAGAGCTTTTCAAGCCCCAGGAGTTTAAAAGGAAGGTTTTATGAATTGACTGTAACCTTTACAATACCAAAATAACTAAGCTATGACAAGGCCTAGGTATATCAAGAGGCCAGATCACTAATTTTATTATCATAAATTTTATTAACTAAAAATATTTTTGGCCTTGAACTTTGAGGCAGCAGTTTATTTTTCACCCATCCTTGGCCACATTTCAAACTTGATTGAGAAACATGTTTATATAACGTTGCTTTAACCTTTTGCAGAAAGTACTGGGTATCAGTCTGTGCACTGGTTTCTGCTCCTATGGGCAGAATTTTACGAGGTGAGTTGGAACCCCAAAGCTGGGGTAGAAACCAGATCCCAAGCCCACAATTGCCAGTGGCAGGATTTCCTTGATAATTTTACCACAGGCTGCCTCCTCCAGGCTGTTAAATCCTGGTCTAAATCCTCCTTTCCCTTGCCCAGCTCATTAATAATAGGGTATGATTCCAGGTATAATACCAGCCTTTTAGTCCCTTGCCCAATGGTGTATTGTCATCAATGCATCAAGGCTGAGTACCCCCACACACATGCTCCTTGCAGTAGGCTCTCATTGAAATGAAAGTGCTTTCATTTATGCAGCACTTTTGACAATTTCGTGATGTCCCAAAGCACTTTTATAGCCGATGAAGTACACTTGAAATGTGGGAAATGTGGCCAATTTACACACAGATCCCATAAATAACAAAATAATTAATGATCAGATAATCTTATTAATTAACTCACTGCCAAATCCAAAGCACCTGAAAGACTTTACATCAGTATTAGCCAATACTGGCTGCCATTCTGCTTTTTAATAAATAGCGGTCTGTGGTGAAACAATTGCTTGTGGGAGTGCTTAGTTCTATCTTTTCCATAGAATTTATCACCAATGCCAAGCTTTACGGCAGATAGAATTGGTCAGTAATTTTTCAAAGGTGTATGAACAAGGGTATACATTTCTTAATAGGAGATATGGATTAGTAGCAAACTGTTTATCCTGTGAGCCTTGATTGAGTAATAACACTCTTTAAGTCAGAAGGTTGTGGATTTTGGTTTGTGGAACCTTACTGTTTGCAAATTGGCTGTCACATTTCCTATATTACAGTGATTAAACCAACTTATATATTTTGTTCCATAATTTAGCATTACTATTGAAGTCAATAGAGAGATCCAAATGGGGAGAGATGTAGAACAGGCTGATCTATCAGTCATTTTACTTAATGGCAAAAGTCAAAATCTGCCCCTGTTGACTCTTAACTGCCAGTTGAAGTGGTCCAGCAAGGCGCTCAGTTGTATCAAACCCAGCACCATCTCAGGGCAGCTGGGAATGAACAATAAATGCCAGCCATGCCTACATCTCAAGAATGAAATTTAATTTGAAAAATTAAATCAGACTACAGAATAACAGGCATAACTTGATGGAGAGAAATTGGAGAAGTGATTTACCAGTTGGTTTGGGACAATGAGATTTGGTAATGCTGAAAACCAGTATTATAAAGTTGTGCTAATAACCACCTCTGTTTAATTGAAATTAACTGTAACAATGGAACACTACCCTCATACATGTCATGCCAGCATTGTGGGAAGGACAAGTCTGTTTTCCAGTGATGGGATTATACGCTTGGTGACAATTCTCAGCAAGTTACAGAAAAACGCTGGATTACTGCCTTCACCTCATTCAAATTCAGGCCTGGACATGGCTGTAATATTGTATCTGATGCAGTAAGCAAACCAGATCCCAGCTTGAATGGGCATAAGAACTTTAACTGTAGCAAGGGTCAGTCAGAATGTGTGGTATATCCATTGGAACAGAATACTTGTCTTTTGGGGAAACGTGATTGAATGTTTGTAATGAGAAAACTAACCTACAAAAAAACTGGAGGTAAAAACAGAGTGCTACAAAGTGATCAATACATTCTGTAAAAACACAGCTAGGTCTTTCAGGAATTAAATCGGGAAGCACTTTCTCACCCAAAGGGCAGTGAAAATCTGAACCCTCTCTCCCAAAGGCTATGGATGTTGAGTTAGTTGCAATTTCTAGAACTGAGATTGACAGACTTTTTGTTAGGTGACAGTATTAGGGAATATGGCTCAAAGATGAGGAAATGGAATTGAGGCATAAGTAGCCATGATGCTGAATTCTATGGTTTGATGTTTCTAAGTCCAGGAAACTCCTTCCTCAGTGCAGCAATAGGATGGTTTTGGTTTTGCTGGCTGCATGGGCTCTTTTGTTTGAGCTACTTTCTTGCCTTTGAATTAAAAGTTTTTTGGGTTCAAGTCTCATTCTAGGTGGATACTCCAGTACTAAGGGAGTATTGCACTTTGCTGCTGTCTGTTGAATATGACGTTTATGACATTGCAGATGATACGAAGACTGGAAATATTATCAACTGTGTTATGACATGGCAGATGATGTGTGCCAGGCTGACCAAATCCACAAGGGAAACTTGGTTGCGCAATCACAATGATTTTGCAATTTGTATTTATTACGAGAAGATGTGTGCACTGAATTCAGAAGTAATAAGTCCACCAAGACCTTTGGAGATTTTAAAAATTAAATTAAAATATTTATTAATAAAATAAAATATTTCAAGCATAGACATAAGGCTACAATAACTGCTAAAATTCCTAATTACACTGACTTCCAGTTACACCCTCTTTAAGGCAACAGCCCAAATTAGATTTTAGATTTAAAACAGAACCAGCAAATTAACACAGTACCCATTTGACAGTGGAATTCCAAATGGTGTTTCCCTAACTTCAGTTTCATTACATTGCAGACTCACGCACACATGGCTGGAGGCTTCATTAAGACTATTTCACACACTCCTGTTAAATCTTACATGGCCTTTTTCCACACAGCCTTTCATTCTCCTTTATATATGTTTCTCTTTTTACTATGTAAATTACATTGCTCCATGTGTCTTTAAAACTGTATCTTCCTCCAATAATATAAAAACTTTCACATTGTCAGTAACCTTTGGGGAAAAATAAACATACCCCTTAGCCTTGCTTATCTGGCTAGTTGTAAACAGACTAAGATCCCTGTGAAATCCAAACAGTCCCTTCATTTATCTAAAAATGCAAATTCCCTTCACATGCTAAGCTATCATCCATTTTTATTCATTAGCATGTCAAGCACCTAACTTCTTTTGATGATTTTAAGCTTGCCTCCAAGTGTAATTAAATCACACAGACCCAACTATACTTACTTTAATAAATATACTTCACAATAAACCAAAAAAAAGAAAATTATTATACTTTCATCACAACTGTGATGAGCATAGTCTTGAACTTCAAAAGGACATAGACATGTTGGTGGAATGGACAGACAAGTGGCAGATGAAGTTCAATACAGAGAGCTGTGAGGTGTTCCATTTTGGCAGGAGGAATATCGTGAGACAATATAAAATAAAGGGAGATACTCTAAAGGAGGTGCAGGAACAGAGGGACCTCGATGTATATGTACGTAGGTCATTGAAGATGGCAGGGCATGTTGAGAGAGCAGTTAACATAGCATAAAGCATCTTAGGCTTTATTAATAGTACAAGTACAAGAGTAAGGAGGTCATGTTAAACTTGTGTAAGATGCTAGTTAGGCCTCATCTAAAGTACTGCATCCAGTTCTGTTTGCCATACTTGAAGGATGTGAAGGCATTGGAGCGAGCAGAGATGAGTTTCACAAGAATGATTCCAGGGATCAAGAGCTGTAGCCACAAGGATAGATTGGAGAGTGTAGTAATTATGGTTTATTTAGTTAGTAATGTACTTTTAAGAATAATACTTGTTAGGAAAGGTCACATGACCTGTAGTAAAGATTACGTGATTCCATTTAACTGAGGCTCCATTTGCTTTCAGGTTGATGTAAAAGATCCCATGGCACGATGTTGGAGAAAACGGGAGATTTTCTTGGTGTCTTGGCAATATTTGTGTTGTGGATATAAGCCTTATAGATAAGCATCTTAGTCCTGCAGGTCAGTTTGTTGTTTTTCCATGCCCATTTTGTTAGTCAGCCAAAGTTGGTGGCTGCCTTTCCAATGAGTATGCTGAACTCTGTCAAGAGACAGATTGTCTGTCACTGTAGATCCAAGATAGCAGAATTTGCTGACTGCTTCCAGTTGTGTGTTGTTGAGTCTGATCTCTGGCGGAGACACAACACTCTGTCCCATAATTACAGTTTTCTTGACACATGATATGGCCATGGGATAGATGATCCATGAGCCTTTGGAGCTGGTCTCTTGTTACGACAACTGTTGCGGTATTATCAGCATCAAGAAATTCTCTGATAAGGCCATGCCACACTTTTGTCTTGACTTTTAGTCTTGATCTATTGCCGAGATTCCCATCTGATCATATGTGGAGATTCACTTTTTCTGTGACAGCAGGGAAAGGATAGGCCAGTAGACCTGTCTCCTCTGTCAGCACATTGCTGTATTTTTTTTTATTCATTCATGGGATGGGGGCTTCGCTGGCCAACATTTATTGCCCATCCCTAGTTTCCCTTGAGAAGGTGGTAATGAGCTGACTTCTTGAATTGCTGCAGTCCATGTGGTGTAGGTACACTCACAGCACTGTTAGGAAGGGAGTTCCAGGATCTTAACCCAGCGACAGTGAAGGAACAGTGATATATTTCCAAGCCAGGATGGTGAGTGAATTGGGGGGGATTTTCTAGGTGGTGGTTTTCCTATCTATCTGCTGCCCTTGTCTTCTAGATAATAGTGGCTGTGGGTTTGGAAGGTGCTGTCGAAGAAGCCTTGGTGAATTCCTGACAGCAGAGCCTAGACAATCTACACCTACTAAGAGAAAAGGCCCAAAAACTTTAATCCAGTGTCTACAATGCATCCTTGGCATCACATGAAAAGACAAAGTGTAGAATTTTCCGGCCCTGACACCAATGGGCATCTTCGGGGGAGGGATGGGAAAATTTGAAGAGCTGTTAAAATTGAGGGAAAACATGCCAAACAGATTAGCACTAATCAAGCAAAGGAGGTTTCACTGGCTTGGGCATGTGCACATGCAGGATGGACAATGACTACATCCCCAAGGACATGGGGCTGTAGACTGTGCCAAGAGACCAGCAAGGCACCCAAATCTCTTATTCAAGGATGCTGTCAAAAGAGATATGAAAGCCCTCAACATCAATCATGACAAGTGAGAAACTCTAGCTGATGACCAATGCAAATGACAGCACCAGCTGTGGGTAGTTCACCACCACAATGACATGTGGTTTCAGAGGCTCCAAAGCAGATGTCAGCCCTGCAAACAAAGCATCAGCAGAGATTATTCCGCACCACTGGCAAGGGACATCTTCATGTGTGGCACTTGTGGCAGACTTTGGCTTTTCAGAATTGGCTTGTTCTGCCATCAAAAGAAATACATCAGAAGATCGCATTGGACTTCACCAGATTCTAAGGCTGCATTACCATCTCTCACAAATCATCTATCATCAATTTGGTCAATATTTATCTGTCAATCAATATCACTAAAACAAACCCTGATCATTATCACATTGCTGTTTGTGGGACTTGCTATGCATACACTAGTTGCCACATTTTCTATACTACAACAGTGACTGCCCTTCACAAAGTGTTCCATTAACTGTGAAGTGCTTTGGGTTGTCCTGAAGATGTAAAAGGTATTGTATAAATGCATGTTTTCCATTTTTCTCTGAGAGTGTCTGACAGTTGTGATATGAATGAAGGACATTTAATGCAGTGAACTGCAGTCTCTAGAGTATTGACTTGGAAGATTTCCCACATCTAGAGATGCATGAGGCAGACAAAGCACATGCTTACGTCTGTTTTCCGTAGCTTGTTTTTCCTGGAGCAGGTTGCTAACGTAAAGCCAGAGGCTATAGCTTGAGGGATGCCACTATGAATCAAGTAATGCTGACCAGTCTCTCCCACTTTTACCATCTGTTATAGATGTGTTGGAAGGATTTGCAAGTTGTTTGGCCACATTATGAACACATCTTCTGTGGCCATCAAGCCCTGGAGTGGAACTCGAACCCAGAGCTTCTGGCTCAGAGGCAGGGTTGCTACGCACTGCACCACAACACCTCCGCTCTGCAGTTTTGCCAAAATGTCAAAATCTTTTGTCTTTGTGGGTGGCATAGATTTGTAGCATGGCATCTCGATGGGTTGGGAATCTGGCTTCTGATTGCACGTGTGTGATTTTGCTATAGGTGATTATCTATGCACAGATGAGATATGCTTCAGTTATAAACACACCAGATTTGACATGGAGCTAATATTCCAATTACGTTCCTCAGCTGGTGCTTCGAATTGCCAAGAGATCCTGCTTGTGGTGTGCTGCTTGTCCAATGAAATGGGTGGATCAGGGAACCTGTGGCCTAGGCTGAGCCTCTTAAAAGTTAGCACCTTGTTTATCAGAATCAGTTTATTTTGCATGTTGTTGTAAATGTTGCTGTATTTTTCCACAAGGAATAGTTGTTTGGTCTGGGACCTTTTTAACAATTTTCTATTTTTAGTTTTGTTTTGTTGACATGCTTTTCCTTCAGTGTTCTTGTTACATCCCAAGCCGATAAATGGAAACCTCTTCATCATTTGCCTCTGTAAAGAAGGCATGAGCTGGACAGCATATGGAATTCACAGAATCACTGAATTGTTACGGTGTAGAAGGAGGCCACTTGGCCCGTCATGTCTGCATTGATTCTCTGAGCATTTTAACTTAGTGCCAATCTCCTGCCTTTTCCCCATAACCCTGCACATTGTTTCTATTTAAATAATCATCCAATGCCCTCTTGAATGCCTCAGTTGAGCCTGTCTCCACCACACTTTCACGCAGTGCATTCCAAACCCTAACTACTCACTGTATGAAATTTTTTTTTCTCATCTCGCATTTGCTTCTTTTGCAAAACACATTAAGACTGTGCCCTCTGGTTATTGATCTGTTTACGAGCAGGAATTTTTGCTAGTTAATAGGCTTCTGTCAAGTGCCACCTGGCAATCCAACATTCCTGGTCTTTGACAGACTGAACATCTAGGGATTGACATGAATTTGCGGCAGCTGAACTTTTTATGCAAGTGACCCAAATTACAACTGGATGAGGCCAATACCAAGTCAGGCCATTGGTTCACAAGAAGAGAAGCTTTAAATAATTAATATTCGTAAAGAAAAAGTACTGTAGAAATTAATGAACTAAAATATAACAAATCCCCTGGATTTGTTGGCCTACATCCTAGGATTTTCAAAGGGATAGCTGCAGTGGAAATGGCTGCAATGGTCTTGATCATCCAGTATTCTACAATGGTCCCAGTAGATTCGAACATAGTAAATTTAACCTCAGGGTCGATAAAGCAAAACCAGTAGATGCATTTTCAATACATCTTGATCTTCATCTACAGTAGATGAATATTTCACTTTTCAGAAGGCCTTCAATAATGTGTTACATATGAGCTGGGGTGATAGATTAGATTGAAGATTGGTTAATGAGCAGAAGACAGTAAGTGGGAATATGTGGGTCATTTTCACAATGGCAGGGTGTAACCAGTGGAGTTCTGCAATGATCAGTGCTTGGACCCCTGCTATTTACAATCTATACTAATGACCTAGATGAGGGAATCGAGTGTAATCTATCCAAATTTGCTGATGATACAAAGTAAAGTGGGAATGTAAGTTGCGAAAAAGAAGTGAATAGGCTGCAAAGAGATTTAGATTAGTTAAGTGTTTGGATAAGACTGTGGCAGATGGTGTGAGATAAGGAAATATGAATTTATCCACTTTGGTAGGAAGAATGGAAAAGCAGAATATTTTTAAAAAATGAGAGAAAAGTAAATGTTAGGAATCCGAGGCCAGGGTTTTGGGGATGGCAGGGTTTGCCTCCTAGCCATCTGAAGAGTTGGCAGAGAACACATCCCCATCGATAATGCCTGCCCTACAGCCATTTAACACTCCAACAAACATTAATTGGTTAAAGGCAGGACTTCTGCCCCTTACTTTGGAGAAAGTCCCGCCTCAGAGTTGCTGGTCAATATGATGGACTGGAAGCTCTCTAGTCCTCTGCAGTGGACAGGACTGGGACTCCCCTACCACCTCTACACCCCCCCCACCCCCCACCCCGCCCCCGTCCCCCCACCCAAAGCCTGAACAGGGTTATGTTTTGGGCTTCCCCCTTACCCCTGAGCTCTTCCTGCCAGCCTGAAAATTGAGGTTGGGCATGAAACGGCCCTTAAGTGGTCAATAGTTGGCCACTTAAGGGCCTCAATAGAGCAAGGGCAGTCTGGACAGCCGTGGCCACGCCCATCTCAACGTAACATTGTGGAGAGGTTGGGACGGGGTCAGCAACCAGGTGGGAAGACCATCCGAGAAATTTTTACAGGGGAACATAAAATTTTGCAATGAGTGATTTTGGTGTCCTTGTACATGGATAACAGAAAATTGACATGCAGGTATAACAAGCAAAATGGAAGGCACATTTTTTTTATATTCATTCAAGGGTTGTGTCTTTACTGGCTAGGCCACAATTAATTGCTCATTCCTAATTTCCCTTGAGAAGTTGGTGGTGAGCTGCCTTCTTGAACTGCTACAGACCATGTGGTGTAGGTACACCCACAGTGCTGTTAGGAAGGGAGTTCCAGGATTTGGACCCAGTGACAGTGAAGGAACAGCGATATATTTCAAAGTCAGGATGGTGAGTGGCTTTGAGGGGAACTTCCCGTTAGTGGTGTTCCCATGTATCTGCTGCCCTTATCCTTTTAGTGTTAGTGGTCATGGGTTTGGAAAGTGCTAACAAGCCTTGTTGTTTTTCTGCAGCAAAGCTCGTAGATGGTACACAATGCTGCCACTGTGCGTTGGTGGTGGAGATAGTGAATGTTTGTGGATGGGGTGCCAATCAAGCGGGCTGCTTTGTCCTAGATGGTGACAAGCTTCTTGAGTGTTGTTGGGGCTGCACTTTCCAGACAAGGGGAGAGTATTCCATCACACTCCTGACTTGTGCCTTGTAGGTTGTGAACAGACTTTGGGGAGTCAGGAGGTGAGCCTCTGACCTGCTCTTGTAGCAACAGCATTTATATGGCTAATCCAGTTCAGTTTCTGTTCAATGGTAACCCCCAGGATGTTGATAGTGGGGGATTTAGCGATGGTGTTGCCAATGAATGCCAAGGAGTGATGGTTAGATTCTCTCTTGTTGGAGATGGTCATTACCTGGCACTTGTGTGGAGAGAATGTTTCTTGTCACTTGTCAGCCCAAGCCTGCATATTGTCCAGGTCCAGCTGCATTTGGACATGGACTGCTTCAGTATCTGAGGAGGTGCGAATGGTGCTTAAAATTGTGCAATCATCAGTGAACATCCCCAGTTCTGACCTTATGTTGGGAGGAAGTTCATTGATGAAGCAGCTGAAGATGGTTGGGCCAAGGACATTAACCTGATGAACTCATGCAGTGATGTCCTGGAGCTAAAATGACTGGCCTCCAATAACCACAACCATCGTCCTTTGTGTTAGGTATGACTCTAATCAGTTGAGGGTTTTCCCTCGATTCCCATTGATCCTAGTTTTGCTAGGGCTCCTTGATGCTGCCTTGATAAGGGCAGTCACTCTTGCCTCACCTCTGGAGTTCAGCTCTTTTTTCCTTGTTTGAACCAAGGATGTGATGAGGTCAGGAGCTGAGTGGCTCGGGCAGAACCCAAACTGGGCGTCAGTGAGCAGGTTATTGCTAAGCGAGGGCCACTTGACAGCACTTGATGACACCTTCTAACACTTCACTGATTGAAAGTAGATTGATGAGGCAGTAATTTGCCTGGTTGAATTTGTCCTCCTTTTTGTGTACAGGACATACCTCGGCAATTTTCCACATTGCTGGGTAGATGCCAGTGTTGTAGTTGTACTGGAATGTTCAGCTTTATTGCAAGGGGCTTGGAGTATAAGTGCAAGGAAGCCTTGCAGCAATCCGATAGGACTTTGAGACAACATCTGGAGTATCGCATACAGATTTGGCCTTCTCACCTAAGGAAGGATTTGCCTGAGGATTTGCCTTAGAGAGAGTGCATCAAAGGTTCAACCCGGTGTGAGTGTAACAAAGGTTCACATCCTTACCTGGTCTGCTCTACATGTGACCCCAGACCTACATGAAAGCGGTTGACTCTTAACTGCCCTCTGTACTCAGTTCAAGGTCAACAAACGCTGACCTTGCCAGCGACACTCACATCCCATGAAAGAATAAAAGAAAATCAAACTAGACTGAGTGTGGGGAACAGAGAAGAGTGCCCTACAAGGAGAGATTGAGTGTAATGGGCCTATATTCTCTCGAGTTCAGAAAAATGAGAGGTGATCTCATTGAAAAGTATAAAATTATTAGAGGGTTTGCTGTTGAGAAGCTGCTTCCTCTTACTGGAGAATCTCTAGAACTATGGGGATAGTCTAAGGATAAGTGGTTGACCATTTAGGACTGAGTTGAGGAGAAATTTCTTCACTTAGAGGATTTGGATGCTCAATCATTGAGTATGTTTAAGGCTGAAATCAAGAGATTTTAGGGCACTAAAGGAAACAATTGATATGGGAATAGACCAGAAAAGTGGAATTGATACAATAGTTCAGCCAAGATCTTATTGAATGGCATTGCAGGCCATTTAAGGGGCTGAATCACTTATTCCTGCTCCTATTATGCTCCTATGTTCTTCTGTGCAATAGCACACAGTGACTATAATGCTGGCCAGGCAGGAATCTCACAACCCAATGGACTCACCAAACATGCTATTAATCTAGTTCTGTTGCAGGGTTATTCGGACTCGAAACGTTAACTGTGCTCCTCTCCGCAGATGCTGCCAGACCTGCTGAGTTTTTCCAGGTATTTTTGTTTTTGTTATGCTATTAATTACCTTTGAAGTGTAGTCATTGTTTAATGCTTAGAAAAAAAACAAAAGTGAACAGAAATTGAGTTAAGGTGTGGGTATTGCTGTTAATTAAAATCCTTTTTAAGTGATTTTAAAAGGCACAGTTGGTAGCTTTTACTGTAATCCAGACAATGCTGAATTGCACCCAGTATAGCTTCAGCTCCAGTGACACACAATCCCACTGAAGACAGACCACAAGCAGAACAATTGAGTGTTTTCATAGATCTCACTGTATTTCTAATGTGCATGAAAGGATTTTGAAACATATTTTTCTTCAGAATCTCTGTACCAGATTGTCTAACATCAAGCATGATTTGGGTGGTTTTCTTGGCTCTTTGCTACGTTTCATTTCTCACTTGCTACCTCACTGGTTTAACAGAGTCAGGCTTCTGAAGCACACTGCTTGCCAACGCTATAAACCACAGGACAAACATTCGCAAAGTTTGGAATTTTGGCCAAGGAATGCAACCATCACCTAGTACAAAACAAGAGAATCTGCTTCTGAAGAAAACTTGTCAATTTTGTATAGACCAATTGAACAGTCAGCTGGAACAGACCTTTAACTTGCTTTCATATTGAAGGTGACAGCCTAGTATTTGGTCACCTAACCACATTGTTTAATGTGTTCACGAATCTCACTACTTTGCTTATCGGTATACTCTTTATGAAATATAATTTTATAAAAAAGAAAGAAGGGGCCTTAGTTTAATGTCTCACTTGAAAGATGTCACCTCCGACAGAACTGCACTGGAGTGTCAGCCTAGATCTTGTGCTCCACTCATTGGATTGGTTCTTTAATCCACAATATTCAGACTGAGAGTACTACCACTGAGCAAGACTGCCACATAGGATCACCTGTTAATATATTTCTATTAAGAGAGAAACTGGGTAATTCAGCAGGTAAAACTGTGCCCTTTTACTTGCATCCTACAGCTGAACATGAATATCTTCCCCAATCAGTTGATTTGGCTGATGTAAGCTCCTGATATTTGAATGAGTAGGGACCCAGATCCCAGGCAAGTGCAGTTTAGTGCACTCCACTGCTTCTGCATATGTGTGCAATACCAGAGGCATGTCAGGGTCATTAGCTACCCGCTCATCTAATATAGCTAGTTGTTGTGTCTTGCTGTGTTCAATTTTGCTATTGTGCTTGCCCACAACAAAACTACTTCATTGTTGTGAAACTGTTTAGGGTGTCCTGAAGACCTGATGAAGCATCAAACAAATGCAAGTCCTTTTTCTCCAGTGAAATTTAAAAACCAATTATACTCATTCTTTGCCTCTGATGTCACCACTACGGCTGCTTTGTGTCAAGTTTCTTCCCTTCGCCATTGGCTTTCAGCTGTCTAAGCCCTGAGCCCTAGCATTCCTTCCTTAAACCTACCTCTCTCTCGTCCTTTGAGACATTTCTGAAAAGCTGTCTCTTTGACCAAGCTTTTAGTTACTTGACCTAATATTGCTTTATATGGCTCGGCCTCAGATTTTGTTTGATAATACAAGGGCTTTGGTGTGTTTTACTATATCAAAGGCACTATATAAATACAATCCAATCTGGAGGTAATAAAAGCACAGATGACATAAGCTCTGTAAAATAGGCTTGAATTGTAATGAAAGGACAATATCACATCTTTATTTTACCATCCATGCATTTCTGTGATAAATCCCAACTGATAACTAACTAATGATCCCATTTTAACAGAAATGGTTGGTGGACATTCTGCTTCTCGCTTGAGTTGTGAGTTAGGGTATGGTTGTGTGAAGATTTTTCCATAACCATAAAATCATGTAAAATTCAATTTAAATGATAAATTACTGTTAAAAATATACAAGTTGGAGTATTTATGTTTTTAATCG